>NW_008824791.1:7334686-7343344 GCF_000699105.1 Pygoscelis adeliae
TTTGGGGTTGTTCCGCTGATGAAAGGTAATCCTTCAGGGAGACCTTATCACAGCCTGTCAGTACTTAAAGGGGGCTTATAAGAAAGATGGCGGCAAACATTTTAGCAGGGCCTGTTGCGACAGGACACGGTGGAATGGCTTTAAACTAAAGGGGGGTAGATATGGAATAGATATAAGGAAATTTTTTACACTGAGGGTGGTGAAGCACTGGAACAGGTTGCCCAGAGAGGTGGTGGATGCCCCATCTCTGGAAACGTTCAAGGTCAGGTTGGATGGGGCTTTGAGCACCCTGATCTAGTTGAAGATGTCCCTGCCCAGGGCAGGGGGGTTGGACTAGATGCCCTTTAAAGGTCCCTTCCAAACCAAACTATTCTATGATTCTATGATTCTAATGTGTTTAGATGTCACTAAGAATGTGTATTTGACAAGTCTTTTGTTTAACTATGGTCATGTTATAAAACCTACAATCCATTTACCACTTCAAGTACTGTTTTCTAGCGAAGCCACTCAAAATAGTTACTTTCATGTTTCTTTTTCTCTAAAATCCTGCTGGTGAACTTATTGGTCAACACACAGGTTTAGCCTTCAAAATACACAGGTCTGCATTGATTTATACAGCTTTTTCAAACTGTGATATAACATTTCTTGAATCCATCCTCTAATAGGGAACACTCACCTTCAGATAAAGCTAGGAGATCATATTTCTTAGTATCACACTAGATATGCTTCAAATAATTTTGTTCATTTAAATTTTGCCAAAATATATTTCATATGTAAAACAATGATTTGTTGAAAATAAAACATTTCTAGGAAAGATATAAGTTTTGGCAGATTTCGTTTTCAGATTTTTTTTTTTTAACATCATTAAGGCCAAAACATTTAATTTAACCTTTTTCAGAATGGAAAATCTTGTTTTGGTGGTTTGTTTTTTTTTTTCTTCAATAACAACTTGTTAATTATTTTGGTTCTATAATAGTTTTAAAATGCTCTAGTGACCTTTAAGAAGTTTAACAATGAAAATTTACTGTTTATTTGTTTTCTGAAAAGTATGTCAGAATTAAGCACTGTATTAATCTCATTCTTGTATTTTAATAACATGTTTTTCGTTGTCTTTTTGTTCTGAGCAGGGAGTAAACATCCCAAAGCCCAACATTTGTCAAACACAGAATTGGATTCCTAGGTAGTGTATGTCTTTTGGTAAAATTCGCTTTTATGAAGATAACTGACTTACAAGAACTCTTAATTGGAGGATTCCGCCTGCAAGGGTGTAGATGGTATCTATAAAGGGCAAGAATTTTGATCTTTGTGGAAAGCACTTGTGCATGCCACTTCACAGTTCAACAGGACAAAGTAAAAGTGCGAGCTGGTGGGAGTAAGTGGATATTGAACACCAAGAAAAATACTGTCCCAAACATATTGATTAATTTTCTAGAAGTCCCACACACAGAAACATTTCAGTGAGGGATGTCCCTTGTCCTCCATGTTTTACGTGGAGCTGAGCACCTGCTTGCTAAATGCTGTAGACAAATTAGTAACATGCTTGAGAGATTAAAATGATTAAGATACCCATTCCTGCCATCATGGAGGTCTTAAAGTGAGACTGCCAAGTCATTATAATCATACCACACCTTTCCTGCATACTCCTTATATTCATTGTCAACTTCTTTTATTCCAGTGTCCTACACAAGCATCTACACTTTCAGTTCATCCTTTTGAAGGGTCCAGCTTCTCCTTTTTCATCTCCAATTTCAACATGTTAAGAGGACTTAACATCTGGAAGGATTAAGACGTGCTAAATGTGCAGCTTGTTATGCAGATGATAAATACTGATATCCTGTAGGGTGAATCTGTGTGGTCCTTTCAGTGGATGCTGGGATCAAGTCTTGTGGGATTTGCTTAATTCTGAGGTGAGATACTGAATAAGAGAGATTAAATCTTCTGGAACATTTTGGTTGCTAAGTTATTTTAAGCATAGAAGTTCCTTTCCTTTTTTCAGTAGGAAAAGTGCATAATAGCTAATTAGGCCCTTAGGGATCAATTTTCAAAACAGTGTGCAGGAAGTGTGAGCACAAACCTTATTTGTTAATGGGTTTTTTGAACATACCTCCTGTGTATGGAGAGGAGAGAACACATTGTTTAGAACAACAAAACAGCAACCTTATTGGAGAAGCTCATTTAAATATATAGAATATGGTATCTTTTTCTTCAGGGCATTAGACAGATGACATACATTAAGACCACAGAGTGTTTCTGTGGTCATTATGTTTTACTTCCTCAAACCTGTAAATATAATGAAATAATAAAATATTCTCTGCTGCCCTGTAGGAGAAGCCAATCCTACAGTCCTTACCTACCTCCTCTTTGCTTAAAGGAGGAAAAGCAACAAAAGACTAATCCCTAGTTCTGGTGAAGAAAATATCACTAAAAAATAAAATAAACATTATTAAACATTTCATTGTAAAGATTGTGCAAGGTATTCAGAATAAAATAACAGTGAGCATATAGAAAAAATCCACAGCAATATTTGATCTAATTCTCTATTTAAACTGTTGGGTAAAGGTTCCTTATCATTGCACAGGAAAATGCAATAAATGCATGTTATTTTTCAATAATGTTAAATAGAAAAAGAAATGCGATTCCTGAAATATGGGAATATTCAAGTATGCTAATGGAAGTGATTGTTATAATTTATAGTAATGTTAAAGGTTATGACTACAAGAAAAGATTTAGAGGTAGGTGGATGCAATTGGAGACAGGGCAAAGCTGATTCAGGGGACATACAGCTGTAAATTAAACACATAGCATATTTGCTTGGGTGCACTGTGGCCCTATTCAGCTCTCTGTTCTGAGAAGTGAGCTTCATTTCTGGCCAGGTCAGAATGTAGGCAGATGAGCTCAGGTCTGTTTGCACCTTCATATTTCAGTATGCCGTAAGTTGAAATGAGGATCTGGATCCATGTGACTGGATACTGCTAACACATATGTACATCCAGGAGTATACACATCAAATCCTGCATGTGAAAAATGAATGTTGTATAAGCTGTATATATCTGTATTAACTATACACTATATATATATATCTATATACTTCATCTTTGTTCTGAAAAGTGTGCAAATTGAGAAGGTAAAAAGAAGAAGGAAAGTAAAAACTTACATTTAAAATACTTAAGTATGTATTATGTCTGAAAGACAGTCCATGCGCTAAAGTTCTTACAATTTAAATAGGGAAGAGAAAGGATGAGAGATTCTGTTTCTATTTTACTCACAAAAAGCAAAAAACAAATTTAAATTGAGCTTGGACTTCAGTAGGTCAATGAAGGTTTGCCATTGATTTCAGTGGAATTGGGATTTTGCCCTAAATGACTTTCCCATGGATGAAAAAGAAAATTGTATCTAAGAAAATATATGTCTGCTGAACACCAAGCTTGTGTCTTACCAGTATCAGTTCTTTAGTCAGTTTTAGAGAGTTATTTGCTGATTATAAGACAATCTAAATAAATCAGTTGCTTCTGTGTTTTTCCAACTCCAAACACATCATTGTCAAGTTCACATATAATGAACAGTCACACAATTCCAACCCACCTTTATTAATAAAAGCTTTTGATTTCAAATATTTGCAGCTTCTATAAATTACAACAATTTCTGTCCTAAGCAGAAAAAGATTTCTTGTGTTAAATATTTCGTTGCTTAAGTGGCATCTATTATCTAGAAAACATTAGATTTTCCAGAGAATAGAAAGATATTTAAAAATATGTGAGCATAGATAATCATTATAAATTGGTGATTTTATTTCTTAATGCTACTGGACAGTAGCCTAAAGTGGTAAGTTTCATTACACTAGAATATAGATTTGACCGAAGTGTGCAATTTTTTCCTTCAGTGCGCATTTAATGGAATAATACAATAGTCTCTGAATATTTATATTGTGGTACATGATTGGAAAATTGAGAATGTGTATTAGTTGCAGTTATATTGTTTTATTACCGAATATTGAAATTCTGGTTTTCAGAATGCCAATTTAAAATGTTTTGTTATATATATTTATATTTGGTATAACAGATTAAGAAAGTGCTAACATAAAGGAACATTAACACTAACTAAAAATTATGTGATAAAGTGCTTCATTTAAAATCTTCTGTTTTCAAATACAAATTTGTTTCTCACAAATCCTCTACATTTCCAACAAAGATTATCTAGGATGTCAATCATGATATTGACACCATAAAATCATGAAGTAGGGCTGTACTCCAGTTTAAGGGAGATTCTATTATAAGGAATGATTGCTTGAGCTCTAAAATTGCCTGGTATCTGAATAAATACATTTATTTTTAGCTCTATTTTTTTGTACTTTGATAACTTCCATATATAATCTTATAATTAATCTTTTGTTAGTTTTTTTCTGCTTTGGCTCCTTGACTGCAAGAACTGAAAGACAATTCCCTCTCTTAGGTATCACGTGCACAGACTACAATTACTGAACTATCTAGGATTATGGAAGCAGTCTATGTGGAATAGCTATTCAATATGTCTTCCATGCAGACATTGCTATTTCAAGATGGGAGTAATATTTTTCCTACTATAACTACCAATTTTGTAACTGTATTAAGTTTAGCTACTAGCAGCTACTCTCCTTCAAAAATAAGAGTTCTTACAGGGTCATTGTTGCAGAAAAGGTATTGCAATTTAATTTTTTTCCACATCTTTGTTTGGAAGAGTTGCACCATAAAGACAAGCACTGAAAGAAGAAGGATAGTCCTTCCCTCCCTATCCGTGCTTCTGTTAAACAAGGATGCACACCAAAGTTTCTACTCTTTTCATAGAATTCAGCATAGCTTACAAATGCATACTTAATTTCAATAGAAACAAAAAGACTTCAATGTTTGAAGCCATTTTCCAATAGATGACTGATATGGGTTTAGTTTCCCTGTCTGCAAAATTGAGATTATTATTTCTCCTGCGTGTCACCCATTCTTTATGCAGAGTGTATGTTCTCTCTCTTACCAACAGTTTACAGTGCCCAACAGCATGACCCTCAACCCCTCACGTTTCTGATTACTAACAATAATCCTATTGCATAGACTATTGATTTTTTTCATTTAATTTAGCCAAAACTTAAATGAAAAAAATGTCTCAACTTTTGCCTGCCTTGTTCCTTTCTGACTTCTTCGTAAGCCATTTTTCAGCATCCTCTGGTCTTACTCTGGATGTAACATGTGAGACAATCTCTGTATTTTCCTGTCCGTATCTGACCACCCCACAGAAGATCTTTCTGGGATCATTATTATTTTCCTTCCTGACTATTACAAACATCATTCTTCCCCTTCTCCCTTGAGTCATTATTACTTCTAACCTTTTGAAAATTAGCTGCGAAACCAACTACCTTACTAACTCCTTCCACCAATGAGCTTTTTTTCCCTGCTAGTGTTCCCTTGTGTCCATACTAGTTCTCTAACACTTATCTCTGATCAGTTTGTCTGCTTTCCATCTCGCCTAAGGTGCGCACATCACCTCTTCTCCCCTTCCCACATTTTTTTGAGGCTTTTCTACCTGACCCTGTATGCCAGAAGGGCCCTTCAGCAAAACTCATCCTTTCCTACTACCTTTGCTGCCTGCCAGAGTTGAGCTGGGTTTTGTACTGTGCTTGTTAAGAACTAATTGATTAGCATTATGTAGTATAACTAGGCTTTTAAAGACTTTTGCTAGCCTTGAAGAATTTCTCGCAACCTGTATATTCTAAAGGGTTCATAACTTCCTAAAGTGACAATCAAGCTTCCTGTACCTCTTTGAAGCACTCTTTGCGATGATTCTTGAAGTTCCTACTTTGTCTTACAAACATAAGTGCATTAGGAAATGCTGGTAAGTGCACTCCAATACTTGCCTAAAGGTACCAGTGTGCAAATGCTGCGACTGTATGACTAGAACAGCTGCAGTGGCAGGCTTACTGGGCTGTTGTTACCACTGAAATCTCAGTGTCTTTCAAAGGAATAAGTATAACAAAATGAGCATTAGGATGTAACAAATGCTATTTGGGATCGTGAATTTTGACAGGCTAAACAGCTGAAAGTCAGGTTCAAATTTATCCTACTAAATCAGGTTGGTTTATTGTAGGGATACTGTAAGTTTGGTCTAATGTTTATTTATTACTAATGTTTGGGACAAATGGGACCCAGAAGCACTAATTTGTGATATATTGTAGTGACTGTAGCACCTTGGTGCTGAAGTGTATTGATTATTTTGCCCTTCTAGGAAGACATCTTTGATCAATTAATCACCTAGCTAGGATATTACTCCATAAATTACAATCATATTTGAATGAAACCCGGTAATTATCATAGATGAAAACTGCTTTTTTGTCTAGTGACCTCAGATATTCAATTTATAGAAATAGTACTAATGCATTTCTCCCATTACAGAGTTCTATGGTACATACAAACAGAAATAAAGTCAAGAAAATATGAATAAAAAGAAGTGAAAATTAGATGAAAAATTTTCCTGTGTCAACTCCTCAGATTTATTGGATGACTGATTGTGGATCCTGAATCTCAATCTTCATTCTCCAATTAGAATTACCAGCAATAAAATTATTATCTAGTTGATAAAATGGAGAGTGTGTTTGGAAATAAAACTTGATGTTTTATATCTTTTAAAGTAGAGATAATTTGGGGACTTGAGTGCAAAAGTAGCTAGAGCCTTCAAAATTGTTTTGATTGTCCTTATGCAACTAGTGTTTTTTTCTCTCGATATGTCTGTTATAGAATGTATCTTTCAAAGATATAGATAAGCTATGCATCCAGTAAAGTATGGTGAAAATTGTTATGTATGTTTGACGCTGAAATACTGCGTGGATCTGTAAGTATATGTCACTATTAGAGAACGGTATAGACAAAGAAAGAGTGGAGGAGAGATGAATGAAATGACTATCTGAACTTTCAGGGAAATAAACTTCTAAAAATTACCCCCTCTTAAATTTTCTTTTAAAGCAGCCACATAGAAGAAAATGCACCTGTTACATTTGTCACATCACAAGATGCCTAAAGGCATAGCTTGCACAGAAGCTATGTAAAATGTGATGTAGATCACCTGAGTCACTGCCCTTATAAAGTTTACACTCTGCCTCTTAAAAAATCATGAAGACGTTTTAAATTACCAGAGGTGATGCCTGCACCACTTTGTTAACATTTTTCTTTTTCTAAAAGATCTCTGTGTAAAATCTTGTGTATGTGTCATTATGTACATGGTAAGTTAGATTTTACTTGATGTTTTTAATGCAGTGGTTAAAAACTTATGATCCTGAAGAATTTTTATGAATGAGTGCAAGCTTTAGAATTTATTTTGGTATTGATTCCACTCTTTCATATGTCAGCTTCTGTCAGCTTATCCCAAGGCACAGAGCTCTGGTAGAATCAACATCAGAGGAAAAGACTTGAAGAAAGTTATCTTCACAAAAGATGTCCTCTCATTCTGCAGTTATTTGATTTAGAGCTGGAAAGTCGACCCTGCAGATTATTTTTGCGTCCTGGAGGCAGCCTCAAGGGAAATACAGCTAAAGCACAACGATGTTTTTCAGAGGAAGAAGTTCCCTCTTCAGAAGTGTAGTCTTTAAGTAAAGGTGAAAGTGATGTTGAGTTGCATGACTTGGGCTAAATGTGCGTGAATCAAAACTGAGACCATTCTCGTTCACCTTTAAAGCCAGCTTTTCTGTACAAGGATTGGTTCATTTTCCCTGAGTTAATCTCCAAGAAGGCAAATTGCTCTTGATCCAGTAAAGCAGCTGCCATATTGGTTGACAGAGGGTGGGAAGTTTAACAGACATTTTAAATTTTAGATTGCTCTGGCTCCATGTAGAAGTTTGAGCTGTAAAATAGTGAAATAATAAAAATGGCATGAAGTCCTGATGTCTTCACCTGGAGAGATGCAGATAATTGAGTTGGACTGAGTTGCTGGAAGCTTATAATCTCAGTGCATTTTACAGCAAAATTAATATGCAGCCAGAAATCTATGCATCCTGACAAAACTGTGCACTTCTATAGTACAATGAATCTAAGCATTTCCAAGGAAGGTTTCAAGCAGGATATAACTTGTATGTAAGAAAGATGTTCTAAGGGCTAGCACATCATGCAACATTTTACAGGCGTACATTTAGGTATGCATATATGTACATGTATTCAAAGATAAAAAGTGTGCAACTTAATATAAGTTGTAAGCTAGAGGAAAGGAGTTTAGGAAATCTGTGTCTGAATTTAAGCTCTTGGGATAGGAGCAAGAGTATGCAACGTGTGCCTAAGGAGGTTCTCACCTCGTGGGCAGATCCCCGAGCACCACAGCAGTACAGGTGCAGAATGGGTACTTCATGACGTGGTTCACAACTGGCCACTGATCCCAAAGGATAAGAGAGGCAGACAACAAAAAGTTACAGAGCTTTAATCCTGTTTAACCCAATATGATTTTTATTTGCAAGAATTAATTTATAACATAGGGAAGACAAAGAGAAACTAATTAGCTGATCTTAGATTTAATTTTGGAAAAGTAATTTAAAACAAACATCTGAACTACTACAGGATAAAATGAGTATGAGATCAGACTCAGATCTTGTAACCACCTGCCTTTTTAGAAATTACTCCTTGGGTTAATATGAGTAGCTGAAAATGTCTTTGCTTT
>NW_008824791.1:7343372-7388028 GCF_000699105.1 Pygoscelis adeliae
AGTAAAGTATAAATGTTAAAATATTGCCATTGCTGCTGTACTGGGGTGATTAATCTGTAGCTAAAGACTTGGAGAATACAGTTAGATAAGTCTCTCTTTTCTCACATTTGAATCAGGAAGGCATTGTCAAACGCCTTCAGACTGCGTAGGGGATAAAAGGCAATGATGGTTTTAAGCTATGTCATGCTAAGTAAACACCCACATGATGGTATGTATGAGAAATATCCTACACAGAGTTCTGGAAATCTTGAGAAGATTTTAGCAGCTCCTGCAGCTCTGTATATGACAAGACCAAAACCAGGAAACCTGTCACAGGTTGAACCTACACAGCAGTGACTGTAATACAGTGAAGAGCTACCTGAGCTACCTTTAAACTGTGTACACTGGGTAGAGGCAACAGTTTAGGCCAGAGCAGCATGAAGTTCAACATGAAGTATTTTACCATTATTTTTAAAGCAGAGGTACATATTGCTACTCCATGAACAACAGCAGTATTTCAAATAATTATATCAAAGCTAGTTCAGATGTCTCTCATTACACCAGACATAATCAAGTGATATATATTTTTAAAAAATAAAAAACCACCAGAAATAAGGACATTTCCATCAATCCCTAAGGGAGGGTCTGAAAGAAACAGATTGAATTCCAGACACATGATGAAAAATTCCATTGATTTTAGTGGGGTTACTCTAAAAACTTCTAGCTTAAACCAGATCAGAATCCAGCCCTTTTTTCAAACATACGTTCACCAGAAAAACAGATACAAAAAAATTTACAGCAGTGATTGAAGGTGGAATGCTTGTTACTGAGGAAAAAGCATATCTAGGAAAGCTACAAACTAGGAAACTGTTTTTATAATGCCTGTACTTGAAAAATCATTCCTAAAAACTTAATATCTTGCAATATTTTTACTAGGATTCACTATATAGGAAAAATCCTCTATAGAGGAATTCCATATGACTTTGCAATCCACATCAGCATATCATTTCCTTTTCAGTCTGTTTAGTGATGCATTCATCAAGGATTTAGGTGCTGAGATTTTTGTGCAACCTAGATAACTCTGTGAAAAACTGTTTTGAGATATATACAGCATAATGCACGTGGAAGAAAGGGTATGGGAAAAAGCATGAGCCACCAGGTTTCAGCAACAACAAAATTCCACTTAAGTAGTTATGAAAATTTTGTGGTTTGAAAAAATACAGTAAAAAACCCCCAACAATGTAACGTACTGGATTTGCATTTGATATGCAACTTTCAGTGCCAGATCATCCTTTGGTTTTCCCATAAAAGAAAAATGTAGACATGATTAAGTATATGCATGGTATCAGCATTAATATAAGAGTAAGTTAAGTGGTTCTGGATCAGGAAATGAGATTATAATGAACTCAATGTGATTTCATTGAGGTAAAAGAAGTTTAAACTTGATAACTATTCATAAGAAGAATAGGTACTATGTTAGCATTCTGTTTCCCTAGAGGTGAAAGAGCCTTGACAGGGCTGTTTCTCTCATTAAAAATCTGACATGACTTTGTCCTATAGGATTTCCTGGCTTCACTAGAAAATTTGCAGTCATCTGACACACGTGTTCTTCTATTCCTAATGGATGAACAAGTCTAATTTAGTATATACCTCTACAATTAAATCTCTCCATGGCTCTGTTGGAGTGGAAGTTTGTTAAACTGTTTTTAAAACAGATTTAAATCAGAACTGTTGGGCATAGGGCCTTATAATTCAAGTTACCTATTACTAAAGGGAAATGTCAAGATACTCCATCAGTTTGGAAAAGGGAGCAGCTACAGGATAATCACAGACATTAGGCCAGATCTGAATACACTATAATTGTACCAAGTCCCTTTATTATTGAACAGGCTCTAAATTATTTGATGAAGCTGTTGCAAATTGGATTCTATCTAGACTTGACAGTTAAAAATACTTCTAATTATTTTATTCAATTTTACTCCTCTTTCCAATGAAATAAGACCTATATTGACCTTAAAAATGGAGGTATTAAAATATTGAGTGGATTTGTGGACAGCTATAACTGTATCTAAAATTAATTAATTTGGGATGGTGATCAGTAAGATGTATGTTACAGTTTAAAAATAATTATCAGACCATTTGATTTAATTCATATCTATGCACAAAATTCTTTCAACCTTAAAATGTGTTAAAAGTCAATATTAGTATAAATAAAAAATCCAGTAATTTTCTCGCCAATTTATATTTCTGTGCTCCCATAGATGACCTTTCCACAGCTTAAAGCAATTTCTTGGGACGATGCTGTTCGGAATACACAACATGAAAAATGCTTTCTAGATGATCATCTACTCTAAACAGATGAACAGACAAACAAGGAAAAAAAAATTCCAGGCATTTTGACAGAAAATTTGAGAAACATTTGAAGACAAGATATAATTAGAAGGGTCTGACCTTCTGCAAATTGTGAATACTTTCCAAGTGTGCAACTTTTATGAAGTCTTATATAGTCAGCTTTAGTTAGAATTTTCCAGTATTATTAATCATCTATCAAAACCCCAAGGGCATGATAAAGGAGGTAGTTTTGGCAGCTGAGTTATGGGCTTGTAGGCTTTTCCAGTGGCTGTTCTTTGCGCCCTTTCCTCTGTGTCCCCAGACTGCCCGCCCTTGCTGTCTCCCCAGTATGGGATTCCCAAGGAAATGCACAAAGCTGGCAACAGGGGAAATGGATACTGGCATTTGTTAGATACTGTCAAATCTGACTCTTTCCACTAGTTATCTTCAAATATAGATGCAGCACAGGGTGAATTTTGTCTCCAGAGCTTTGGACTGAAAGCCTGAACTGAACATAGACTGAAATTTTAATTCCACAAATACACAGTACAAGGAGCATTGCATAGGAACACTGCATATTTGCAGTTTATATAATTATATAACCAAGTCTGAGAGAGAGAACTATAATCTTCCTAAACATTAATGCTTATAGCTGAGGTTTAAGGAACCATGGAATTTGGAGGTGGCAAACAATTCCGGAAGCTGTAGGGAAGCAAAACACGTATTTCTTAAGGTTGTTTAAGGACTGTTATTTTATTTTTGCTTTTTCCTCTCCATTTACCTGCCTCTTCTGTGTTAACATTATCTGGCACTTCTGTGGAAAACTGACTTCCAAGCACTAGCTCCTGACCTTCTCACCTCCTCCCCTTCTTCATGTCTTCTGTTTTCATTGTTTTTCCCCATTTCTGCTTTAATTATAAAGACATTTTACTAGCTGGTTCTACTTGTACTAGCGATGCTTATGACAGTGTGTTCTTCTGAGCATCATTCATGAATAGCACAAGTGTTTTTCTCTAGTGAATGGCTAAAGGTTCAACCCGGTTCTTGTAAATAATCGGTTACTTTTCTCATTGATGTCAGTGTTTACTGTGTGAGGCTTGAGTCCAGTTAAGTCACTGAACTTCCAGCAGACATCAAAATGAGGTAGTAAGCTTCAGGGAGAAAAGAACATGGGAAGGAAATGTGTTTTCTTCATGTTTTTGCATTTCTTTCAGTATTTCTCTAAATGCAGAAGGAAGCTGAATCAGATCTTCTGTTCCCTTCAAGTGATTACAACACAAGATCACAGTGCCTTTTTGTAATACAAAACTTCCCCTGTTAGGAGAGATGCGCCCCATCCTTTAGGGAAGCTAAAGGATAAATATATTATCCAGAAATTTAAATTTCAGGTCACACTTAGACCTAGTCCATAATAAAACTATTCATTTTACTGTTTCTACACTATTAACGATTTTCTTATCTTGCTTAGAATTAATTGCTTGGGTGGGTTGTTTTGGTTGGTTGATTGGTTGATTTGTGCTTTTGTTTTTTTGTTTGTTTGTTTGTTTTTGTTTTTCAATCCAAGAGGTCCTGGTATATGAATTTCCTAACAAATTTTATTCAGAAATTTCTAAGTCATTTACTAATCAACACCTAGATACCATGTGAACATCCTTCTACTCTTATGTTAGTCATGAAGCCTATTTTATTGCAGCATTCCTGTTTAAGATTAAATATTTTCAGAAGTATTTTTCCTTCCAGAATGTTCCTGTTTCAGTGGTATAATTCCATTTTCCAGCATCTGTATTTTCTCACTTTATTCTAGTGTGGAGGCAGAGATTTTAAAGTAGCTATTAGGATGTCCATTTGTTAACATAGACTTTCATAATCATAAATAACCCCATTTTAAATCATAACTCCTTCCGGGTAGAACTAATCAAATTTCTATTCCGTGGGAAGCACCAACATCTTAAAGATGTTTGTGGTCCATCATAAAGAAAGAGAATTCATGATATCTCTGTCAGAAAGAAAATTCTGAAGAGCTTAAGAAAATTTCAGCCTTCCTATCCTATGTACTGACATGAAATAGGATATCCAAGTTCTCCAAATCACTCTGGGACACCCAGAATTTTGGGGTTTCCCAAAACCAGAAGAGTCCGCATTACTGATTAGGGAAACTAGAAATGTTGAAGCCTAGGGTTCCAGAAATTATCTGTACTCTGCTTTCACCATTTTGGATGTGTTCCAAACTGTGTTGCCAAAAATGAAAAAAAAAAAAAAAATTTCTAACAAAGCACAGTTTAAATTTGTAATTACTATGTGATATAATATTTGCAGGGCCACTGTACTTTGGAAGTTAATTTGTAATCCTTTGACATTGCTGAGCATGTTTTCTCCTAAGGGCACCAAAAGAGCCAGCTACATGGACCACATTTATCCGGGCACATCTTTCCTCTCAAGAGAAACATTATTCTATATACACTCATACATTTCAAATTATAATTTGAAAATTGATCATTAATGAATTCAATATTTTCATGGCACGAACTAGATTTTTTTTTACTTTATTATCAGGATTTTAGACCTTATATATATGTATTTCAAGACACACGAAGATTTTGCATAGTAGCACATAGGCCAAACTGGTACTTAAATCCATGGCTGTGCTTCCACGGTGGCTCTGATGTCAAACTTCAAACAAGTCTGAATAAGAGAATCAATTAAAGCAAGTTAGAATACAATAACTTAGAAGTTAATCTCACAGTTTTTATATTTTTTAAAAATAAAACTTTCCCTTTTGATGTCTTTCCAAACTAGACCTCAGAGGCCTTTAGTAGAAGGAGAATCATGTTCTCCTCATTAACATTCATTACGCATCAGTTATTAAAAAACCTAGCTTGCTAATAATACCTGGCAATTGACTGTACTGGTATAAAATCTTGCATTTATGAAGTTTCAGTGACCACCAGATTCTGTGGTCAGCATATTCCCTCAGTATCCTTTCAGAGATTTCTAGAGGAATAGTATCAATCATTTTCTCACAGCAGCCTTATATCTCATTTTCCTCAGTAAGAAATGACAGAGCTAGATCCTGAAAAATGCTTAAGTTCCTACTGGTTTCGTGAGATACTGAGAGAGCTCCCCTGCTTGCAAGATGGAATATATGTACCTCGTCTTCAAACTATGGGGTTCATATCTTCCAGTATCCTGAATGTAATCCATAAAGTAAAAAACTACTGGATCACAAAGTGAATTTGCAAGAGATTCCTAGGTATCAACAAGAAACAAAATGAATTATCATGGAGTTTCTACTAGATATGTGATCTCGTAGGTGGTGAAGAAGGACAAGTAACATAGAATCATAGAATCATTAAGGTTGGAAAAGACCTCTAAGATCATTGAGTCCAACCGTCAACCCAACACCACAATGCCCACTAAACCATGTCCCTAAGCGCTGCATCTACACGTCTTTTAAATACTTCCAGGGAGGGGGACTCACCCACTCCCCTGGCCAGCCTCTTCCAATGTTTAACTACTCGTTCAGTAAAGAAATTTTCCCTCACGTCCAATCTAAACCTCCCCTGGCACAACTTGAGGCCATTTCCTCTCGTCCTATCGCTAGTTACTTGGGAGAAGAGACTGACACCCACCTCGCTACAACCTCCTTTCAGGTAGTTGTAGAGAGCGATGAGGTCTCCCCTCAGCCTCCTTTTCTCCAGGCTAAACAACCCCAGTTCCCTCAGCTGCTCCTCAGAAGTCTCGTTCTCCAGACCCTTCACCAGCTTCGTTGCCCTTCTCTGGACACGTTCCAACATCTCAACATCCTTCTTGTAGTGAGGGGCCCAAAACTGAACACAGTATTCGAGGTGCGGCCTCACCAGTGCCGAGTACAGGGGCACGATCACTTCCCTACTCCTGCTGGCCACACTATTTCTGATACAGGCCAGGATGCCGTTGGCCTTCTTGGCCGCCTGGGCACACTGCCGGCTCATGTTCAGCCATCTGTCAACCACTCATGATGAACAGTATCTTCTTCCACCAACTGGTGCTCTTGCAATGTTACTCTACTATATTGGCACAGCACAAGGTCTAGAGAATTCCTATTTTTTCTTTTTCTTGTAGCATAGCTGTCATGGAGAGAACAGTCAATCCAGTTTCACACCGTGCCTGACAGCCTTGATGCTGCTGCATCTTTTGCGTGCCTGTTCTGACCTCCAATCTGCTGCGTCATAATGTTTCATGATAGGCCTGAGCCCTTGCGTAAGCACAGAGATTTTCCAGAGAACTGCCCGTGTTTAAAGCTGTCCCTCCACATAAAACTGCGCAGCCCATGTCTTTACTGCCTGAAGGGCACAGTAGACCTGATTCAGGTCCCAAAGTCTGCAAAGTCCTTCTTGTGACTTTAGCAGGAGTTGAGAAAAGTATCTACAGATGATGATATATGTATTGTATAATAAGTGTCAGCTAACCTAAGTTGTCTTCCTTAGTATATAAACTGTCTGTATATAGGCTGTGTCCTTTGCAGCAGTGAAATGGGCAATGTGATGCACCCAGGAGCTTGCCTTTGGGAGCACAGTGAAAAAGGTATCGGGAACGATTTGTCAGAGTACTTGCCATTAATAGGGTTCTTTGGCTGTGAAGTGGCAATTTCAATCATTTTGAAATTTGCACATAAATATACTTGTCTGTTAGATGTAACATTTGAAATGTGGAAAAGTAGCATCATTTCTAAAAATGCAGAAATGTAGGGGGAAAAAAAAAAGGATCTATTTCCAGAAATGTTTTCAGCATAATGAGTCTGTTGCAGTCTTTCAACCATAACATGTTATCCATTTAATAATCATATCTGGTTATACCAACTTCTTGCATAATAGTGACTATGATTTTTCAAACTATTAAAGTGATGCATTTTACAGGTTTTGTAGCTGACTGATTTTAAATGAAGTATATTCATGTTAAGGAGTTTTTGAATATCTGTCACTATGGAAGTCTTCAAAATAAATTGTCGGGCAAATTAAAGCAGCAGTAAAGCATCTCACCAAGGAGAAATTTCTCTTGCAGTGAGTGGCCACTTCAGAAGTATGTTGAGGAGGGGCTAGTTCTGAGAGTGACTTTTCTTATATGTTCTTTAAGTTAGATTAAATTTGGAGTCAACTGTTCAAGTGTGGTAATGCAGAGATGTTGACCGTGTACAAAGACTTCTAGGCAGTCTGTGACTGAGATAGATACAGTACTTTGTCTCATTCATTTTGTTCAGTGAATGAAAAACAATGCATATCTATCTACACATCTGTTTACATGTATATATAGTCTCATATATAATTTTACACAGAAGTTATATATACTTGTTATATATTCACATATGTGCATTTATATATAAACAAGGTGTGGGTGGGTGCATAGAGAGGGAGAGACCCTTTATATGAACATATGCTTCCTATACATTTTAAGTACTATTTCTTTAAAATGAAACTTACCAGATTGTGTGTGTATAGTTAAATATATATAACATGTCTGAACATAATAAAGTCCCTTCATATATTGTTCACAATTTTTAATATGAAAAAATATTATCTTTCTATATAACATATTGCTGAGAGAAACATTTTTTATGGAACTTAGGAGTGTTTTTTCTAAAGAATGGAAATACTTTAAATTAGAAACAGTCTTTCAGTAATGGTGAGTTGTTTGATTGTTATGCTGTGCTGCTTAATGTAGAACTTTTTCTGCAGTAAAAGGTTAATTAGTTGGGAAATGAAATACAGAAAACTATCATGAATGAGATGGTATTAAGTCTTCCTTTTTCTGCCTGTCTCCCTGTCTTTTTCTAGCATATAGACTCAGAAAGGGCAAAGGTGCCTGTGTAATTGGCCATTCCTTAGCGAACTGCACTGTCTTGATTCATACACACAGTGGGAAGTAAATGGATTTCATTTCCCTATAGAATATTACAAGCTTCAGTGGGTCTTTATTTTATTTTTTTTTTTTTTTATGAGAACAGTGTAATTGCTCTCTAGTTAAACTTTTCTAAAGTTGTTTGGTAGGAGTGTGTGGGTGGAGACCATAGACTTTTCTGGCTGCTCCTCAGTAGGTTTTACTGAGAGGGTACTTTCTCACTCCACAGACTCCATCACACGAACTGATCAGAGGGAAGCAGGTAATCCATGTTAGCACATCGAGCTTGATACTGTATCAATGCCATTGCAGTCCTAGAAAATATAGTATCTAGCCCTTTTCTTTATGTGCTCTGTATAAAGTTTCATCACCTCAGCCCATTGCCATATGCCACTAACCTGCATCAAATCTCTATTAAATGTAATGAAAATGGTGAAGTCTTTTATAACTTTATAACTGAAGCGCTTTTATACGCTTATAGCCACAAAACACTTGTAGAACAGCAACAAAAGTTAGGTTAAAGTTGACAGAGGTAATACATGGTCAAATTATGTCAACAAATATGTCTTCATATGTACAGATGTACAGAAACACAAATTTGCACACACACAAGCACACCCACCCACCCACCATGTATTTAGTTTTCAGTCTTAAAATCTTTTGCCTTCACCTTCACTTCTTATCCAACTCTTCTTAGTTCTTTCCAAATTTCTAGTTTTGCCCTCTGTCATCAGTATTCCCTAGCTGTAACAGGGCGTTTGTTGTGGTTTAATCCCAGCCAGCAACTAAGCACCACGCAGCCGCTCGCTCACCCTCCCCCCCCCCCCCCCCCGGGGGATGGGGGAGAGAATCGGAAGGGAAGCGGCTGCATGGTGCTCAGTTGCCAACTGGGGTTAAACCACGACACAGGGATACGAGCATTTTTTGAACATTCCTCAAAACAGAGAAACAAAATCTGTGACTGCAGAAGTTTCTGCCCAAGGCAGTTTGGAAAAATCCATAGCAGAGAACATTATGAGAAAAGCCATCACTCCAAAAATGTCCCCCTTCCTTCTTCTTCCCCCAGCTTTATATGCTGAGCATGACGTCACACGGTATGGAATATCCCTGTGGCCAGTTGGGGTCAGCTGTCCTGGCTGTGCCCTCTCCCAGCTTCTTGTGCACCTCCAGCCTCCTCGGTCGGTAGAGCACAGGAAGCTGAAAAGTCCTTGGCTAGTGTCAGCACTGCTTAGCAACAACTAAAACATGGGTGTGTTATCAACTTTGTTCTGGTTCTAAATCCAACACACAGCACTGTACCAGCTACTAGGGAGGAAATTAACTCTATCCCTGCCGAAACTGGGACAGTGTTAAACAAGAAGAAAGTGTGAATTTTAGGTAGATATTAGGCAATTTGACAGTTTTTAACTCTTATGCTTGTGTATTCTTAACACTCTGAAATCCTTCATTCCAAGTGTTATTTTCATCTGGCTGAGGAACAGAAATAGGACTATATTTAATCACAATTCAGTTTGAATTTTGAATATTGAATGTTCATAATTAAAACTTCTAAACAATTTACAGAACTAGTAATAATTACAGGAGTTAATTTGTGAATTTCTTTAATTAAAAATATTTTTGGTGAATTATAACTTGTTCCTGAAAAGTTTAAGAATATAATTTGAAACAAAGTTTTATACAACTTTTTTCAATGCCTCAAACCCTTCAGTTTCTTCAGAGTGTATATATAGCAGCTAAATTTTAATTGTAGCAAGATAATTTGTAGTTCAACACATTTATATTCTGTACTTTCATATATATTCATAGTTAGGGGGAGATGTATTAAGACATGTCTTATCATCTCTTTCTGACGTATTTGGAGCAAAGCAAAATTTCAGTCTACTAGCAGCCTTAGAAAAGGGGCTTTTTACTTTGCATACTTGCTTTTCATATATCTAAGCAGAACTGTATACTGCAATGAAAGGTTCAAGCCTTATGCATGCGTATATTTTGTGAGGTACATCTTGGACTAGTCAAGGCACATGACATTCTTGTTACTTTAGGATAAATCCTTAAGAAACACTAACCAGTAGTTCTAAAAATACTACGTTAAAAACCCTACACCATGAAGAAAATATAACCCCTAATTTGACATTTTTTTCTTTTTATTTTTCAAGAAAAGACCTTTCAATCTGGAATATAATGAACTTGCAAAATTAGCCCAAACTCATTCAAAGTCTTTACTGTGTAATTTTGATGTGTATGTGTACAGGAAAGCAGGAAATGTTCTTGAGCTTGTTATTAAGTGAGACAAGGTTAATTAGTGACTAGAATAGCTTCAGCATTTATTTCACTCCATTATATTTTACTGCTTGTTCTTTTTACTTCCAATATAAGATTTTCCAGTTTTAAGATAAGAAAGGAGAAACGGTTGCTTTTTCACATTTTAAGTCACTAATGAATGTATATTTAATATACAGGGTAGGGGTTTTTTTAGGTTTATTGCCTATCTAGACCTCTATTTTCAGAATTGCACAATGATTGATCCCTCAAAGTTTCAGCACCCAAAATTACAACTGGAATTTCAAGAGTTCTATGCTGAGCAGCCTTCAGTATAGCAAGGATTTTCAAAGGTCTCAAAATGTAGTGTCTCAGTACTTTGAAAATAAAACCATTTATTTGATATTTAAATGAGAAATGTACAGTACTAAGCGTTAACTTATTTGAAGACGGAGTGTATGAAAATACTGTTTTCCATACAAAGGAAAAACCAGAATTGTACATTAAGATCCAGCTGAGAGTTAAATTTTGAACATATTTATACCTCCTCAGGTCAACACAAGACTATTTGAGTTTCATGCTTTTCCTATTGCTTTGTAGTCTAGAATAATGTAGTGCCATTTGAATTAATGATGAGCAAGCAATATTTGAAAACATTAGGATAAATAGACACAGACCAAGATGCTACCTTACCGCAAAAAAGTCTTATAAGAGATAGATGAGCTTGTGAAAAATAGTGTGTGTGTGTGTTTTCTTTTTGCTTTTTTCCCCTCTCTCTCTGTTCTGAAGAGCAGGGATTTCATACTGCCTTTGGAAGAAAGTCGCTTTCATTTGGCGCAGACACTGAACCCCATGGATAGGTCTATACTGTAAACCTCACTCTGCGTTTGACAGCAGACTATCCTCCCATCCAAACTGAACAGAAGCCCGGAGTTAGATAGAGAGGGTAGGTGAGCTCAGCAGCAAAGCAGATGAGAAATTCAGTAGACAAAGCATGGATTCTGCCTAAAACACGTCTGCTGTCATCCCTATGCAATCTGGCTGCTGCTGCGATGGTGCAGGAATGTCAAAACTGAGCAGGCAGTCACCTGCAGACTTGCGTCCAGGCTCTGAAGCTACATACAGCAGGTTCTTAGGGGGGTGTGCACACAGCTTGAAATCCAATTTTCCTATACATAGTACAGTAGTGTTCCATGGAGTGGCAGGTTCCCAGTAACTCCTGAGACATGCCCCAAACCAGCCAAGTCCAAGTCAGATGCAAAAGAAGCTTTAGCCCTTGCTGGTTTTTGGTCTGCCAGGCATTGCAAATGCGGGTGGCTAGGAAAAAACAGTGGCCAGCTGGGGGTTTGGGGTCCAACAGAGATGGTGAGTGCTGCAGGTGCCCACAGCTGCACGTGACCTCTGCTACTCCCTGGCAGCACAGTTTCACATTAGTGGTTGTACTTGCAATTATTATGTAAATATATAGAAACAACCTTTGCTGTCTAGTGAACTACATTATATCTTTTTTAATGTTTTGTTGTTTAAAGGAAGATCTGCTTGTCCAAATTTTTGCAGTCACTTGCTGTTAATTAATAAAATCCAGCCTTTAAGGACAGTTTAGAGTGTTTTATTTTTTTGTGACTCATGCTATTGGATAAGCATTGACATCCTTCCTAATGGAGTGGGGCCAGGCTGCCATTCCCAGCAGGGCTGTTACACATACACTTTGCTCCTCCAAGGCGCTTGGCTAATGAACACATTTAAACAAGGGAACACTATTGTTCGATTGTTTGATTAAGTGAATTGTAACAATTACGAGGTGGTTCCCTGCCATCTCCTTTACTACGGTCTTAAAAATCAATGAGATTTTGAGACTTCCGCTCCCATTCTACTTTGATTTGGTTTAAAGGAAGAAATAAGGCCCTGAATCTCATGTGGGGAATATATGGGCTAAGTAAATGTAAACACCATCATTCTTGCTTTGAAGGTCTTTTTCTTTGCCACAGTGGTGTAATATGACCTTACAGAGCTTTCTGTGTTTATTTTTATATACGAAAAGGAAATGAAACCCCTTATATATAATATTTGAGTACATCCAGTTTTATATATATGCGAATTTGGGGTCCTAAATGCAGAATTTATTTTAAAATAAAAATCACCCTCTGTATTATAATTTGAATTGTCAGTATTTCAAAATGTAAAGCAAGTAACTGTATAATATTCAGTGTCTACATCTACAAGTACACTTGCCTAGTCTAGCTACTGCTAAATGCTGCAGTATGTCCTTTTTTATAGAATCATACAATAATTTAGGTTGGAAGGGATCTCAAGGTCATGTAGTCCAACCTCCTGCATTACAAAAGTCCAGCTTGTTTTTTCTCAGAAGAACTCTCAGATTAAGGCCTGAGTTTGTTGTTGTTAGTTGCAGCGATTCAACAGTTGTCTCCCATCCATAGTGGAACAGACTTTCTACCCAAAATCCAAAAAAGGAGTGCTTTATGTCAATTTGAAACCTGTCCTATTCTACATCTGTTAAAAAAAATAAATCTAAACCAAAATGTATATGTGGAAGCTTCATTTAGATATTTTCAAATAAAAGGGATTTACTCACGACTGCTGAGGTGGTTAATCTACTTACATTGGGTTTTGCAGCTAAGCTTTTCTGTTCTTACCAGTCTGATTTCCTTTTTCTGGTACTCTTAATAAATATTACATGTACTATTCAAGAATTCAGATAAGTGGTTTTCCTTGTAAAGAAAATAAATAAATAAAAATTAAACTGCAGTATTTAATCTTTCATAGGATGTCCTCTGTAAGCTGGGAGCAACAATGATTCTGTCTACACTTTCCTCACAGCCTGATCCACTAAGGGCCATTACCAGAACAGGCCCCAAAATTTAATCCAAAGCAGAAAAGCACCCTCAAACTCCATTATAAAAATTTCCACACATTGAATTGCTACAGAAACTCCTAGTATACAACAGTTATTTCACTCATTTCCCCTCTGTAGAAAATCATGAATTGTAACCAGTATGGAGATGCCTACCTGAAACTGCAAAGTCGATGCAGTAGGTACTAAGGTAGTGTTAACGCATTGTTCAGTGATCATTATGCTTGACATTTAAGCAGCGCTGTTACTCCTCATCAATGAAAGAAGAGATCAGTTGCAGCTCTGGCACTGTCAGCTCGTCTTGTTGCTATGGATGACAACCGCAAATTACTAATACTTTTTATCTCCTACACAATTCTGTCTTCCATCTAGCCTGTTCTTCTTCAACCAAGCAAAAGATGAACCCAAAGATCTCTCTGCAGCTCAGGGTGTCATATGAGGCCTCACAAGGTGAAGAAATGCTCTGAGAACATTCACATTCATGTTTTGGATGCTACAGCATATGTGACAATAAGTAACATCCCTCTGAAGCAATTCATACAGTCAAAGTTTCATGTAATAACATTAGCTATTCCAATAGTTGTTTTAAACAACCAGCCCAGGCTTCAGTACCTGGCCAGGAATATATATGACAAATGGTGAATTCATTGAGTTAAAAAGCACTGTCAATAATAATAAAATGCTCAAAAGAACTTTAGGTAAGGTTTGGAAAATCTACCTCATACTGAAAGACTTCAGTAGTTCTTGCTTAGTGCAGAGAAGGTTAAGGGAAGAGTTGATCATGGATTATAAATATCCATAATGGAATAAGATATTGACCACTGGAGGCTAAATAAACTGACAGACAGAGTAAAAAAACAAGACCAATAGCTGAAAACTTAAGTTTGAAAACAATCAAATTGGGGATAATATTCGGCTGTACAAAATGAAGGTTATATTCCACTGAAGCAGATTACCAAGGGAGTAATTAATCTGTTGTTTTACAATTAAGATTGTACATGTGTTGAAAAGATACACTCTAGTTCACCTGCAAGTTTCTGAACTTTTTATCTCCCAGTTACATGGAGAGAAGAATAATTCTTTCTCTGCAGGAACTGCTGAAAAAAATCCGTGGCCTGCTTTATACAGAATGGTCACTCCTGGTTTTAAAATCTTTGTGGTGCCAAACACCTAAAAGTAGCAGAATAAATATTAAAAGATTTTAGAAAATGCATAGATCACTTCCATTTCACCTGGACAACCTTTTCATTTGTCATATGGCAACGTCAGAATAATGTCTGTTCAAAAGGGTTATAACCCTCAGGCTTAGAATTGGAGAACAGATGAACAATACCATTAGAATAAAATGCATCCATCAGCTCAGTATATCTTTGTTATTAGGTAATTTCTTTATACATGGCATTATTTAGTTTGCTTTCCTAAACAAATGTATATATAGTATAATGAAATATTTGAATGCTACCCATAACTTTCAGATGAAGTTCCAATTCTTACATTTTGTATTTATTTTGTATTTCATTATTATAGGGTGCTTGTTTCATTATATTGAATTATCTCAGTGCTGTAATGAAAACCACTAATTTTTTAAAATCAGCATGAGTATAAACAAAAAGGAAAGAAAAAAAAAAGATGTCATGCCACTCAAACTTGATTGCTTTTTTGATAGACTCACAAAATTAGTGGATGAAGGATGTGCAGTAGATGATATATTTGCATTTTATAAAGTATGATCATGCCTTTGAAAAACTTACAAAAAGGATCCACATTCACTTGAATGTGATTGCTATTACATGGAGGAAAATCTAGATGAAATATAATGAATAAAGTGAACTTTAATGTGGGGTGAAGTGTGGATGGATACTCAAAACATATACATTAAAATTCATTGTATTCAATGCATTCTGCCCTGATCTGGAAGAAGGAGTACGTAGCACAGATAAATTTGCAAATCATAGTCAGCTGGAAAGTGAATTTTGATCAAGGTGGGCTGGATCAATAGGGAAGTCTGCCTTTTGCCCCAGTTTTATGAATGGCTCATCGTGTTACTGTGACATCCAAAACAGAATCCAACAAATGTACTGTGGCTGAACCGTGGTCTCCAAAGCAAAAAGAGAAAAACTAAACTGAGCAAGTATTAGAAAATTTGCTTACTCAATGATTCTCTATTGAATGCCTAAATGATTCCATGTTTTCTGGCTTGAAATAAGTAAGTCTAATATGTATTTTCCTCCTCTTTTTATGAGTCCTTAATGATTTATTAGCAGAAGTAACCCTGTATGGTGTACAAAAAAGAGCATGCAACTGCTAAGTTTTGTCTGAGCTGGGCTGGAACACGATTACGTGTTGAGTCTTTTGATAGGGGAATTAAAATGACCCTCAGGCTTTTATAGGAGGACAAGTTTTCACTCTGTGAATTCCTTAAGGATAAAATCTGCTTTACCTATTTTGATTACTGAGCGGGGAGATGGTCTCTCTAGCATAGAGATAGAGGGAAAGAAAGAGATTTGTATTTCTCCACCTCTTTCCTCTTAACAGCAGACAAAGCTGGAAAATGACAGTGATGGAAAATGGCTGTACCTACAGCTGCTTGCTGTGGAGCACAGATGACAATGTGCTCCACCCTAATGGGGCAACTCCAGGGACAACTTAATCCCCAGGGGGAGTAATGGGAGAAGCTGTGTGAAGTTTTGGACTATAAAGCATCTTTTTTTCTTCAACATCTGCTGAAGTTGGCACTTGTGTTAAACTATCTTTTGTTTTGGATTCATTCAATCTTCCTCGGAATATCATAACTACAGTGCCTGCGTGGTCCAATAAGTACAATTTTGCTGTTAGTAGTAAAAGGCTGTAGGCTTTGTACTGAAGGTCCAAGAAAACACTTTAAAACAACTCCAAGTGGGCCAAAGATTGAAGAAACTGCCACTATGGACATCTTATTCCTCCTAGTAAGGGCCTCAGGATGCTGCTGATAAACTGTTCTAAGTTCCTCCCTTTGCCAGTCTCATTGAGGAAGAGTGAAGCTTAGGACCCAGACGCTTGTGGGAAAAGTGAGTCTAGCACCAGAAAAAAGGGGTAAATATGAGGAAGTTTTACATGGCAATTTTACTTGTCTTACCAATGATTTTTTTTTCTATATTAATTATTTGGTCAATTACACTGTTAAAATGTTAATTGGAATAACAGTAAATTATTATTTCCATGTATATGGTGTCTTCCCTTTTGCCCAGAAAAAGATTTTGAGCGGAACTCTTGTTGCAGTATATGACAGTCATGAAGAGAGTTCATCCATGCATAAAAAAGAAAAAGACATGTAATATGTTTTACTTAACATCAGACATGTATGATATCACTGATGAAAGAATGCTTAAAGCATTTTATAATTGAATATTAGTTAGGTAAATTTATATATTGAGAAACCCAAAAACTTAATAGAGAGAGAACATTTTTTTTCTATTTCTAAACCCTTTCAGAAAGATTTTTCCTTGTCAGCTTTAGCCTGGGTGCTACTATCATTTTGAAAGCATTACCTCCATTCCTTGGAAAGCTCTCATCACAAAAAACCCCAAACAATCTAACAATAAAAAATTGTTCTTTTTTTTCTATTTGCCGGGGATTTATGTTTTGAATCCTTGGAACAGTGAAGTATTACATGTGATAATCTCTTAAGAAATAAAAAGATACTGAAAATAGATAATACAGATATGTATGTGCAGTTTGATAGTGGGATCTTACACCATCGTTTTAATATATCAGTAAAAACATAATTCATAAAAACCATATTATATAATCTTACTCATAATGAGTAACCCATTCTTCTCACAAAGTAAGATACTTCTCTGTCTGATTAAAAATTATTGATAAACATATCTGATACTTTGATTTTCCTTCTGATAGGGTCAAGAGATGTATTCAGTCTCAAGATTGTCTTTAGGTCAGGTTCGCTGTTCTGATTCCCACTGAGTGTCTTATTTCATGAGTTATTCACTGAGTACAGTATTTCTCAGTATGATTACAGGATACAGGATTTAGCCTTCTTTACTCTCTCTTCAAACAGAATTTCTCAAGGAAAGGCTGTGCTGCTGTTTCTACAAGGCTGAAGCATGTATAGAAATGAATCACTCAATCTAAATCATTTAGTTTGAAATGCTATTTGCCAAACTATAGTTTTGCCTCTTACTTGCTATTGCCTATATGCTCCAAGTGCTTCAAGGCATTCAGTTTTGCTTCTATGGTGCTTACCAGATTGTTCTCTCAAACTAGGAATTATCAGCCTGGACTCACTAACAGCTATCAGGCAGCAGGCTCACTCAGCTATCTCAAGTTAAGTGGAACCCATTAGTTTTGCCATCTTGCAGTGACTTGCATTTTTCATCCAAAGATGTTTAAAAACATCTTCCCACCTTTTTTTTCTTCTGCTACACCCTAATGCTTAGTACTGCTTATATTGAAACATGCAGCTAATAATATAAGCAAGCATTTCCCTAGTGATTTGCATTGTCACAGGAAAAGTCACAAGACACTGAACTTTACAGAACAATAAAAAAGATCACCTACCAATGTGTATTCCTTACATTTCCACCTTATTTTTTAAATGTAAGGCTAATGAAACAACAAGGTTTCTCATATTTTTCTGCCTGCAGGTTTTGCCTGAATGGGAAAAGAGAGATACATACAATCTTCCTGTCCTCCAGCACGTCTTTATGTGAGCTATAGAATCAATCTGACTGCAGTGTCCAGGTCGGGCAGCACCTACTATTACTCTGCTAATGAGACCTGCTGATTCTGGACATCTCAGAGTCACCACATGTATAATGCACAGTGAATGCAAGCATATTTCTGTCTGCAAAATATAAGACAAGTGCACCAGCCCTATTAGGTGTAACCTTGACAGAACTTTCACTCAGCTAATACTATGGCAAAATTAAAAGGGGGGGGGGGGGGGGGGGGGGAGAGGAAGCCCTGCCATAAAGAGAGAAAATAATTGCAGCACTGTTCACTAAGGAATAATAGACCACCTTTTCACATTACTAATTTGCCTTGCTGCCTCTGAACAGTCTCTGAATCCTACCTAATTGTACCCCTTCGTTCCTTTGCCAGAGCACATTGTCATGTTTGTTTCTCTGGCTGTCTTTTGCTCTCTTCTCAGTGTATTCACTGACAAATGATAAGGTGTTGAAATATGAAGAAATGCAAACTACATTATATGAAGTCTTCAGGTCACTCAAATTAGCCAGTTGGCTGTGGAAACCTTTCCTTCTATGTGTTGTTCCATTATTGAGGAACAAAAGGGTTTATACAGATCTGGTCAAACATAGTATTTATACACAATGGCTAAGATTTTGTCTCCATTAGCTTGTTACAAACGGAAATATTGACTTTTCTTATTATCATTCTATTATTTCCAAACATCTTTCTAAGGTAAGAAAAATGGATTATAGCAATCACATTTTTCCTTTTTTTTTTTTTTTTTTTTTTTGTAAATAATTCCCATTTCAGATTTAAATTTACCAAACACTCAGTACTTTTATTGCTTGGACCCTCAGATATGAACTTTGGGGACAACTACAGTTTTGTCTTTACATAAAGCTCTCGGTTCTCAAGGTCCAGCCATTTATATTCTTTTGTACATTAACTTCTCGTCTGCAGCTTGGATATATGGGAATGAGCAAAACCTGGGAGTAGCATTTACTTTGGTATTTTCAACAGATCAGTGATGGAAATATTTCCCACTGTCTTTCTGATACTATGAAAATAATGAAAATATTCACAGAATAGGAAATGATAAGGTGGACACGACAGGAAAACTATTTTCCTTCCACCTCCACCTTTTGGGAACTATGTGCATATCCTATGTATAATGCTTTTTAGTATTAATATCTGAACTGTTCATCATACTATCAACAAGTTCAATGACCAACTCTTTTGTTTGCTTATTGTCTTCCAACACAGTCTGTAGTGCTGTCGGTCAACAGATTATCAGATCCAAATTATAGAAGCTAAGAAATATTCATGCATGATTTTCTCAGGTCTATATTTTTTGACATATTTTTACTATTGAAAAGAGCTAGATATCTGATTCAAGGTTATCACACATATTTATATAATTTGATCCACATTCTAAGAATACCATAAATATTCTCTGCACAAATTATTCTGGTCTCGGAAATAGGAATTTGCATATGATTCAGGAAGCCTAGGATATAGCTCACTTTCCATTGGTATGTACACGAATGCTTATGTTGATTTTCTGTCCAAAAGTTTTTCAGGTTGTTCTGTTGTGACTTTCCTATCATTTATTTGTCCTCAATATAATGTTTTAGGAATTGATTTCCAATTTCTTAGCTGAAGCTGCACTGTAATTTGGAGTCAGACTGTAGCACAAAGGAAGTTCTTTTATACTGAAATGAACCTGGACAAAACCTAATGCGATAAAAGTACAGTTGCAAAATTATTTTATAATTTTTCATACTACCAGGGAAATATCTAATTTAATGACATTCAACTATTTTATTAAAAGCCTGAAAATTGAACCTCAGAATTTTTTGTATGCAAGGACTGTAGAATGAAAGTTGTCTAAAATATTTTTTTCTTTTATATATTCTCTGTGCCCCAGCCACAGACGGTTCCAGCTGGTTCCAGAGGAGCCACTGCAGGGCACGGCTGAGCCCTGCAGCCACAGTGGTGGTGCCTCAGGGAAAGCCTGTGTAAGAAAAGGAAAAGTGCTGCCCATCAATGAGAACTGAGGGGAAAAGTGTGAGAAACAGCCCTGCGAGCCCCCAGGGGAGAGGAGGAGGAGAAGGGGGAGGAGGTGCTGCAGGCATCAGAGCAGGGATTCTCTTGCAGCCCCTGAGGACCCCAGACCAGAGCAGTTATTTCCTGCAGCCACTGGAGAGGACCATGGTAGAGCAGATATCCAGCCCATGGAGGACCCCACACCAGAGCAGGTGGAAATGCCCTGGAGGAAGCTGCAGCCTGTGGAGGACCCCATGCAGGAGCAGGCTCCTGGCAGGAGAGGAGCCCACACAGGAGCAGGTTTTCTGGCAGGAACCGTGGTCCGTGGAGGAACCACGCTGGAGCAGTCTGTTTCTGATGGACTGTACCCTGTGGAGAGGACCCATGCTGGAGCAGTTCTTGAAGAACTGCAGCCTGTGGGAAGGGCACACGTTGGATCAGTTCATGAAGGAATATATCCTGTGGGAGGGACCCCACACTGGAGCACGGCAACAGTGTGAGGAGGAAGGAGCAGCAGAGTTAGTGTTATGAACTGACCACAATCCCCATTCCCCATCCTCCTGCACCACTCAGGGCAGGGAGGAGGAGGCAGAAGAGTTGGGAATGAAGGAGTGAAGTCAAGCCTGGAAAGAAGGAGGGGATAGGGGTGAGGTTGTGTAGTTTTGTCTTTGTGTCTCACTATCCTACTTCATTTTTAATGAGCAATAAATTAAATTAATTTTCCCCAAATCAAGTCTGTTTTGCCCATGGCGATAATTGGTAAGCAATCCCCTTGTTTTCATCTTGACCAATGAGCTTTTCCATATTTTCTCCTCCTATCCTGTTCAGGAGTGGGAGTTAGACAGTGGCTAGGTGGTCATCTGCCAGCCAGTCAAGGTCGACCTAACACTTTCAAAAACAATTAAAAATTACTGCCATCCAGAATCTGCTCTCTCCTTCTGAGGCCATAAACTCAACATTATTGTCATTAAATTAATATATAGTGCACTTTCACTTTCCTAAAATATGGCATTATTTAAGGTGGATGCAAGACTTCTTTCTGCATACTCCAGTTAAATGCCTACATGCATGAGAGCCCAGAATTTCCACTGGATTTTGGAGAATGTTCACAATATTTGGGTATCAGGAAATTTAGGCCTGATTTATGTACAAGTGTTTTTCAAGTGTAAGAATATGGATTAAAGAGCATGATCCTTTCACCAAATATTTCTAACATCACAGCCAGAAAAGTAACTGAAATTACATTGGAAATAAGGTGATTTTTCATGCTTTTCTTCCTTTACCCTAATAAGGGGAGCTGTTCAAGACCTAGCTTTCACACTTTAATTTGGTGGTCTTTAAGTATATTTGTGTGGTTACAGGAACAAACTTTCTAATGTATGAGTTCTTAGGTTTGCAAATATATTGTTAAGTTAGAGAGGTAGAAATAATTTACACAGAAATCATAGATTTTATAAAAGACACTAGTTAATAAATTTTAAAAGTAACTGTAGGTTATGCTCAAAATAATTGCTCTATAAACACCAAGGTTTTCCACATTATTATTGAAAGAACTGTCAACAATGACTCAGTATTTTTATAATTCATTTATTACACACTAAAACACTATGTGATTAAACTTAAAATGAAGAAAATGGTTTTTGATTGATTTACAGTAAATTTAATCTTTGATTAACATTCCACAAGGAGGAAAAACAAATGAACATGCTATAAAACATGTTAATGATGATCATAATGATAATTGAGAATGTTCTTAGAATAGATAAAATCATAATGAAGGCATCAAGACTTTATGTAGATTTTCCCCCCTGTAGGTTTTATAAAAGGCAGAAGAATCTTTACTTATTTTTGAAAAATTGTATGGATTTTAAAACCTTCCTGACATAAAACAAAAGAAAAGAGGAAAATATTCCCTTGCAAATTTTTAATTTACATCAATTATGATGCTGCTTTGTTCCTTGTCTCTTTCTTTATATGTGCTTTCATTTTCCTCGCTTTGCATTTACTAATAATAAATCTCTCCCATTGGCTGAAAATCTCACAGCCCAAACCTCTTTTTCATTTATCTTTAGCCTATGTTATTTTATTTGCTACTGTCTGTAAATTGCAGTCACAGCTGAATAATCACTCTAAAGTTACCAGCAACAGATGTGGAGCTGGTATTCCAAGCACAGGAAAAGAGCAACTGTATGGAGATTTCAGTTTAATTGGTCATGAAATCACCTAAAAACTTCTAAAAGTCATTACTGAGGTATGACTCCTAAAAAAACCTCACTATTTACAGCCCAATGATTTCTTTAATAAAACAAAGAAATGCTCTCTGTGCCTCCAGTGATCTGCAAATGAAAGCTTGAGAACTACATCCTAAATGAAATGGACATGATGTAGATAAACCTTTCTTTTCTACATCATTGATAGGAATATGAGAATATAAAATGGTGAGTAATGGTTCATTATGAGATGAATATCATACATAATAAAGTAATTCCAATTCAGATTGTGCATCTGGGCCCAATCACAATTTGGTCAGAAGATCTGTTCTGAAGTGGGAAAGAAAAAAAAAGACATAAGAGAGTTAGGCACTTAACGGCAGGATTTTAAGAGTATTTAGCTTCTGTCCGTCATGACAATTAGTAAGAGTGAGCCATCTAGCAGCCCATGAAAAAAACTCAGCTCCCCAACTTCCACCGAATCTCACAGAGCCACCACTCCTGCCTCCAAAAGCTGAAACCTAGTCTCACCTTTTCTCTTGGATCATCTTCTGCATACCAAAGTTTCTTAGCTATCAGCTATTCTTTGTCAGCACCCACCCTTGCTGCTCTGAAAGTTCAAACGTAACAAAAAAACCCCAACACCGTTCTTGGGCACCTACTATTTTATTAAATACTCAGGTCTATGTATCCTAGAGGCCCTACTAAGTTTTCACATGCGAGGACTTTTTTTCTAACTTAGTAAGTCCTCTCTTCTCGTAACATCCCTGCATGAGCTTTCCTGCCTGCAGCTGTAGTTTCTTCTGCTCATTTAACTGACTGTTTCTCAGATCTTTAAAGGGCAGATGCTCCCCACTAGGCCATGCAGTCTTAATGGAGAAGCAACTCATCAACTTCTGGTACAGATGTATTAATCAGGCAGGGTGTGTATTACAACTCGGAAAGGGTGAAGGACTTTCACAAGCAGTCTTCCCTAGAAAAGTCTCTGACTCCAGCTCTCTGGAATTGGTTAATGGGGAAGTGCTACAAAGTGAAGGCTGTAGGTTGAGTCTCATCTCTCTCTGCTTAGTGTTCTTGCTGGGGTCAAAGCAAACTGACTTCTGCTACTAGAGGCTTGCAGCACTAATTCTTCTTGATGTAAGTGTTTATAAGCTTTCTAACGGAATGTTATGCAAAAGTAATGCTCTTGTTGCTTTCAAAACACAGTTTTGAAAGGATTGTTGCTGTGGGTTCTTTTTATCTGCAGGCTTCTTATTTGAAACACTTCATCCAGGAGATGGGATAACTGGACTAAAATTTGGAGTGTAAATTCAGGCCTATGGCTCCCATCATGTATGTGCCTGTACTAAGCATGAGGCCATAAACTCACTTGAGGGAAAAGAGAGCAATTACTCCTTTTGTGAGTCTACTATCTTTCTCATCCTCTTCCAATGCCTTAAGAAAAGCCATAAGGTTTGGATCTGCAGGCAGGCGAGCGTGGGATGCACGTCCTTTGAAAAGAGGAGAGTAATGAGTTATAACCTCTCATTTTGGGAGTACTTGTGCTTTTGGCTACTGACTGAGGACTGGCTTTTAGGGGTGATTCAGGTGTTCACAACCATTTCTAAGGTGAGGCGATGGCTTCAGTCCTGTTAAGTGTTTAATACTTACCAGCTCCCTCTCCTAGCTGAATAGCACCTTCTGTCCTTGTGTTTTGTGTCCATCTCTGTGTGCACCTGTACCTTTTAGACATGATATAAAGTGACAACTGATACCAAATGATATTGACAGGCCTTTATTGAACTTAATTACTCTTCAGAGACTGGTATGAATCAATCCTCATAAAATTCATCTGTCACTTTGTGATGTGCCAGCTTTAGTATAGGGGAGATAGAGGGAAACTTCCCTGGGGCAGGAGGAATTCCTCTATCTTACCAGTAACCCTTTATTTCTTCTTAAATTATTGATGGAGTTTGTTCAAGTGAAAATTGTCATAAACATTTATCAGTTAACATAGTGAAAATAAAGATGGGAAAACTCAGTGGTGACATTTCGTTTGGCTCTATTCTGCAGTGTAGTAAGTACTCTGAACTCACTTTAAAATTAGTGAATTCCCTGAAAATGCATTCGCCACCACGGCGGGTTAAGTTCTTTGTCAGTATAAAGTTCAATGTGTAGTGATATATTAAATGTCTTATACTGTTTTGGGTGGGTTTTTTGTTGGTTTGTTTGGGTTTTTTTGTACTGGTTACACAAAACTATGAAACTATACTTTGTTTATAGCAACTGTAAGTATCGTGTGAATCTGGAAAATGGCAAGTTATGAGCTTTACAGAAAAAAATGAATAGGCTAATATACACTATGCTAATGACAAAGGAAGCATTTTTCAGAGGTGTCTGATTTGCGGTGTTCCTCATGAACTCAACCAAATATCTTCCAGTAGGTTAGGGAAAATAGTATAAATATCAGCCATTGGTAACATCATGCCTTTTAGTTAGAATCCTTTCACATTCTTTCCTGTAAAACAGTGTTTCTCAAGCTGAGGATGTTTATTGAAGACAGATTCTTATTTTTCCTCTTAGTTTAATGTGGCATGTGTTTTCTCCATCGGGAATGGTGGCATTTGTCAGAGCCTTCTCTCCTCACCTTTATCACCCCAGCCCTTTTCTGTGATGGAGGAGTTAAACCACTGGTTCTCAAAAGTGATGGGAGGCAGGAGCAAGAACAAAAATAAAGGTAATTGGCTTAAGTCAATTTGCTTTATTTTTCTTACACTGGAATAGTGGAAAAATTATACAGTCTGATCATTTATAGAGTGGTCACTTCTTATCACTCCTGAAATTTCAGTTGCCTTGCAGGGCTTACAATCTACATTGCATATAAAGTGGGTGGAGGGGGCTCAAAACTTCTTCTAAGACTTCAAAGAGTCATCAGGGAAGATAAGCGGTTTAAATGGTCTGTGAATGAAGGCTCAAGCTCAGCTGTGAGTATAGGCCTAACAATTTCCTTCGCATCAGCTAAATAAATAAAGAGCCAGAAGTAGCATATCTGAGTGTCTGTCCCATGCAAGTGTGGAGTCATCCTCACAATAAAAGCGTGTCCTGTTGTTCAGACAGCATCTCCTGTATTTCAGTTTGTGCCCATCGCCTCCTGTCCTGTCACTAGGCACCACCAGAAAGAGCCTGGCTCCATTTTCTTTACAGCCTTCCTTCAGGTATTTATATACATCGATAAGACTTTCCCCCCTGAGGCTTCTCTACTATGTCCATCTCTGTCGTGTACTGGTGAGCCCAGAACTGGACCCAGCGCTCCAGGTGTGGCCTCACCAGTGCTAAGTATAAGGGAAGGATCACCTCCCTTTACCTGCTGCCAACACTCCTCCTAATGCAGCCCAGGATACCACTGGCTGCCTTTGCAGCAATGTTGCATTGTTGGCTCATGTTCAACTTGTTGTCCATCAGGACCCCCAGGTCCTTTTCTGCCAAGATTCTTTCTAGCTGGGTTGCCTCCAGCATATACTGGTGCATGGGGTTGTTCCTCCCCAGGTGCAGGACTTTGTGTTTTCCCTTGTTGAACTTCATGAGCTTCCTGTGAGCCCACTTCTGCAGCCTGTCAAGGTCTCTTTGGAAGGCAGCACAACCCTCTGGTGTATCAGCCACTCCTCTTAGTTTTGTTCATCAGCAAACTTGCTGAGGGTGTACACTCTGTACCATCATTTAAATCATTAACAAAGATGTTGAACAGGATTGGTTCCAATATTGAACCCTGGGGTACAATTTACTGGCCTCCAACTAGACTTCGTTCCACTGATCACCACGCTCTGGGTGTAGTTGTTCAGCCAGTTTTCAGCTCCTTCAGAAACTTATGAGAACCTTGTCATTGATGTCAACATAAGCAGAACAATGTTCCAAACTTGTGACATAGTCTCTGAGGAAAGATAATGACATCACAAAATGACAGAGAGCTGGAAGAGACATTGAGCTACACAGGGGACTGAGAAAGGAAAATGTGTAATGGACAACAGAACTTGGTACTGGATGTTTTTAAGCTCTGGTTACTGTTCATAACACCCTGACCTTGCTATCAACATGCCTCCTCGCTTACTTTATTTTAATAAAATGCTTAGCAAAAGATTTTAATCTGTCCAATCCCATGTGGAATAAAACCAGATAGAATGTTTAGCTCTTCTTAAGACTGGATATTAAAAACAATTTATAAAAATGAAGAGGGTGTTTTATGAGGCCTCTCTTTTTTTTTTTTCTTGAAGTAGAGAAATTGGCTTAGTTTTGATGACTCAGTTCAGCAAAGATACCAATCCCATGATGTAACCTAAAATACAATACATTAATGTGGTGACTTTTATGAATATGGTAGATACTGATATAATCCTGAACATCCACCACCACTTCACAATAGGACTTAATAAATTTCCAGTTAAAATGCATTTTAAGTTCTCTACCTATCCCTAACACTACCTATCTCAGCAATTTTTTAAAAAAACTAACCAAACCATTTTTGGATTTACCATATTATGCCCAAAAGTTGAGGGACGGGGGCAGGGGAGAAGGTATTGCATGCCAGGAAAACAAAGTCCTATCAAAAAAAAGGCTGGTAATGTGAAGGACACCATTTCTCTTCAAAAGATATATACCTCCTCTCACATAAGTTGCTAAATTTATTCAGCAATAATGTGTTTTTGGGTCATCTTTGAAGTAATTTGTGGGTAACATGTTTCAGTTCCTTCCTGTCTTCATATTTTATCTCATTCAATGGGAACTGCTTTTGCATTTATACTTTATCCATTCTTATCTCACGGCCAACCCATCACTGCTTGGCCTCTATAAGTAAGGCTTCAGCTGGTATGCAGTCAGTGTGCTAAAACTTCCATTTCTATTCAGACTGTTAAACTAATTTATTTGGAGTTGTCTTCTAAAATTACTAACATTTTTGCCTGCTCCCCACCATTCTTACTGAAAGGCTGTTCCACTTCTGATGGTTAAGACCTATCTTCTAAATACCAGTTAAACTTGTGGGACTTTTTCACAAGCAATACGCTCCCAGATTTTTTTCTTTTGTCTATCCTGTCCTTCTGTCTTCTGTGGGTTGGTCATGTTGCATGTTGATTTTAATTTTTTTTTTTAATTAATCTTCCTACAACGTCTGCTCTAAAAAGCAGTATAATCTCTTGTGTTTCCTGTTGCTAGGCTAAATGAGTCATGCTCATTTAAGATACATCTGTATGGCATAAAATAGTACTATGTAGAAATGCCCAAGCTAGCTTTCTGTGAGATAGTTTGGGGTACTGGAAGCACTGTTGCCACAACAGTCTAATGTTCCATCCAAGGTAAATTACCCCACAAAGAAGTGATTTCTTTTAGCTAATGTAACTACCTTTATAAGTCATCACAGGTCATATATGATCTTAAGATATCCTTGGTGGTCTGCATATCTTTTGAGTAGACCTTGTAACTTGTTCCAGTTTTATAAGTTGTCTTGAACTCTTAATTTATAATTAACAACATCCAATAAAACCGGAAGCTGCTTCTGACCCCATCTCCCTGCTAGAGATTAAACCTCCAGACAGACGCTCTTTCAACCAAAGATTAAAGAACCTAAGCCTTTTATGTGATCAGCTTCCTTGATGTGTGCATATACCTTGTTGTGAGGTTCCTTTTCAGAGTTAACTCTTTTTAAGAAAATATTAGTAAAATTTCCTCAAAGTGTTTTTCAGGAGTATTTGGGGACTGATTAATCACTTTTGAGTCTTTTCAACAATGTACCAAACAGAATTCAAAATTATGGCCAGGATTTTAAGAAATTACTTACATTCTCCAACTTGATTAGCTACTATCTAAGCTTTTTCCAGCAATGCATTTAGCAGCACAAGTAAACATCTGGCATTTGTGTAATTCTGCCATTCTCTTCAGAGCTAAAAAGCATGCAAAGTGTTTCTTCAGAAATATTTTAAGTTTTTTCTTTTTAATATATTTATCCTTATTTATGCACTTAATTACCAAGTGAGGAGATGAAGTTCACGCTTGACGGACAGTGGGATTTGCGATGTGGTTTCTTCAGGAAGGTTTATCTTGCTTTTTCGTATTTGCCCCTGAGAAAATTGTCTCCTAGTCCAGGTATCCTGGTTCCAAGCAATGAAGGGCTGTGAAGATAAATACAGATTTTGGAATAATTATAGATATTCGGTGTAGAATACCTATGAGAAGATAATACAAGGAGTAAATACATCTTTAAAGAGGCATTATGCGAGTCTTAGTTGCATTCTGTTTGTGATCCAATGTGGCACAATGTTATCTTTGTACGTGACAAAATGACTTGTATCTATATGACTATAAACAAACTCAACAATACAAACACAATCTTATCTAGCTAGGCATGTGGAACATACGTTACTAATATAAAGATTATTTGAATTAAATTGCCTTATAAATGAGGATTAGTGATCTGAAATGGGCCTTAGGTGCTTTGAGGAAAAACACTTTGAATGATATCCACAGAGCAAGTCCACATACACAATTGGACAATTCTGTCCATAAATTCAAGCCTTTAAATCTTGCCCTACTGCAGAACTCTCAAAGCATTTTCCACTAATAGTGCTGACTTGCCAGCAAACTTCTTGCATCTCAGCATGGCATGGTCTGAGTCAATTGCTAGTTTCTCATCTCAGTAACAGTGAAAACCTGTCATGCATCCAGGCAGGAAGCTTTCTGGGGTCTGAGAAGGCCAGATAGCAAAGACTGCTTACAGAAATCCTGTAAAACAAACTTGGAAGAAATCTTAAAGAGGTCACGTTTCGCTTTCAGCCCCAAGGCAGAATCAGGTCTTCCTATGTTATTCCTGTTGCATATTTATCTAGCTTGTTCTAAATATAATAATGGAAAATGTGCTGCCTCCACAGGCAATCTCTTCCAGTACTTAGCCATCTGTAGCACTATGTGCTTCACCTGAAAGTCCCTTGTTGCTATTAAACACACTACTGCTTCCCTTATCTTCACCGGATACGAAGAAGCGTTTATTCTCTCCTACTTAATACTTTAATGTGTAAAAGATAGAAAAGCTGTTATCACATCTTCCTTCAGTCTTTGTTAGACCAAATAATATAATTTCCTTTCAACTTTGATCATGCTTGTTACTCTTCTTAAAATTCCCTCCCCCCGCAATCCCAACTGGTCCATATTTTTCTTGACTAACATTGCCCAAAAATGGAAGAATACTTGCTTTGAAGCTTTACCAGCACCTAATACCACTGAGGAATTTCCTCATGCATCTTGCAGCCTACTACTGTACTTTATCATTTCTAGTATAGCAATTGAAAAGAGGAGGAAGACTTGATCACCTCGGACTTACAAGTAGTAAACTTTCCTATTTATTTTCTGGGACACCATTCAGACAATATGAAAGGGAAGATCTTATTTCCAATTAACTTGTCACAGCACTTTCTGAAAAATAGATTATTTCAGATTGTTGTTAAATTTCTACACAGACTAAATTACTTTTGGAAAATTGTGATCAACAGAAAGTACCTGTTTTATTTATGGTGTTCCCAATATATTGTTTGATCCATCTTGAGCAAAAATACAACATTTGAAGAGATCCCACAGCACAGTCCTAGAAATCCTTTTATTTAAGGGTTTCTCAAGTTAGGCTGAACCACCATATCTCTGAAAGACATGGATGATGTTGGGAAAATGGGTTCCCATATAACAACATAGGTAGCATAGATGCCTTATTAAAATTCATAGTAATTCAGTGTGGCATGGCTAGCTTCACCACATGAAAAATTATACTGAGCATTATCACCACCAAGTAGCTAATCATGTTCCATAGAGCTTGCAGTATCACAGGCTCAAAAACTGGGGCACTTCACAAATTGACATCTTGACTGTGCCCCTCCCATGCCCTCTTGTTGCATGTTGTATTGGTCTTTTGAGTTGGTCATTCAAAAGATGAAGGGAGGAAAAAAAAATGGGGTGGGGGGAATAAAAACTCTCCATAGTAATTCAGTTGTATAAGATACAAACTGCTTTGTGTTGGAAACAGATATTCTGCTTCTGTAGACAGCATCTCAAAGTAAAAAAGCTTACATTTCTCTCCTCTTCCCTTTTTCGCCTCCTTTCCCCTCCCCATCCCTTCTAGTGGAATGACAGAAATAATGACTTGATGTTTGGCTTTTGTGAGTCATGACCTTGGTAGCAGAAGTGCCATAATTATCTCATTGCTACTATCACAGCACTGTAAATATTAAATGCAAAAAACAATGTTTCAATATCTTTGAGGTTTTGACACTTACTGATAAAAGCCAGGGAGTTCATAGTTAATGTTTCCTCTCTTTAAGATAATTTCTTCAGTATTTTTAGTACGCTTCTACTTTTATAAGCCACAGATTCTCATTATTAGTAGAATAAGCTTCTGGAAGTCCATCTTTCTACTGTTGATTTCAGTCTATTGTCAACCATACTACAGGATTCACCCAGTGGAAAGGATTCTCTGATTAGCTTTCACTGCATGCCACCCATGTAATCAGACTTCTAAGAACTAGAATAAGCCTTCACATCTGTTCATGTAATAAGCTAAGATGCGTACATACCCTAGCTTCAGCAGCAATGGAAGGAAAGCTGAGATTATTGTTGAGCCCCTGTCATTTACTTCTTGGAAAGGTGCATGTCTATAGCTGTATGAATATAAGTGTATTAGAAAATAAAATGAGGAGAAGTGGAGAAAAGAGAACTTTGCAAAGTTCATCTGAATTTATTCTATGGACATTTAGAAAAAAGTTGATATTTATGATCATCTTAACAGTATTACCAAGCTCTTCTATTTGGGGATCGGCTGTTGTTCTGCGCTTAGTTAAGGGACCTTGTTTCTGGCCTACTCTGAAAAAAGGACCTAATCTGTGCCACTTAATCACTTTTTTTTTTTTTTGTTGGTCCAATTTCAGTGGCCTCTGTGTGGTTGTTACACAGTACATGTTTCCTTTAAATATGATGAGTTCCATTCAGAAATATTCACTGTGATGCCTACAGCCAGCTGTGGAGACACCTGTGGAGACATCTGTGGTAGCCCAAGAAGGAGTATATTAGGAACCACTTTTGACACCTAAGGCATTCTCTGCTTGCTCTACTGTTTTTATACTGAAGCATGGGGGCTACTCCTTGATACGCTTTTATACAGAAGAGCTTGAAATTGGATGCACCTCGGAGTCTAAACAACTAAATTAAATGAAAAACTGCTAAGTAATATTCTTAGGCAAGGAAAATGAGCTAAGGAAGAGCTACTCCTTTTCTACTGTGAGTAATTGTATTTAATCAAAGGTTAATTCTGAAGGATTATGTCATCTTTGTGTGTTTATTTAGAATAAGATTAGGACAAATGTTTAGTTTATTATTAAAATGTTCTACACAGAATTTTCCAAAGTACATTTCATACTTGACCTACTAAATATTTGTAAACAAAGTGTTTCTCCTGACTGAGGCAAAATTGCTAAAATTAACTACAGCATAAGGTCCCAAAATGTGTTTACTGGTCTACCAAAATGTTTTAATCTGTGGTATTTTGATATTTGCAGCTAGTCTTAGTCCTAAACTACATTTTCTATTCAAGGCTAACCAGACGATGATTCATATTTTTGCAGTTCAGCATAGCGGAAATGTTTTTTTCTGGATGTTCCATCTTCCCTTTGTATTGCACACATTTATTTACTTTTTGCTATTACTTCTGGTCTTTAAAATCTAGCAGACACCTACCTAGGCATGTCCTTTAATACTAGTCTTTACAGCATGCAACAGAATAGGAATTTGACTGTAGATTGATTCTTCGAATCTAGCTGACAAAATGACAGTGACAAATTTTCATGTAACCAACCTATTTTTGCAGGACATTTTTCAAAATGTTACATTCATTAAAAAGGAGATGCATACTTGCCAATGGTTTTTACAAACAAAGCCCTCAAAATATTTACTAATGATTTTATATAATTTAAAGCATTCATAGATTTTTGGAAGAAAAACAATTTTTTTATTCCAATTTTGAGGGTCATTCTGTACCAGAGATTTTATTCTTTGTTCTTTCCCTGTATTTTCTTAGTTGCAGATTATTAGAATTGTTTTCACTATGTGGCCATAGTTGCCTAAGAAAATGACAAATGTCATTACTATATGGGCAGGTGAGGTGGAGGGAAACACCAAATCAAACACATCAAACACTTAATTAGCATTTAATGACAGAGTTGTGGTTTAGGGGAAAAAAAAAAGTGACTTGTGCTGTTAACTGGCTCAAAGCAGAGGACAGGTAAGAACACCAAAGGAGGCTATAACAACTTCTCTATTTCAAATATATGAAACTTCTGTTTAGAGCTAAACTAAGGAGGGTTGCTCACGAAAAACCTGAGAATAAATCTGTTAAACTTGTTTTAGAATCATGAGGTAGTATATTTTGAAGATTAATCTTCAAAAACTTAGACTGATTAATTAAAGAATCTCTTTTAGTTCTTTCAGGATAATTCTGCAGAATAACAGAGGGGTAAACAATTAAATATAAAGCAGAGGACAAGTCTATAAGCCATTTCAGATTACTGAGTTTGGGAATGCCTAATTTGAAGTGGTTTTCCATATATCTTGAAACCTAGAGAGCAATATCATACTACTCCTGTTTGATTTCTTTCCAAGAAATAATAGAGCCATGCAAATTAAAATTAAAGTGGCATTTAGAAATACTGCCTGATATTTATTTAATTGAGGAAAAAAAAAAAAAATCTAAGCAACTCTGCTAAAGCGTATCACAACTGGCGAGGACACTGTGGGAGTTAATGAATTCCACATTTGCCTTCCATTGCATTGTGTGTGTTGTGGTTTAACCCAGCAGGCAGCTAAACACCACACAGCCAGTCACTCACTCCCCCCTCAGTGGGATGGCAGAGAGAATCGGGGAAATAAAAGTGAAACTCATGGGTTGAGATAAAGACAGTTTAATAGGCAAAGCAAAAGCCACGCATGTAAGCCAAACAAAACAAGGAATTCAGTCACTACTTCCCATGGGCAGGCAGGTGTTCAGCCATCTCCAGGAAAGCAGGGCTCCATCACATGTAACGGTGACTTGGGAAGACAACCCCCATCACTCCAAACGTTCCCCGCTTCCTTCTTCTTCCCCCAGCTTTATATGCTGAGCATGACATTGTATGGTATGGGATATCTCTCTGGTCAGTTGGGGTCAGCTGTCCCAGCTGTGTCCCCTCCCAACTTCTTGTGCACCCCCAGCCTCCTCGTTGGTGGGGTGGGGTGAGAAGCAGAAAAGGCCTTGACTCTGTGTAAGCGCTGCTCAGTAGTAACTAAAACAGTGTGGCAATAGCAGCTAGTGGAGGATAACTGCTTGTGGGTCTGAGATGATAAACGCATAGATGAGGTTGAAGCATGGGGCTCTAGCAGCTGCCAAGGGTGGATCTCCTTGATGATGGTCGCATAAGAACTTCCTGAATTGAACATGTGAATGTGGATTCTCTGCATTTAATAGGTAATACAAATTAGAGCTGTTAATATGATGAGATTTTTGAGAATGGGCCTGTAAGAATCTGTAAGTAACACCTCAGTGGTCAAAAGGACCTGGCTAAATTTCCCCTCCTTACTGCTCCCTCCTTCCCCATTCATTACCAGCTTCTTCTTCAAAGTGGTTGGCTATAATTGCCATTGTGGGAACTTCAGTTTTGTTGGCATTGGATACAACTTTTTTACTGTAACAACTGAGGACTTGCCCAAAGTTTGCGAGTTATATCATGAAGTTGGGAGGGAAAATGGCAGAAGAATCATGGGAGATGCTAGAGGAGGAAGGGGTCTTGCTCCTCTTTACTGTCCACAGGTTATTAGTGCAAGAGAAATCTTCATTTAACCTGCATTTTCAGTTTAGCTTCTCTAAAAATGGAATCTTATTTCTGTTTTTACTATATTTAGTCTGTTTTTTTTTTTTTTTTCCTTTGGGAAACCAATATTTGCAGCTTACTCCCACTTTCTTCCCTTGCACACAAACCACAAATATAGTATGTAGATATCATCCTTCTTGAAGGCTTCTGTTGCTTTATTAACCCATAAGATTATAATCCTTCTACTTCAAAAGGTCCTCCATTGCCAGAACTGCTATACTACTGACTTATAAAGTCTTTTAAGAGCTTCTCCTGTACATGTGTTTTATAAAACTCATATCTAGTTTGATATTCACTTTCTACTAACACTAGATATGACACTACGAAGGTACACGATGGATGTAATGGGATTTTGCAGGGAAGAAAGATCATTTGAATAAAGCACTCATAGTTGATCATTTGAATAAAGCACTTCTTAGGCTTACACAGTTGTAATTCCTAGTTACCTGTATTTAAATTTATAAAAATTATCCTTTGCTTTGTGGCATAGGATGCACTGGTGTCTAGGAATTTTACTGGAATAAAGATTCTGCCTCTAAAACCTGCAGAATTTTATTTATGTGAGTGCTTAGTCAGTAGAAAGAGTCCAAGAAGAATAGATCACATGAAAATTTTATTAACCTAAAATTCCCTGGAACTGAATGATAGAATAATTTCTTGCAATACCCTCATAGTTACTTTGCAGAGTTCCTAGCTTAATTTTAATATTCTAAAATAAGTATTAACAACCCATATGATTAAAAATATTTCTTATTTATTCTTCCCTATTTTTGTCTGCTCTTTTGAATCTTGGTACTTTACCTCCTTTCCAAGAGAAATAATGGACCATTTTACAGCTGGGGTGGTTTTATTAGCTCTATTGACATAAAGCAGATACTTTTCTACAAGATGACAACATTCTGTCCTGCATTCTCTTACATCTGATTCAGAACTTGCAGCAGGTAGTAAACGGGAAATTAAGATATATTTAAGTCATTCACCAAAAGCCTAGATAGGCATGAACTCAATAACATATACTTAGAAAGTCAGAATTTTATTATGTTGGATGCTGAAAACAGCATCCAAAATTAGGGCAAATATGTATAACTAATGTCACAGTGTGTTACCAATTTTCACAATTATATCCTTTGAGTAATTCTACAAGCAAATTTGCTATTTGGAACTAATTTTATTTTTCCATTCACAAGCTGGATTTTTCTTTTTTTTTACGCAGTCTCTTTAAATAATGAATCCATGTAACTGAACTGTAAAACCATGAGACACCTGACTGAGAATCTGTAGACCCTCATGTGCCACCCAGAAGAAATACCAAATCTGTGTTCAACTTCGGCAGCCTGTTCAGGTCACTGGATGCTGCTTCTGCCTCTCCCTCCCTGATGATGCCACCTTTCCATCTAGCCTGTGTAACCGAAATGGGACATCCGTGAGGTCCTCCTACAGTATTCCCCATGTGACATGCTCCGTCTACTGGAGAGCCACCCAGTTTGGTAGACCTTTTATAATCAATTACACATAGATTAAATCTGTCTGGCCTGTGGAGGATAAATTTCTCTCTAAAACTCATTCCTCCTGTTCCTCCTTACCCTGGGGCTGGGCCAGTCATGTTTAATTTTTTTTAGCATGTGTGAGTTCACTTCTGGCAAGATACAACTGTTGTCTTTTTAGACCTCATGATGTCTCCTGCATGTAAATATTATTTATACTGCTTGCCTCCCATAAGGAGAGAGGTTTTTTTCCTTGTCTTCTGACAAGTCAGTGGCATGTTTCAGTGTAAAATATCTCACACTGGGCTTAGAGGTATCGGCCTTTACGGTGAGCAGCCTCCATGCCGTATCAAACATGTACACGGCCTAAGTGCAGACAGTTTGTTACTGGCTCTCTGGTGAAACCAGGTGCAACAATTAAGCACTTTTGGGGATGACTAACCCCAAGTGACTTTTTCCTAAGCATACTGTAACAAGAATCTTTGAAGTAAAAATTATTTTTCAGCTCTAGAAGAAAAGCAAGATTTCTGTATCCCAGATGCCTCTTCTTTCTCCTCCCTGATCTGCAGTTATAGAAAAATGTTTGTTTTCTTCAATGGAAAAAAAGCTTAGTTATTCATACTCGGAGTAGAGGTGTTTCGCTAAAGGTGATTTATTTCTTCTGTCTTTTCTGTAAACTTGGGATAGGCAGACAAACATGGATGGTAGTAATACCAATAATTCTGCTTCTGATGGGACCAATAAGTGTTTTATGACTTATTTTATTGGCGTCGGGGCCCCGAGTATGCTTTTCTCTTCTAGGTGGAGCCCAAGGTCAGCGCCTTCCCTGGTGAGAGCTGTCGTGAGGAGAGCTGGCAGCTGAGGCCCCTCTCCCTGCCTGGGGCTGCCCTTCAGCCCCTGACTGGCCCTGGCCCCTGCTGAGCCAGGCCCGAGCCCATCCCAGCTCGGGGGCTGCCTTCCCAGCTGGGCTGGGGCCTGCAGTGGCACGTGGGGGTGGCTAGGCTGTGACAGAGCCCGGTCACTGCCCCAGCCCAGCGGGCCTCGCTGGGGCTGCGGGACTGGGCTGCTCGGGGAGGGAGGGCACCGCGCTACCTGCCACCCTGCGCCTCTCTGGAGCAGCCCTGCCCACACCTTGCCCTGGCAGGTGGCTTTCTGGTCCCTGTTTGAAAAGAAACTGAATAGCAAGACTCAGAAAGGCAAGAACATAAGTTTTTACATGCTGTTTTTTTTTTTTTTTTAAATCACTGCAACAGAATGGGAAATTATGCCCCCAAATAAAAGGAGTTGTGAAAGTTTTGGCATAGGCCTGGTACTGAGCTCTTGATCACTGTTTTGCAAGAGGAAGAAAGTGACCTTCTTCCCGACCGTCAGTGTTCCTGGTGGTAGCAGTGCTCCCTTGTCGTGTGATAAGAGCCAGAGCATAGACTTCGTGTCCCTGCTCCGAACTAGACGTACCGCAGGCTCCCTGGCAGCACTGGGCTTGGGGTGCTGGAGGGAGGGGAGTTCCTTCTCTCTGCTCAGCAGTTGTATTCTCCATTCCTAAGATAGTGGCACTTTTCTGTCATGCAGCAGGTAGAGCACTCAAGGGAGGAGATGGCATGCCCAGGCTCATGCCTTTTTAAGTTCACTTTCACAAAATGGAGCCCCTGAAAAGCAGGGACAGTGAGCCAAGTCCTACAAAGGGCTGTAGGTTGGTAAGTAAGGCACTTACCAACTCAGCCAGAGTTAATCAAACCATCATTTTCTGCAGTAAAAAGTCAATTTTAGGTGAAAAAATTGTCTGCAGTAAATTGGGGCTTGTAGTTAAATGTGCATAACTTTTGGCCTTGGTGTTTGACTCCGTAGCTACTTTTTTTCTGCATTTATTGGTTTGGGGAAACTTGTCAGTAAGTCATATCTTCTACCTTTTACTCAGCACTGGCTTATTTATGTCCCTTAAGCCCTTTGTTGCAGAACACTTCTTGCAAGTCATAAGCAAAAGGGGTGGGGGGAAAAAAAAGCCTCTGCAGAAATGTAACATATTGGTGTCTGTTCTCTCTCTAGTTTCTTTGCAGTGGTGCACAATAAAAGTCACAGCTGAAGTATGTTTTTGTAAGCTGAAGATAATTAACATTCATGTTTAAAAAAAAAAAAAAAGAAAAATAAGCTCCTTGGTAGGAGATCAAGAACTGGAGCAGAGAAGCAAGAATTATCTGATCAAAGAATAGCCTGGGACAATTCTGATTCCTTTCAAGCAAAAGGAGATGATGAAAATGTAGGCAGAACCTACAGAACTAAAATAGGGCTCTGATCACTCACCATTTTAATATTAAAAAATCGTAGGTACTCATCTGAAGAGTTTAGATTGGACCTAAACCACTAAAAATACTCCATTCATTGACTAACAAGCAGAGCGCCTTGACATTTAGATTAATTTGAAAATTACACCTCAGGATTTATCTTGTGTATGCTTAAAACATTAGCAAACCAAATTTATCCAGACCTGGTAAAGAAATTGGGAAACTGGGGAAAGTGGTTTTATATTTTAACTGTGCATCTGACAATAAAGCGAAACCATCCTTTAAGAACAAATTAATATAAACCAGCAGTCACTTTCTGACACTTAGAAAATCAGATTTAGTGTCACCACTGTTAATATTAGCAAAACGTCCTTTAATATGTTAGTATTCAGAGAATAATTTTCACCTTTTACATTAGATACAGTATAAAATCGTCCCCTCGTCCATTGCTCCTTTTAATCTTTTTTTCTCTATCTTACCTACAAAAGCATCTTTATTAATAGTGCTATAGAAGTTGAGCCAGCAGGATTTCTTAGATCTTTTAATAACCCTCTGAATGTAAGCTTTCCTACTTTCTTTTTATGATCTACCAAGTCTAAAAACTTTAAGGATGGTCTAACTTTACTAAAAGCCTTCTTTTTTCGCTTTGACCACCATATAAGAATGAATATTTCATAAGGGAGAAAGGTGCTTCTTTCCTACGTGATTAAGCTGTGCCCAAAACCTGTATTTGTCACTAGCAATAGCATCAAAGTGAGAGATTGTTGCTGACTAGTGGGTTTGTTCCTCCTTTGTTCTCAGAAGTTTGCTGGAAAACAGAATGGGAATCCTTCTTTTAACTGACAAAATATAACACTAGCTCCAATGCGATATTTCTCTAGAAGTAGACCTAACAGTCAAAAAAGGAAAAATCATCAACAAATATTGGAAGGAAAGAAATATATTTTCAAATAAGAAGTATGTCTTAAGTTCAGAAACTATAAATAAACATGATATTAAAATATAAAAGTCATCTTGAATTTGGTTTCACAATTGGAAACAAGCTGTACACCTTAAATGTTAATGATTCCTTTTTAGTGACTCTTCTAATCGTACGGATTCATGGGCAATAATAGCCTTGGAGGAGAAAAATTCATCTCTGAATGGGATTTGTTGTTGTTATTTTATTAACAGATAAAGATATTGGTCTACTCCACTACGGGTTACCTGCCTCACTACTTTCCCCATAGAATAAGCCATGCTGTCTTGCCCCTGGCATCAGTGTCTCTGAGGCACTTTGGGCTTGTTTGTTCTGACCCCGTGTTTTTCAGACAGCAAGAGGCTAGCAGGTCTGAAAGGAAAGCCTAGGCACTGATCTTATTACCAACCTTCCCTCCCATCTAAGCAGGTAAAGGACTCAAATCCTTCTTTTGTTTCTGGCGTTGGCAGCATCTGCAGCAGTACCCCTGGACGCACTGCTAGGCGGAGGGCCCTACCATGCTCTGGTACAGCTCCCCTCTCTTTTTCAGAGCCCTGCCACCCAGCAACTCTGCTTCTCTCCTGGCAGCACCTTGTATTTGCTTTCTCGCTGCTCCTCACCTGTGAGAGGCTCAGGAGGTAGCGCTAGGACAGCGCTTCCTCTGTCATATTCGCAGGCAGTTCCACAAGTCCATGAGTTTGCTGGGTATTTTGCTATAAAAGCTTCAGAAAGACTCCGGAAGAGAAAGAAACATATGTACTGTTATACTGTAATGTCACAGTTCGGGTCCTAGGGTTATGTCTGACCTTTTCCTTGTTCTAAAGGTAGCATGTTTTCACATGGAGCTGTGATTGCCCTTGCTGGTCTTTTTGTTGTTGTTCATAGTCGGTCTTTTGCATAGCGTAAGGGACCGCTGTGGGAAGTGTAGGTTTAGGGTACAAGTAATAAGTATCACATGGTGAGGTCAAAATTATTTTCCTACAGTCATATTAAAAAAGCTGGAGATGTAAGAGATTGCAGCTGAACTGAGTGTAGTATTTATCAAGTTGTTCTCTTATCTTGACTAAATCTGGCAGTCTGGAAAGAAGTGGCCATTGAGAATCTATGGCAGGAACAGTGGGATAAAAATCTTCTTTACAGATTTTATTTTAATTTAATCATAGTGTGTGAAATAGTACTGTAGGTCTTAATAAAAGTAGATCAGAAACCTCAGACTCCATACTGAGTATACTACCCTGTTCATTCTTTACTTGTTATTGAGAAACAGGATTTGGGCTCCTCTTTGAGTGCTTGGAGATCTCCAAACAGATGAACTGGTTTCTTGAAATTGATAGATTCAAAACGTTGACTATTTCTGATAATATTAGCTCATTTCTTATATGTTATTGCTTTTAAGCATGTGCAATGCTGATTTTTAACTTTTTACTTTTATCTACCTGCATAGCTAATTTTTCACCAAACGGCTATAAAGCCATAGGAACACATGCACATTTTTATACATTCTGTTATCTCACTAAAAATATCGCTTTTCCTTTGAATACTAGAATCACTAGAACTGTTTCAACTATACCAGAAAAGAGATTATTTTACTGGTATTGTCTGTGGTGAAATTGCTATGGATAATGGCTTCTAAAAATTGTCCCAATATGTGCAGAGATGTTGGGCAGGTTTTCTGATGGTTTAAAAAAAAAAAAAATTACTGTATATCCTATACACTGTATTTGCTGTATATGATATAACAAGAATAAGAAAATAAGTTAGATTTGGGTCCAAACTAGCAAGACTTGAGGTATTGCAACTGTTAGCAACTATAGGATAAACTAGCAAAATACGAAGCAATCTTTTCCTTTCAGTTGTAAAACATTTATACTGTGGCTGCAGTCAAAAAAGCTGCTGTGCACACATGCCTCCCCCCAACCCTTGATTCAGCTCACTTTATTAGCACAAGAAAATGGTAAATACAGATTTAAGTGTGGCTGAAAGAAGAGAGGTTCTGTTGCAACATTTGAATGACAACAGTTAAATCTACATTTCTTTGTTAGAAAATGAAAGATACTTAGAGGCTAGAAAAAAAGGAAGAGACCAAGCTTACTTGGGGTTTACTGTGCTTGTGCATGTGTTGTGCCAGGCACTCCCAGCCAGAGGTGGCTGGAGGGGCTGCAGGGAGATGGGGTGGGCAGAGGGGTTTGGTGGCGCAAGTTGACCCTGGGCAAGGGGAGGAAAGGTGTTTGCTTCAGTGTTTACTTGCTTATGCTCTCTTTTTTCCTCAGTATCAGGGTCCGTGATAGAAGCACGTGTTAATTGGGAGCGATTCGATAATGTAAAAATTCCCCAAGCTGAGACAGTTTTGCTCACAATACATGTTAATGGTTAAACCTTTTGTATTTTTTGTACTTTCTTTTTGATTCCTTTATGTATGTACTTAACAGAATTAGAAATTTGGTCAGCGGATGAAATTTTTTGTCTTGCAGTTTGACTCTTTCTCAACTCATAATTTAAGAAACAAAAATGCCTTATAGTTACAGCAACTGACAGAAGAGTGGATGTTAAATTAATCCACTGTAATTGATAGATTTTTTTATTTTGAAAATGGATGAGTTACTTTTAGCTATTATTTATTGTAACTGAAAATTCACTTGACTAAGTACTGATGGAGGAACTTCATTTTCCATGAACAGATAAAATCTTCTCCTTCATGGGTTATGCTCTTCTGTCAGATTTTTCTCTGCTTTTTATGATTTGGTGTTAAGTTACAGAGAAAAGTAAGTGCAGTTCAGTGAAAATATTTCCTTTTCAAAGTGTTTAAAATAGGCCTGCTTCTTCCCAAATATTGGTGTAAAATTCTTTGCAGACATCTCCAGACTATCAAAACTAATTTTTCAAAAGCTTTTAATAAAGGAAGAAAAAAAAAAGTGTGCGTGTGTATTATACTACTATAAATCATGAACTGTGCTTAGGTTAGCTCTTTGAGCTTAAAAGCAGACTTCTTGAAGCTTTAAGCTTATGACATGAGCCTGAACTTCCTCAGCAGACAATTAGGCATAGTTTAGTCTAACACCACCATCAGTGTTTACTTTCTTACCTCTCCTTGGATATGCTCAACCCACCTCCCCCCCCCCAAAAAAAAAAAAAAAATCCTACAGATTGTCTTTAAACTTGGGAATAAGGGGTGAGAGGAGTATGATAGGTTGTCATTGGGCAATGCTGAGCTGCTTTCAGTTTACAGCATTAGTGATGTGAAGTGAACCTGACCTGTGATGGACTGGAGAATCCAGCCTGGAGTCCTAGAATATGGCCTCAAAAATGACTTTAAGAAAGTTATTTGTAGGGGATAGACGGTTGGATTGGAAATCATTATGTGACCTGAACTGCAGTCTTGTCTTTCTGCTATGGTTTCAAGGCTTTTTCATTGTTAAAGCATTTGCTATGTACCAATGCTATTTACTCTGAAATGCCATTTTTCCTGAAGTAATATTTGTTACTTAGAGGTCATGGCCCAGCTGTTAGACCCTACACAACAAAACCCCCCAAACAAACAAAAACTCTTCTCAAGTTTATCAGTCTTTCACTGTTTTATTGCAACTGTGTTGCACTGCACTACCATCATAAATAGTAACAGACTACAGAAATAATGTTTCCTCACATGTATTGCTAAGAAAAAAAGTTGAGTAAATGAAACAGTAACCTCGGATTGCATTACCTAAGAGACAAATCTGGTACAATTTCTATCCCAATTTATTTGACAGGGACTCCGTTTACCTGCATATCTGAATTCATTCCAGCTGTACAAAGTGCTCTCACCTAAAGCTACATTTTTATCAGGGAAGGGGGGTCTTGGAAAGCTTAGCCTTGCTACTTAAGTGAATTTTAGTTTAATCATGAAACAAACTACAAAATGACTTTTCTATCTCTTGGCTACCTACCCTCCTGGTTTTGTCTTTAAAGTGAGTGAACGGGGACTAAACTAAAAGTGGGAATTGTTTGTGTGATGCATTTACAGTATGGTGGGCGATCCTAAAAGATTACAGTGAAAAGCAGCAGCATTATGTCATCTAGAAAATTTATTACATGTTTTTGAGCAGAATTGTAACACATCTGAGATTACTGCAAAGGTTTTTTCTTCCCTTCCTCACTGACAGTGCTCTCATAATTAGCATATTTTAAGGAGTATTGTCAAAATGCATTTCATATAATATTCTAATAAAATATTTATATTCAGTAAGACTGAATAGAACAAGAACAGAAGGAAAGTTTTTTGCCACCACTTTTGAGGAATTGGGAGAAATTTTTGAAGTGGGAGGAGTTTTATATGACTGTTAGTATCTGTGTTTAAGGCCTGTGACAGTACAGGGGGTAGTAGGGAATGAGGAGAGAATAAGCAGAGAAGTTAAATTAAAAGTAGAGGGTAGTAATTTGTGTGTTTCTTTGATTTAAGGCCAAACCAAGTAATTAAAGGCCTAAGCAACTAAGACATGTGGTAGCAGTATGAAGGAAGTGATCTGTGATAGCTGGTGACAATTCCTATATTCCCAGTTTAATATTCCTATTTAGGATAAGGCTTATGATGCTGCACTGTGGTTTGATTTTTTGCTCTTATGTGAAAGTGTGATTCCAAAATAGACTTTTTTTTGTTTTCCTTTGAATTTGTAGCACTTTACATCCCCAAATGACCTGCCTGCTCACAGTTACCTCCAGTTAAGAATTTAGATAAAATTATTTCGGCTCCGGGAAAAGTGATAGTATAACCCTCTGTCAAAGCGGATATTTATTAAACAGAACTTCTAAAAGATTTGGGTAACCAGTGCTACAATTAACACATTCAACAATTTCCCTATTTTTTTCCTGCCCTGGTCCCTATGTGACTGGGAATTGTGGATCCTACAGGCTTCTTCTGACTGCTGTTAAAAGAACCCAAAAGAACCCAAAGACCTTAGTTTGCCTTTGCTAAAAATCCTTATCACATAAGGATTATCACATAATTATCATTATAACCCAGCAACTGGGCACAGCAAGGGCACTCATCCTACCTGACCCTCAAGGCAGAACTGTGGGCACTTGTCTGAGGGTAAAGGCCACGGCTCCATCTGCGGGGCCTGCACCACCTACCCCAGCGGCAGCCGATGCCTGCATGCAGACGGAACTGCTGAAGGGGGAGGCTGCAGTGCAGACCTCAGGCTGCAGGGAGTGCCCGGACCTCTCTCCTGGGGTAGGGACAGGCAGCAGATCTGCCTGCAACATATGTGCCCAGGTGGAGGACCTCCTGCAGCAGGTGGCTGAGCTGCAGGAGGTGGTGAGAAGGCTGTGTAACATCAGGGAGGCAGAGAAGGAGCTAGATAGCTGGTTCTGAGCACAGCCTGCAGCAGACCCACAGCCCACAGCCAAACAGCCAAAAACTCCCCCACCGGCACACACAGAAGGGAGTGGGGCGGCCAATAATGCAGAAGAATGGATGGTTGCAAAGGCAAGGACCAGCAGGAGGAAGAGACATCCCCCGATGCCTGAGGTGCCCTTGCAGAACCACTTCACTGCTATGCAGACTGAAGAGGAAAGACCCATTACATCAGAAAAGATACTGGAGCTGAGTAATGCAGCCCGATCTGCCTCTTGTATAACAACCAGCGCAACTAAGAAAAGGCGACGGGTGATAGTAGTAGGCGACTCTCTTCTGAGAGGTACTGAAGCACCCATTTGCTGACCAGACACACTCTCTAGAGAGGTGTACTGCTTACCAGGGTTCGTATCAGAGATGTCACCAAGAGGCTGCCAAGCCTTGTG
>NW_008824791.1:7390333-7398865 GCF_000699105.1 Pygoscelis adeliae
TGCCAGAGGGACAGGATGTCATCCAGAGGGACCTGGACAAGCTTGAGAAGTGGGCCCGTGTGAACCTCATGAGGTTTAACAAGGCCAAGTGCAGGGTCCTGCACCTAGGTCAGGGCAACCCCTGGTATCAATACAGGCTGGGGGATGAAGGGATTGAGAGCAGCCCTGCCAAGAAGGACTTGGGGGTAACTGGTGGAGGAAAAGCTGGACATGAGCCAGCAGTGTGCACTTGCAGCCCAGAAGGCCAATCATATCCTGGGCTGCATCCAAAGAAGCGTGGCCAGCAGGTGGAGGGAGGTGATTCTGCCCCTCTACTCTGCTCTGGGGAGACCCCACCAGGAGTACTGCATCCAGCTCTGGAGCCCTCAGCATAGGAAAGACATGGGCCTGTTGGGGTGGGTCCAGAGGAGGGCCACGAAAATGATCAGGGGGATGGAACACTTCTCCGATGAAGAAAGGCTGAGAGAGTTGGGGTTGTTCATCCTGGAGAAGAGAAGGCTTTGGGGAGACCTTATTGCAGCCTATCAGTACTTAAAGCAGGCTTATAAGAAAGATGGCGGCAAACTTTTTAGCAGGGCCTGTTGTGACAGGACAAGGGGGAATGGCTTTAAACTAAAGGGGGGTAGATTTAGACTAGATAGAGGGAAGAAATTTTTTATGTGGAGGGTGGTAAAACACTGGCACAGGTTTCCCAGAGAGGTGGTAGATGCCCCATCCCTGGAAACATTCAAGGTCAGGTTGGATGGGGCTCTGAGCACCCTGATCTAGTTGAAGATGTCCCTGCCCAGGGCAGGGGAGTTGGACTAGATGCCCTTTAGAGGTCCCTTCCAACCCCAACTATTCTATGATTCTATAACTAGACACGTGATAATCTTCTTTGACTATCTAATTGCTGATTTTTTTTTTTTATTTTGTTGAGTATAGTATTAAGCACAAGCTGTAGAAACCTAACCTCTGAACTCAGCAACACAGACACATACCATTGTTGTTCTATTGCTTATTTCATATAACAGTAGAGAAAAACAGCATTTATACTGCTTTCCTGCTTTATAAATATTGTAATTTTTTCTGAAAAGTGTTTCAGCGTTAATTTTAGCTGCTGAGACAAATGATCATGACTTTATGATGCAAGTTTGAGCTACACTGTGAATGGCAGTATACTGACAAACAGGTCGATCACAGGTGTCAACACATTTGACATAGTTGCTCCCAGTTTCCTATCCCTACAAAAGAAGAAAACAGAAGAATGCCCTTGCTGCTCTGAATTCATCTGGCAGCTCAGTGGTGTTACTGAGGCTACTCACCTGACTCCCCAAACAAGTTAATTGTCTAAACCGCTTTGTATTCATAATAATGAAATAGGAATATTTAAATTCTCTTAACATTAATATAACTGTAGGAGAGAGCCACTTTAGTCTGGCATATGATTTTAATGCTTTTTTAAATTAATGGGACTGAGGGCTGCTGGTAATACAACAGACATGGTCTAAGATCAAGTGCACGTTCCTTTGCTGAAATTTTGAGAAAGTTATAGAGCACACATGCCACTACCCACACACAGACAAAGTGAAAATGCTTTGCCAGCAATTGCAGCGTATTTTTGAATTTGAGGAGACATTTGCACAAGGTGGGTTTGAGAGCTCTCCTCTTGCCAACCAAACTGGTTATTTTTGTGCAAGTCTTTCACAGCTCTTTTGATCGAGAGAATCTTTTATGTTTGAAGTAGCAAGAAAATGGATTGCTCCAAACCCATTGGATTAACTGTTTGTACCCCCCCCCCCCAACTTTTTTTGTTTTTTCCCCCCCAACATTTATTGATTTGTTGGTATTTGTTTACTTTTGCAATTCTGATATGGCAAAAGATAGACCTATTATCTTCCTCTCTATTTATGAGTTCTTTGTACTGAATTGTTCCTTTGTACTGATAAAAAACATCCATGGTACAGTTTCTACATTTTTATCCTTTTTAACATTAGCAGGTGAAGTAGATCTCTGTTTGCTTCCAAGACAGCGGGTGGAGGTGATGTGTTATTTTTTTTTCTGACTGTTGAAATGGAGGCATGGTGCTTTGTTATATATTGATGAGTCTATTATGGTAGAATGCGCTTCTCTGTGGGGAGGTGGAGTTGGCAGAACAGGCAAAGGATTTTGTGATTTGAGAGGAGGATAATCTAGTTAGCTTTTACGAATAGTTTTTAATACCTTACAGGAGAAAAGGTCCATATTTTAGTGCTTACCTTTTGCATCTCTTATAAAAAGATAGAAAGCAGGTAGCAGGAACTTAACTGTTGTGTGTTGTCCAGTGCATTGCATAATGATGTCCTGGTCCATAGGTAAAGCTTTCAGTGGTTACTGTAATATAAATAATATTGGTGATGTGAAAATAACCTTGTCTTGGTCAAGGCTGGCTTGTTAGGTAGGACGGGTTCTGTATGTCATTTCAGCTTTTTCCCCGCTTCCCATTAAACTGTTTGAGCTACTAGTCTCCCCCATCTACTTTAAGAACTCTGAGATAGTAAGAAACAAAAAGGAATTTCCTCAAAATTTGAAATGTGTTCAAATTAAATCAAGTCCCCATAAAAGGCAGGGCTAGCCTCTATGACTAAAATATTTCTTTATGCATTAGGCAAGAAGTCTTTTGAGAGGTCTGTGTTCTGGCCTGATTAAATGAACTGGTCTGTGTGCCTTCCCTCCCACCCCTTTTTCTTTAAACAACATATCCTTTTTGCCTGAAGTACAATTAGATGCTCAAATGAGCTCTTAAACCATGAAAGAAGGATTTGTATTTTTCCCTGTATTCTGTTTGGACTTCAGTAATCCGCCATTTAGCATCTTAAAGCATTCCTGACGCTAGTGGAAAGTACTAATTTTTCCACTCCTGCTAGATGAATATTCTCACTTATCCAGTGTTCATTTTTGGGTTACAACATTCTTATTATCTTGTGACTCATCCTTCTTCCTCCCTCTTCCTTATTCAGGATAGTAGCTAATGTTCATTAATCAGAAAAAAAGAGCCTGCATTTTCAATGCAATATTCAGTTCTCTGAAGTAAGACCAAAGAACAAAAATAAGGCTATTTGCAACAGCCAAAAATAAAATGGGGACCAACAAATTACAGTCTGTGTATTGTATCCACACAAAACTTCTCTGCAATGTAGCAATATAGCCTCTGAATTTAATAGTATTTGAATTGCTGCCAATAAGCAATAAAGAAAAAAAATCTACCTTACCCTATCATCTAGTAAAGTTTAGTCCATGTTATCCTATTGTTATTTATTGAGTGCCCTTGCAGTTTTAAAGTATTTTTAGTTGGGAAATACACTTGGTTTTAAACTCAGAAAGCTGCTCGACAGAAAGAGCTGAAAGAATATTACCTTCTATACTTGTTTGTGTACACAATCAGTACGACGTGTAGAATATTTTAGATGTATTGAAATCATTGTGACGTTTGGAAGTCATAGACAGATGTCTGTACAAAGTCTTTATTAGTCACTTTCAGACATAATTTTTGTTGCCATTTTTTATTAAGTGGTTAATGGACATTGCTGTGTGATTTTTTGTTGATGTAGACATGAGGAAGAAGAGGGAAGGTTTTTTTGTGTGATTATTCATATTGAATCAGTCAATGAATGCAGTTCAACAAGGGAGAAAAAGGATGCATTTTGACTATGGTGACTGATAAAGTAACAAGTGGGGGATGGAAAGGCTACGTTTATTTGGTTCTGCAGCTCTTCCCATCAGAATTGTATTCCAATGTGCATGTAATTGAATTTTGCATTCCCTTAAGTCCTATATTATCCTATTAAAGTGAAAAATGTTATCAAAATTCCCAGACCTTTATCCTAATATGTAACTTTCAGAAAAATCTTTTTTTCAAGTCTACTGCTGTTCAACTAAATGTGATGGGATTTTATTATGCAGACCACTGTCTAGCTGGTGTAGTACTCGCTCCCATGGAAGTACAGTATGAATGTCAGTACCTAGCTGTATTTGCAGAGGTGCATCTGTCTTTAACAACAACAATAACCACAAAAGCTAATTCTTTTTAGGTTGTGTGAATTTGCACAGTTAGGTTATGAAATGTGCATCAAAAAAAAAAACCACCTGAAAAACACCTAGGAGAAAGCTTAACACCAAAACAGTTAACTTGCACAGATATTCCTTTTTTTTTTTTTTTTTGACTGTTTGAATGCCACCATTTGTGTAGCATATGTTGCACTTTAAACCTCTGAAGCATTATGAATTTATTTTTTTCAATTACTACCTGCTGAATACCACAGCATTACTATTTAGATCAATTGCAAGGAATAGTCATGCACTGGTTTCAGGTACATATTGGAATTCCTGTGATGAGCACAGTGGGATGCCAATGTGGTGCCTTTGCAGAATTAGCTGGACTTAGAAGGTCTAGTTTTTGTGTTGGGATCCAGTTGTGCTGCCAGCCACTTTCACACGAGCATACCCAACTGAACTCTTCAATACGAGTTCCTAGCTATAGCAGTTGTGGCTAAGCCTTAGGGGGAAAAAAAAAAAAAAAAAGACTGAGAGAGGAGGAAATAACTTCCTCAATTATTTGATCCTGGCTTCAGTTTGGGTATAAATATATAGGAAATACATCTATGCATGTAAAACTGATTCTGGGCATAAGAATATCACTCAGGTGTCTTTAATGGGGGAGTTTCATATGGAAAAATTATTGTTGATTTTAAGAATAACCTACTTTGGAGATAAATTCATGATACGGTACAGCAGTACTTAGCTGAAATAATTTTTTTTAATCTGTCTTTGTTGAGGCATTTTTGGTGGGTCTCTGGCCTCAGAATGTATGCTTGTAACTTAATTTATAAGTTGAAATGGGAGCGGAAAAAAAAAAGCAGCAAAACAGATGGATGGTGGAAGCTGGAAAGGCCTGACTATGACCTTTTTTCACCTTATCTAGCAGAGAAATTGAAGGGATTGATGTAACAAACTTGTAATTTTCATGTCTGATCTTTCACTGCTAGGACTTTAAGCTCTTAGCTGCTTTGTTTTGAACTGAGGAATGGTTAATCCTCCCTGAACAGTTTTGCTACTGTTCAGTCAACAGACAACTGAAAACCAAACTATGTTAGATGAGAAGATCTAGGTACATCAGGCAAGCATCCTTAAAATATTTTAGAGCTTCTTTCTTCTTGGGCCTGCTCTTAGGAAGTTTCGTTTAGCTAAACCCTGGAGCATCTGACAGATGCTACACATTCTTATCACACGCACATTCTGTGAAGGTTGACTACTATCATGGGCACACACGTGGGAGTAGAGATGCAGAGACATATGCATCATATTTAGATCTCTACATGTGCAAATCTAATTATAATCAGAGAGGCATAGTACATTTTAAACTATTTTTTTCCCTTTGAGATTGCATTCCCCTCAGATACATCTGTTGGAAGGAAATGTCTGTGGGCAGTGAAATATTTTAGACTAGAGAGCAAGAGAATAAGGCATTGAGCAAAGCTTCTGACTCTGTAATGCAATGGCAATTTCCTAAATGTAGGTCTACTACATGGTGCCTTTGCAGACTTTCTCAAGACATGACTAAACAGAACAGAATATGGGCAATATATTTTGTATTTAAAAGCTGAGACAAGTGTCAGAGGGACAAAATTGTACTATCTCAAAAATAAAAATTGTTCAGGTGTAACTTAGCACTACAAAAGTTGGAAAGAAGGAATTGGAGGAGGATGGTAGAAAATGTTTATTTTAAAAATAATAATGATGAACAAAAGGTGCTTATTTTATTGACAGTAACAACATGCTATCCGGCATTTTTTGCTTTATCATCATGATCCTCTTATCATGTGCTTTGTTGATTTTTTTTTTCCTTGATGTTTGCTCTGTGCAGCCTAATTTCTATTTTGTTCATACTCATTTCTGTCTTATTTATTGCTAATCTTAGAATCTTTTTTTCTTTTCTTCGCCTCCCACCATTAGTATGCCTGAATTGTCTCAATTTACTGTTTCTACTTTGAACTTTTTTCCTTATTTCTTGATATGATGGTTTGCTCTAGATTTCAGGATGGCATTCATCTTTGTTATGACATTATATCATGTCACTTAAATATTTTGCCTGCTTTTACCACTAGCTATGAAACTGCTAATTTGACTCCTTAACCTATTAAATGGTGATTTTTTAAAAAACCCAACTATTTAGCCTCCTACTTGATATTAGGTAAACATATTCAGATTAAAGTTTGGTGTTTTCATGTTTGCATTCTTGATATTAATTTGAATTCTCCCATTTTACCCGTTTCTTATACAGAGTCTATTCTGTAAATAGCTATCTCTTTTAATCAATCTGTCTTGGAATCTTTTAAAGTTCTTCAGCTTAGAGGTTCACGTGACTCTATTCCCTGTAGGACTAACCTCATCACTTTGTCACAGCTTAAATGCAGCAATGCCTTTTCAAAGTTGCTATGTTTGCATTTCTAGAGCACCTGAAGTCATGAAAATGTCTGTCTTCTTTCTCAATTCTTCTTTTTCCCCCTCCCTTTTGTTTTCTGTTTTAAAAGGAAAGGACAGAGAGGAAATGACCTTGTAATGTAACAAGTGACTAGTCCTGAACTAGCACTCTGTACTTTGCCTGGTTTTGGTGTATGCTTTGCAGTATTTGCTCTGAATCTTGCATACAAAAAAGCAACAGCTGTCTTCTGCTCTGCTTTGCTCACAGTGAATGGGCTCCCTTGACAGCCTTCAGTACATCACATTCTATTGAACTTGTTCAGGCCCACTGTCCTTCAGACGACTACATACAAAATCTGTAGTGTCTCTGCACTGCTTAGATGATAGCATCCGGGTGTAGGAAAATCTTTCAGCAAAGCTGTGCATATTCCCGTCCCTGTAGGAAAGTTCCAGAATCATGAAAGCTTAATAAATTCAGATTTATATTGCAGAACAGTGTAAAATAAAATTGGAATTTTATCAGATATGTTCTGAATGTGATAAGATAGCATTTTGCTTAAAATTCATCCACTGAATCTGTTAACGTGATTAATCAAGTAATTGAACATTTAAAGATGAAGGAAACAAATTTGTTTTGTGCTGCCTATTATCACCACACTGGAAAAAGTGTTGCTCTTCACCTTTCCCAATGAGAAGATTCTCTCATTTTGCTCTGTGGTCGGTAGACTGAATTTGTTTTCATGAAACAAGAGACAAAAGGTTGGAAGTCTGGTTAAACAGAGAAAAAAGCCTTCCATCAATATTTATTCCTTTCTGTTTGTTCAGTACTAGTAGTAATGCTTTCAGATGTAGTATGAAAGGGAAGTGTGGCATCTCTTATTACCAACTGTTTGCTGAAGGACACAATAAGAGAAGTGGATTTCAAAGAGGGTGTTCAGCATACCTTATTCAGTATGAGGAAATGCAGAAGAAATTCAAAGGACTCTTCAGAAACACATCACAGGCGTTGTGCCCTCCCCAGAAGCTGAACTTCGATCTGAATAACCCAGCTGGAACAAATAACAAGCGTATTCATCTGTAAAATTAAAAAACATTACCCATTGCTTACCAAGTTTCCTCTGATACATCATTGAATATCTAGCGGCCAACTGTTAGTTAGTAAGAGCTGGGTTGGCATGCTGGGCTCTTACCTGTGTCACTTGCAAATTACTAAAACTTTCAACCTAGCTGGTTAATAAGGTATATTATAGCATCCATATTGTAGCATGGATGGGGAATACATGCCTTCCCTAAGCAAGCTGTAATCCTTTGCCTGTAAACCTGTTTAGCTGTTATATTTCTTTAGATAAATTGAATATTAATGCACACTGTGACAAAGCAGCTGGACTTCCATATTCTTTGTGTTTTGGGGGTTTTTTGTTTGGTTCGTTTTAAGTCTTGGGACATGCAGTGTTGAGCCTTTTAATCTTATTATTCAGACCAGATCAAGATTTTGGCCTGTATCTCTGCTAGTGTCTAATAGTGCAGTCCAGTAGTTGCATAAAGAAGGATGACTACAAAATGAGGAGGGAAACTTTCCCAACCACATCTTTAAAGATGACTGTACCTGCAGTGATGGACAAGCCCTGTCAGCTTTATCACGAGATGAAATGTAAGGTTGATACGTTCATTTTTGCTGTGTTAGAATAATGTAACATTAGGATAAAGTAACGGTACGTTTCTGAGGTTTCACTTGCGATCCTCCATAATTGCTTTAGCATTTTGGCCAGCATCTGTTGCTAGTTTGAACTTAGTGCCTTTTATTGCTTAAACAAGATACCTCTGTTGAAGAACACGCCAGGCACCTTGGGCTTCCTTTTCACAGCACGGTGCTGGCTTGTGGAAAGAGCAGAACACACAGACAGTTTTTCTGTGTCGTCCCAAGCTGGACTGCCTGGTCATGCCCTTATGCTACTGCAAAACTTTACTTCTTTTTAACTGATAATGTATCTTACTAACTACCCTGATTCTCCTCTGTCGTGGTTTAGCCTCAGTCGGCAACTGAGCACCACGCAGCCACTCGCTCACTCCCCCCCCCCCCCCCCCCGGGGGTGG
>NW_008824791.1:7399734-7414669 GCF_000699105.1 Pygoscelis adeliae
CCCACACCCCCCACCCGCTGTAGCTCTCTGAAAGCTGGTGAAATGCTTGCCTGCATTAGGTAATTATTAATGGTAGAATAATGATGAGTCTAGCAAAGGTAATGTTTTATTTTTCCCTGCTACGGGTACCATCTGAAGGTGTGATACTGATACATTTCATATGCAATGAAATTTGGGAATCTCTTAAACACTTTCTTCCCACTCTTCCATACATGCTTTCATAGGGTGTCTATCTGGGGACTCTGTCACAATAATATAAACTAATTTTGAGTTGAATTTGAAACACATTCCCTGTATTGAGTAAGGATCTGGATGTATGTATCTTTAGTATATGCTTTATAATTCACATTTGAATCTTCCATTTCTAATTCCATGATCTCGCACTGTGTTAAACAGTCATAAGTATAATGTTTGTTCCTCAGAGAACTTTTAAATCATCCTCAGTGTGCTCTAAAACCATATTTCATTTCAAAGTCCTGTTTTCGAAATGTTACATTATTAGCTAGAACACAATATAAGTATTCCCTGAATGAATCTGGTAGTGTTTTGAAAAGGAACTGTTCCTCTGTGGGATTGATAGCTATTAATTCTAATACTAAAGCTTTGAATCTTGAGACTAGTACTGAATTTAATATTAGCCTAAATTTCTAAAGACCTCCATTGCTTTTACCTCTGTGTGTGTGGAGGAGGAAAAGAGGGAACTGCATTAATATAAACAGGAATTGCAAGTCAGTTTAAAATTCTAATCTTAATCTGTTATTTTTAGAGTTATTGATTGCTTTTGCTTTCTTGCTACAACAGACACAGCAATTTCTTTTCTTTTTGCATACCTTCCACTATATATTACCTTCCTTCTGTGTGACAGTGGAAGTGGCCATACTATATACCATAAGCTAAGAACTTTCAGGCTGCAAGATTGCTGTTGCCTGAGAATCTGAAACTGTGCCATTGCCTGACTGGATAATAAATCCCAAATTGCAAAACACATGTTTATCCCAGTCAGAAGCTGGTAGCACGATTGTTAAAAAGACAGAGAATGTTATAAGCAAATTTATTAAAGTACACACCTGTATATTAACACATAGCAAGATTTCTTATCTTTTTTTTTTTATAAAAATTGGTTAGGAACAGGGAAAGTTATGAACAGCTGAAATGGCTTAATTATATTTCACGTTTTGTTATGCATAAATTGAAAAGCTCAGCATTATTCAAAAGCCTTACTCAATTAAATCTTCATGAACTTAAAATTCTTATTGGTCCCTAATTAAATTAGGGAAATTACTGGCAAACTGAATTGGAGCTGATCTGTACTTAGGGGCCTCTTGAATAAGGTCCCTCATCAATATAGTATCTTACATATTGCTGCCTTAATTCTACCCCTGTGATGCTTCCATCTCAGTTGATATGTTTCATGGTTTTAATTTTGTTTCCTTCTCATGAATCCTGTATCCATCGATCCCAAAGAAAGAGTGATTCATTGTTAGTTGCAGAAGCAAAAGTAAATCTCTTCTTTTTGTGGCACTGCTAGGGTCTTAACATACAACTGTCTGGGGTTCTTGGCTGTTGACTAAAAATGTAGTGTTTTTTAAGCTAGGCAAACCCCTAGGAGACATAAATAAGCAAATCAAGAGAAAACCTGACAAGGCAAAGATGATTAAATATGAATTTGGCTGCTATATCTAACAGAGGAATGGCAGGGAGTTTTTAAAGTAATTTTCTCCTAAGTTCTGAATACGCATACATTGACAAAGGGATATACTTTCACCAACAAGATATTAAACACTTATTGTTGCTTTTAGGCCAATCTGTAGAATAAAAATCTGGAGATCTGCTAAACAAGCTAATTCATACTTCTGCCATGTACTGGATTTAATAGCAGTTCTTGAGGATTTTCTATATGGATTTCTTCCTTCTTTCATAAGAAAGAAACAACATGGAGTTATAGTCCAGGATCAGAAATTATGTAACTTCATGCTAAACAGTTATAACTTAAACTAGAAGGGAATTTAGTTTAAATGTTAATGAGATCCATAAGCAGTCTTGATTGTTGCCATTAGGTGCATGTTAGAAACAGGAAAACAAGGACTCCAGAAAGATCACTTCATTCATACACCCAAGCTGCTCTTTTTACATACCTGCTGCTATAGTATCATAGATCTATGCCTGTATTTGAAAAGCTGACAAATGTCTCTCTTCCAAAGCTTCCTGCCAATATAAATTAATGCTTACCATAAGACACACTTGGATGGTATGAAAGCATTGTCCTGTGAGAGATCCTTGAAGAAAAGCTGAGTAGTTCTGGCTCCTATACATCAAATCTAATGGTATCTATTAATTAATTATAAAGCACTCCATTATTGTTTCTTGCCAGACCTAGTATTTTGTATGTCCAGATCGTTAGTATCATATTTGTTAAGGAGGGAATATCTGTCTCACAGGAAATGGTATTGAGAGGAAGATTAATCACTGTGCTAGTCAGTTAAAATGATAACACTTAATGCTTTATAGTATATTTTATTTGTATAGCTAAACAGGTATTATTGGTCCTATTTTATCCCCTACAGTTTTCAAACCTCATAAAAGACAAAATAGCATTGATTGTTTTTTTATTTTCTTTGACTAGGAAAAGATTAGGGTTCATCAGTTAAAAAGTATGGGTTCTGCAGTGCCTAGCTGGATTTCACTCTGTCTCTTAAGTGCCTAGATCTTAAATTTTGATGCCAAACACAGAAACCAAACCCAGAGCTGATGCCAAAACTTATTCTTCACCAAGATTATCCATAAATGAAATGAACATGCTAAGCAGAGGACTGTCTACGAGTAGAAAGTAGGTGTCAGAACCTGATACCTAGTAATTGCTGCTCTCCTGTTTATGGCAGTTTGCTTGGGAAATATTTTCTGTAAAAGTAGGAAGCAAGGCCTTGTGATGTTGTCAGCTGAGGGAACTAAAAACCGTTCCTTTCCTAAGAGGAGGTGCAGAAACTGCTACTGAAACAATGAAGCTGAGAAGATTCTGTAGATTGGTGAGACGAAAAATGGGGAAGCATAATTGCAGTTTGTAGTCAGGTACTCATGACAATGAAAAGGCCCTAGGTTTTACCTTGATTAAAATCCAGAAACTCATGACTTATTGTAAGTAGGTGTGTCAGACTACATATGACAGTGGACTTCGTGCACATGTGAGACTGTATTGTCTCTCTAAAATCAGTAATATTACATCGATGTAAAATTGGTTCAAGAAAACTTTTGACTCCCATTTGGACTCTGATGTAGCCTCAGCTTTTTTTTATTAAGAGTTTTAATGTATTTGTTTTATTAGGAGTTTCTAAATAACACTTTAAACTAGGGATGATGGGGAAGGGAGAGTGTGACCAGCAGCCCTGTGAGAATGTGACGGACAGGGTTGACAAGTAAAGTGCCTGGAGTGATGTGACAGAAAGGGATCACAAATTCAAGCAAATGGGGCTTAAGCACCTGGGGTCATCACTGGCATTTGCATGTAGGCAAGGAAGTGTCTACCAAGCATCATTATGGAGAAATCCCCCAAACCCTTTCTGGGAAATCAGTGTGCTGGGATGCCTCTCTGAAGCGCATGCACACTATTGCATGTAGCATGGCGAATAAATATGATGAGTTAGAAATCTGTGTGCCGTTGCAAGGCCACAATCTTGTTGCAGTCATGGAGACATGGCAGGATAGCTCACACGGGGTATAGGGCCTTTAGGAAAGGCAGGCTGGGAAGATGAGGAGGGGGAATTTCCCTTTATGTAAAGCAACAGCTAGAATGCATGGACCTCTGCCTGGGGATGGATGAGGAGCCAACTGAGAGCTTACAGGTAAGAATCAAAGAGAAGACAGGTAAGGGTGACATTGTAGTGAATATCTGCTATAGGCTGCCTGACCGGGAAGAGTGGATGAGGCCCTCAGACAGCTACAAGCAGCCTCATGTTCACAGGCCCTGGTATCCACAAAACTATTGATCAGATGGTGAATGGTTAGCTGTTTCTGGGGAAGGAATCACTAGATCCGTATTAGAGTGTATTTTTAAGACCCAAGCAATTGAGTTTCTGGATGCTTTGAGATATTACAGTGAAGCTATAAAGGAGAATGCACATGTTAATTGCTGACCATGCAAAATACACTGTCCTGAAGGAAATCATGGTTACAAGTAAAATTTTAAGACAAAGCAGTATAATTGAAATTAAAGTTTAATATAGTTGCAATTTTAAATTCTTCAGCTTAATTTTTTCAATGCAAAACTGCTGTTTGAAAATGTAGTTTTAAGAGCACTCTGCAAGTATTAATTGAATTTGGAACAATTCCAGTGTTAAACTTTCTTAGACCACAGAATTCTTGACCTACCTAAGTCTTAGTTATATTTGGTAAAAGATCTTTGGTTGAAACCAAAAACATTGGTTTCATTCTTGATAATGATAAACAGTTCTGAAAGGAGAACAGTAAACGTTTGTTTCATTTACCTGCAGGTCTTTGTGGAGATCTTAGTCTAAAACAGAGGTCTCTCTACAGGAGACAGGAAAAAAATCCATGCTACAGGTTTTTTTTAGTTCTCATGTCTACAAATTTCTTTTGTTAATTTTCTACTACACTGATGATTTACCTGGGGTTGCTGTTTCTCAAGAACACTGGGAAACATAAGATATTCCAAGTGGGTAATTTTTCAGTCAGCCTTTGTATTTCTTTGTGATTAACTTCCAGTTGTAATAATATTGTGTAGTTAAATCTGCTGGTGTCTGCTAACATAATGATGAACATGGTAATAATAAAGAACTTAAAACTTCTTTTAAGATAACGTAAAATTATACAGTGAACCTCATCGTCTGATGAACAGGGTGGTGTTGTCAGTACTAGCAGGCCACAGGCTTTGTGGTGAGCTAAGAACACGGGTCTCTCTGGTCTTGTCTTGGCCTGTCTGCAGGATTTTTTTAGTTTGTTTAGTTGTGGCAGCACTTACCTAATGACCAGGTGACTGTTACCTTCTTTCTTTTAACTTTTGCTTAGCTATGTACAATTGTGTGGTGTAACATCTCTTGTTGAATACAAATTTTGTTCCTAGAAAATACTACCGACAAGCAGTTATACAGTGTAGAATGAGCTATCTGTGATGCTAGAATAAAAATGCAGCATGTGGGAGTAAAGGTATGGGATGATAGTAAAGGTGCCTGGGCTACAAGCAGTCCTCTAATAGTTACTATTCATCATTAAAAGAATGCTACCTGGGGTTCTGAATTAAAACTGATTTCAGGGATAATAATAAGAACAAAGAACATGTGACGAACATCTGTGAAACGCACCATGTATAGGAAATTCAGATGCAGATCAAAAAAGGAGCAAGATGTCAAGCATGTTAGAAAATGTGTAAATGCGAAGTGGATCTTCAGATGAGGAAGAAGGGGTAGGACTACAGCCAGCTCATGGCAACTCAAATCTTTCCCTGGGACTACTATTATTTTGATGGTGGATATTTCTTCGTCACTCCTTGGGGTATGGATTATTTTTTTACATTTGGTAACACACTCTACACCTTTCTCACCTGTGCAAGTTTATATTCACAATGGAAATATTATCAGTAATTTTCAGAAAGTATGACTTGTGTTTTTCCCAAAGATCAGAGCCATCCAGTTATGGAACAGAACTGATAACCTATCAGTCAGATGCGTGAGCCAAAACACTTAAAGGAAATTGGAGAGTTGAAATCCATCTATGTTCAGAAGGCCAATGTGTAATTTTTCTTCCGTTTCAAGTTCAGCTTGTGTCATTTTAAGCATTCTCTGTGATATAATGCTTTATTCTCTGGAAAGAAGGGAAGGATGTGTGTGATAGTTTCATTTTTTTTTTTTCATAGCATTCTTCTTCTAGACTTGAATCAGTATCACAATGTGTCAATAAAAAAACTCAACCAAAACCAAAAAAGCTAATTATATCTGAAGATGAGTGGGATGGAATTATATTTGGCCAATGATCTTTCTGAATTGACAAGAAGTTAAAACATGAGCTGTTGAGTCTTCTCCCCATGTACACAAAATCTTGGGCCCCTGTCAGAAATGTGTGTTGGTACAAAACTTTGATTTGCACATCTGTGTCTCTGTTGGCATGATTTCTCTCTGCTGTGTGTATAGCTTGTCTGCTGTATTAGTACTGAAAACAAATGTCAGGAAGCAGAATATTTAACATAAGCTGGACTTGTTCATTTGGAAAAGTTTGTCAGTCTTTGTCTGAATCAGTCTTACAACAGCTGCGTGTTTTCTGGATGCTGGGACTAAGTTTTAGAATACAAAACAGGCAAGTATGTATTAAGAACAGAAGGATTTGGGCCTTTTGGTTTTAAGCACATTTTTTAAAAGCATATATATGTAAATAAACAAATTATTACAGTGATACTAGATAATCAATATAGAAATGGTAGAGGAACAGGAAACACATAATGGGGCATATCTTGTATAAATGCACTATCAAACAAGTTTTGTTAATACAAATCAATCACAAAAAGAGGATTCTTTTCTGAGTGGCAAACTAGTCACTACAGAAGTAGCAAAAAATAAGGCCTGCAATAATGTTATTTTGTATATACAAAAAGTTTTCTTTCCTGTGTTTGATGGAAAGGTTTGGATAAATATCGGTGATTCTCCAACAATATCCTGAATAATTATTATCTGCTTTTAATCTGGCAATAAGGACAGTGGTAGCTTTTTAAAGCAGTGTCGTGGTTTAACCTCAGTCAGCAACTGAGCACCACGCAGCCGCTCGCTCACTCCCTCCCCCCACCCCTGGTGAGATGGGGGAGAGAATTGGAAAAGCACAAGTGAGAAAAACTCGTGGGTTGAGATAAAAACAGTTTAATAATTGAAATAAAATTATAATAATAATATGATAGTAATAATAATACACAAAACAAGTGATGCACAGTGCAATTGCTCACCACCCACCGACCAATGCCCAACCAGTCCCTGAGCAGTGGCCCCCCCTGGCCAGCTTCCCCCAGTTTATGTACTGAGCATGACGTCACATGGTATGGAATGTCCCTTTGGCCAGTTTGGCTGTGCCCCCTCTCAGCTTCTTGTGCACCTCCAGCCTTCTCATGGAAAACTAAAAAGTCCTTGGCTAGTGTAAGCACTATTTAGCAACAACTAAAACATGGGTGCGTTATCAACTTTGTTCCCATCCTAAATCCAACACACAGCACTGTACCAGCTACTAGGAGGGAAATTAACTCTATCCCTGCAGAAACCAGGACAAGCAGATAATTTCCCACTCAGTGTTCCTTCCCAGTGGGATTGGACATGATGGACTACCTACCCAATTCTTCACATGGCTGACAGCCTTGGGACTTACTGGACAGATCAGAGTTGAGCAAAGGAGATGATGACAGTGGCTCTCCAGAGGTCACCATCACTCAATCAAAAGATGGAATGAAACTGATCCCTGGGTGACTCTGTTATCAGTCTTGCCTGACCTTTCTGGCTGGCTTGCTCAGATCGCTGCACTGGTGAATTGCCAGTGCGAGCATGGCTCTGCTCTTGGTTATGTGACGGAAGGCCAGCGTGGGAAACTATTCAAATAGTTAAATTGCACGTGTCTCTTGAGCAATTGGTTGCAGATACAGATCACTTGGTTAGAACTGTGAAATGTTTTTAACAAATATGGAAATTTTTTAATATGGAAAACTATCTTGGGTATGCTTTTATGTGAATAGAAGGTTGTGTTTTGTCAATGACCTAACTTTTGCAAACAAATTTTATATAAAATTATTAGTAAGGAGGGGTTGTTTTTTAGGTGTCAGTGACAAGACTGTGTGCTATGTGTTGGCATGTAGTAAATGACAGGTAATGGATGAAAATATTTCCACTATGAAAGGCTCCAGAAAGGATTGATCCATATATAAGCACTTGTTCTTGTCTTGTAATCGAGACTTACTAGTGAAAACTGATGCAAAAATGGCACTGAGTACCTCAGCCTTTTCCGTGTTCCTTGTTACTAGGTCTACTGCCTCACTGAGCAGTGGGCCAACGCCCTCCTTAGTCTTCCTTTTGCTAGCAGTGTATATACAGAAACTCTTCTTCCTGCCCTTCATCTCCCTTGCTAGTTTGAACTCCAGCTAAGCATTGCTGACTCTATTCCTACCTATGCAGACGGTGTCTTTGCATTCCTCCCAAGTGGCTGTCCCTGCTTTCAGCTCCTGTGTCCTTCCTTTTGTGCCTGAACTCAGTCAGGAACTCTCCTTGTTTATCTGTGCTGGCCTTCTGCTGTGTTTACTTGACTTTCTGCAAAGTCAGATGAACTGTTCTTGTGCTCTGACAAGGCTGACCTTGAATGTTAGCCAGGTCTCCTGGGTCCCTTTGCCCTCCCAGGCAGTTTCCCATGGGATCCTGTCAAGCAGGTCCCTGCAGAGGCTAAAATCTTCTCTGAATTCCAGGATTGTAATACTGCTGTTGATCCTGCTCATTTCTCTCAGTATCTAACTCCCCGGTCTCATGGTCACTCCAGTCAAGGCTGCCCTTACTGTTGTGCAGCTGTTTCTCTTTGAGTGGCAGCTATGACAGAGAATCTCCCCTAGTTGTTTCATTGACTACATGCATCAAGGAATTGCTTTCTATTTGTTCCAGAAATCTGGATTGCTTCTGCCCAGTTGTATTGGCTGTCCAGCAGATACCAGGGTGGTTATTGTTACCCATGAGAGACAGCTCCTGTGACTGTGAGGCTTTCTCCAGCTGCCTAGATGTCCTGGTTTCAGCTGGGATAGAGTTAATTTTCTTCCTAGTAGCTGGTACAGTGCTGTGTTTTGGATTTAGGATGAGAATAATGTTGATAACACACCGATGTTTTAGTTGTTGCTAAGCAGCGTTTACACTAGTCAAGGACTTTTCAGCTTCCCATGCTCTACCGACTGAGAAGGCTGGAGGTGCACAAGAAGCTGGGAGGGGGCACAGCCAGGACAGCTGACCCAAACTGGCCACAGGGATATTCCATACCGTGTGACGTCATGCTCAGTACAGAAACTGGGGGGAGTTGGCCGGGGGGGCGGTGACTGCTGCTCGGGGACTGGCTGGGCATCGGTCAGCAGGTGGTGAGTAACTGCATTGTGCATAACTTATTTTGTATATTCTTTTATCATTATCATTATTATTATTATTATTATTATTATTATTATTATTTTGCTTTCCTTTTCTGTCCTATTAAACTGTCTTTATCTCAAACCATGAGTTTTACTTTTTTTTTTCCCCCTCGATTCTCTCCCCCATCCCACTGTGGGGGGAGGGGAGTGAGCAAACAGCTGTGTGGTGTTTAGCTGCCTGCCAGCTTAAAGCACAACACTAGAGAAGGCTTCATCTGCCTCCTCTTCTTCATTAGGAGATCTGTAGCAGACATATACTACAGCATCACCTGTGTAGGCCCAAGCCTCCCCCCTCACCAACGGGGTTGAGAAGGGCATCACCTAGGCCCCCAACTTTCACCCTTGCCACCAGGGTCTCCTGCTTTTGACTCCAGTGCAGATGGACATGCCTTGTCTACTTGATTTGATTCTGGGGTGAAGAACGAAGATGGAAATGAATTTATAATTTCATGGTGTATTTCTATGGAACAAGCTTGATATTGGTACTCGTAGACATGGTGGTGCTTTTTTTTCTTTCTTTTTTTCCTACCTCAAGATTGATTCTCTTCTGTGCACTGTATGGCAAGAGTTTGTGTACATGTATGTCTAAGAGTATTAGATAAGTACTTGGGGCCGAGGGGGAGAAGTAGCAGGTAATCTTGGAGTCTTTAATCACAGAAGCACTAGACAATCCTTGTAACATAAAACTACTTGTACCTAACATAAAACATAAAGTAAATGAAATGTTCCTTCAGGTAAAAGTGTGACTGCTTGGGAAACTTGCCTCACTCTATCACTTAGCCAGTCGCTCTGATGAAGAGGAAGGAATTGGAGGGGGAGTTGGTGTGATTAGCACATTAGCTTAAAATCTTGAACAGTAAAATCCTCATTTTCTCAGTCTTGTCTTTTCTTGTCTAACTTGACAAGTCTATATGAGATTGTCTTTACAACGTTTTAAATAATAGCAATCTTTCTCAGTTCTGAATATTTGCTTCAGCTGCAGAATGTACAAATAGGCTCTGCCTTAATGTGCTTCAATAGACTTTTTTAGCTTAATGTTCCCTTCAGGGATTCAGATCCACAACTTTCAATCTTTTCTTCTTCCTACTTCTGTCTCTGAAAACATCAGCATCTCTTTAAGTATCTCCACTTCCTCCTCAGGCAGTTTGTCATGAGGTATTTCTCCTGGTCCATGAATTCCCTCTAAGCTGACTTTCTCTTTCTTTGCCTCTCTCTAAGTTCTTTTTTTTTATTCTATTTTATGCTCGGTTCCACGTCAGCTCCCTTGGTACAGCCTTGACACTTCTGTGATGCTGCTGTTGGAAAAAACAAAATGAAGTTTTTCACTGTTCCTAACAATTGTCTTCTCTTCTAGAAATTGGGAAACTGAGTTTGTATAAAGGAAGAAACTTTTTAGAGGCTGACTCTGGTATTGCAGAGATCTTTTTCCCCTCTGTAATTTAAAGCATGATAGTAGTCTAATTAGTTTGGATAGTATCACTGGCATGCTAATGTTGGACACATGTACAGTGCTTACGGGATCAGGACCTTAAAATTTTTCCTGAAAGAGCTTGTCAGGCTTTTTCTAATTATTGTAATACAATCAGAAAAAAATATACACAGAAGAAATTGCATAAATTGAAGACTTTTTTCCTAGGAAATTATTAGGTTCAGTTAACTTGTGTTAGTTTCAGTATCATTTTACATGTCCTTTGGGTTTTAGAGACATATTCTTTTGGTCGGAAAAGATTTCTCTGCCTATGTAATCGTAACCTGAAATAAAGACACCTCGTCCACTATTCTATGTGCTCATTTCTTTTAGTAAAAAAGGGTATAAAACTACCTTCTTGATCTGACAGTTACTGGTAAAAATGACTAGATAAGGTAAAAAATGATAATGAATTTTTTTTTTTTTTTAGGACACCTGCTTTTCTTCATTCTTCCAGATCACTATTTTCTATCCTTCACTAGAGTCTTTGTTCCACTTCCTTTGTCTTACACTAGCACCAGAAAATGTTGCCAACAGTTTGGACTTTTTTCTTTTTTCTAGTTTCAGAATGGTGCTTTTTCAGGAATATTTTAGTCCCTCAGTGCTGTTCCTCTCCATCACTAAACATGATAAAATGCTGTAATAATACTGAAATTAGTAGTTTATATTTGTGTTAAGACTTATTTACACTTGTTTGTCATGCAGGTTAGGGTCCTCTGCCTGGAAATGAAGTCAACAAACGTTGTTATCCAAAACAGTCGGTGAGTAAGCATTTTGGAACAATTTTTAAGTATTGAACACCAAACTGGAAGATTTCAGGGAGTGTTGAGGTGTAGAAAACTGTTGGTGTTCTTTACTTAAGAGATGATTGTTTGCTTTTATTCCTAAGACACCTGCTTGCTGAATTTTCTATCCAGTGTTATAAAATACTGAGTTCATTATCATCAGATCAAAATGATTTTGACTGTCACAGGTAACGTCGTGGAAGGAGCTAGATATCATAACACTGCTTTAATATTAAATTAAAAGTACCTTTTTTCTTTCAGTGATGGTAGTAAGAGTGTTATGCTTCTGCTTTAGCTTATCAGTTTTTTCACGATGCATGATAGGAAGTACTGTTGGTTTTCTGCTTGGTCAAGGATACTCTATCTATCTGCTTAGTTTGCTAAACTCTTAGCTCTGTCCATTTTTTCTTGTATTTCAGTGTCTAGTTTCTCACAGTACTGTTTTTGCCCATGGAGAATACTCTCTTTGTAAAACACAAACTGAATAATGGTTTTGGAAGTAAACATGCAGTATCTGTAAATTCACCTTTGGGCTAAGACATACACATGGAAATGTAAAAACATGAAGGGAATGGACCCTTCCCTTTCTTCACTGAAAGGGTGTGCTGGTTTTGGCTGGGATAGAGTTAATTTTCTTCACAGTAGCTAGTATGAGGCTATGTTTTGGATTTGTGCTGGAAATAGTGTTGATAATACAGATATGTTTCCATTATTGCTGAGCAGTGCTTACACAGAGTCAAGGATTTTTCTGCTTCTCACATCCCCCCGCCAGTGAGTAGGCTGGGGGTGCACAAGAAGCTGGGAGGGGACACAGCTGGGACAGCTGACCCCAACTGACCAAAGGGATATTCCATACCATATGACATCATGCTCATCATATAAAACTGGGGGAAGAAAGAAGGGGGGGACATTTGGAGTTATGGCGTTTTGTCTTCCCAAGTCACTGCTATGCATGATGGAGCCCTGCTTTTCTGGAGATGGCTGAACACCTGCCTGCTGATGGGGAGTAGTGAATGAATGTCTTGGTTTGCTTTGCTTGCGCATGCGGCTTTTGCTTTACCTATTAAACTGTCTTTATCTCAACCCACGAGTTTTCTTACTTTTATCCTTCTGATTCTCTCCCCCATCCCACCAAGGGGGAGTGAGTGAGTGGCTGGGGGGTTCTTTTTTTGCCGGCTGGGGTTAAACCATGACAAAGGGCTGTCAAGCACTGGAACAGGCTGCCCAGGTAAGTGGTTGAGTCGCCATCCCTGGAGGTATCTAAAAGACGTGTAGATGTGGTACTTAAGGGCATGGTTTAGTGGTGGACTTAGTAGTGTTAGGTTTACAGTTGGACTCCATGATCTTAACAGTCTTTTCCAACCTAAATGATTCTATGATTCTATGAAATGGGAATAAAGTGTTAAAAGAAACTGGTACATGGCATGCTTAGCCAAATGAGAGGAGGCTTTTCATGTTAAAGGTTGGAAGCAAAGAGTACGGAGAATGCTGTGCTACAGGATGCTCTGAGTACTGAAGTTATAAATGTGCAAAATATGAGAAACAAATGGGAAAATTCTGAGATGAGAAAATCCATCAAAGGCCCTAAATACAGAGATGCCACCTTCAGTTGAGGAAGTCTGTCTATTCCCTGCAAGCTCAGGGAATACCTGAGGAAATGATTTCCTCATAATTGTTTTGTTTACTTCCCCAGCTAATCTCTATAGTTTGTCATGAGAGGCAGCATACAGGGCTAGATGGGTTTTTGGTCTGATGCCTGTGGCTATTCTTGTGTATGTTTCTTTTCTTATTTACATAGGTAAAAATTGTGGCCCCTAGCGCTCCTTTCCCAGCATTTTAGTAAATCTCAGTCTGATACAGGTAGTCTCCACAGGCTTCTCCTATTTCCAGTGGAAGGAAAGGCTTCAGCTCTAGTGAAGCTTGGTGTTAGTTCTGGAGTGAGAAGACACTTGAAATCATTCCCTGTCTTTTCACTGACAACAGGGGAAGCATAGAGGGTTTAGTTTCCTTGTGCTAATACACTCTGTGAATATCCACCGTAGCACGCACTTACCCAAATTGCTTACAATTTAATTTGAAGCAATGCGTAACGATTGACCATAACAAACAAATAGGAGGAATGATGAAGAAATGGAAGAACAGAGGCAACTGTAATAAAATCATTACATGGTTCAAAGTGACTTCCATCACTGGACTTGTGAGCAGAATGAAGCATTAAAAACAAAGCAGTATGAAATGCAACATTCCAGCATATTTGAAAGCACTGTGGGAATACTGACTCTTTCATTCGGACGTTGACTTTATGAAGGATGGTTATTTCTATGCTGAACCTCATAAAATAAAATGTTTTAAAATATTTGTCTGTTTCAGTCTTGTTATATTGCAAGGTCAATGTATTGTTAAGGTCTAAAATGTTACCAAAACACCCATTTGGCTCTGAATGTTCCTTTCTTACTACAACAATGTTCAGCTCTATTGACTGGTGCTGCTGTTCTGCAGTCCTCAAAGAACAAAAAAATCTCAAGCAAATAGAAACCCCTTGAATAAACTAATTTTCTCATGCATTGTCAGACATTAAAAAAGCATTAAAAAATAAACCACTAGATTTATAGAGCAGAGTTGCCCTCCTATGTATCATTTCTCTGTGTGTGTGCATGTATACATACATAAAGATCCCCAAAATGGTAGGGATGGGAATGTACGTTTGGGCTACCCTGTCTTTCTAATATGGAATTGAGAACATTCTTTCCTTATAGCCTCAATGTCAAAGTAATTACTTTCAAATCTTCAAATTGCACTTAATTATGGACTCTTGCTTACCACTTCACTCAGAGGAACTACACCAAACTGTCCTTTTAGGTTCTTTTTAGTTGTTTGAATGCTGTGTAACCTGGGAGTAGTTCTTCACTGCCCATTTGGGTTGAAGTTATATAGAGGAACTTCAGGAAATGGAAGCTCAAAGTGTGTTCCTTGTCTGTCATTATGGAGAAAAAAAAAAAGAAACAAAGAAAAAAATTAAGTAAAGGCAAGTCTTAATACCCAGTCATAGGCAGACAAAATATTTTATATGCAGATCTGTATGTATATAGTTACATATATAGATGAATATACAAGAAATCCGGAGTGGATTTCATAGATCTTAGGAACAAGGGGAAACAGCTGAGGTTTTATTGCTGCAGTTCAGCTTTGCTGAGCATTGCAAATATGGGATGTTGAAAGAAGAGCTAATAGGATAGCTGTTGGAATAAGAAGCTCACATTTATCAGCAGTTTCAATTAGAACTAGGTACCACATTAACAAAAGCTATAGCAAATGTGAGGATCAAAGAAGTGACTAGATTTACAATTACCTCTGTGCCACTGATGTGTTTATCAAACAATTCGGGTACAGTAACGAGTAAAAATACTAACGCAAAAGGAGCAGTCAGATCAAATCTACCTCCCAAGTGAAGTGTACAAATATTAAATGAGAGAGGAAAGAATTAATAAGGGGTAAGAATGGAAAACTTGTGCAAGATGAAACCAAATGCCGTAATTTAGAGTCACTGTTAAG
>NW_008824791.1:7414710-7424380 GCF_000699105.1 Pygoscelis adeliae
CTTCACTTCTAGAAGCTAATCATAAATAGGTCTCTGTTCTTAAGCAGCAATCTAAGTGGAGAAAAAAACTGATGGTACTAGCAAGAGATATTGGAACAGCAGGCAATGTAATTCCAACACCTAATTCCACGAAGATCAGAAAAAGTTCTACAAGGGATAACTTAGTGTTTGTGGCCATTTTGTTCAGAATATGAAAGATCGTTAAGTCATCTCTATTGAAAATGTCATTAGAGTGTAAGGCATGTAGCGGAGAAATCTGAATGTCAGTGAAATAAAGCATGAGAAAGATTTTCCTGGTGAGGCATGAAGGTTGCCATCTGTAAGTCCTGTTTCTTCTTGCTTCTTCATTTATCTTTGGAAGAGGGGGAGGAAAAAAATCCAATAGAATAGAAGATACTGGGTTATTTCGAAAGACGTTATGTGAACATTATACTATTGATATTTGCTGGGGAAAATATATTAACTTCTGTGGATCTTTCTGTGCCATCTGTGTGAGTCTTATTTGTAGGAGACAAGGAGGTTTGTCAGTTAGGAGAGACTGATCTGGAACTCTGATGTTACAGTAAGCTTTTTGGCAACTCCCCTTTGCTACAGAATGTGTATTGTTATCTACGTTTATTACCTTGTTTGGATGATACTTTCAACTGGCTTCCCTTCAGCACATCTTTAGTGCCAAAACACTTCCAGAAAAGACTTTCAGGTTGTGACAGGCTTGCCTGGCTTTCTTGGCCATGCATATGATATGATGGTTTCCAACACAGATAAAAATGAATGGAGAAACTACATGCTGTTTGGAGATGTTTACAGCAAGTTGGACTGGCTGCTAGAGAGGAAATGTGAATTTGGAGTGAAGCAGATAAACCTTCTAGGATGCATAATTAGCAAATGGCATTCAGCTGAACTTGAACAAGTCCTAAGGCATGCCTTCTGGTTTGGAAAAAAAAAAAAAATCAGCATGAGCAAATGATATGGGGTAAACCTTATCAAATTTAGTAATCCAAAACTTTCTGAGACCAAAAGCTATTCAAATAGCTAAACTTCGGTGTGTAGTACCAGTCTAGATACTCTAGGGTAACCGGCTTGGCCCCAAGCTGCTTGCCTCAAAAGGGAGCAGGTGTGCTGTAGCTCCTCTGTCATCTGCAACACCCTTACATGGGTGTCCTGGATACAGAACATATCTAAAATGGCATTAGTCACAACCAGTAACAACAGAACTTAATAGTGAACATAGAACCAGTAATACAACAGAACTTAACAATAAGCCCGCAAATTCCTAGCATATTTATGTCTTTTTCTGGTGTGACATTTAATAAGTAAATTGGCAATACTTTTTGACATAGTTTTTTGTATGCTTTTTATGTAAGCTGCTAGAAATCAGGAGGACAGATCTGTAGATCTGTTTTATCCATGTCATGAAGTTTCATGGAAGCTGGGCAACCATAGTTTTAGATGGAGGTGTTCCTTATTCACAGTACAGTGGTGATGGTTTCGCTGTGAAGACCTTGGAACAAAGTTTTTAATTTTACCATATAAACACAGCCTTGGTGAAGTTCAGATTTCAAAGATTTCAGACAACCTTCAAGCTAGGATTCTAAGATTTTATCCTTGTCTGGTGTGATTTCTTCTTTAAACAAGCACATGTTCTAACTAGAGACCTCTTTTAAGCAGTCAGCAAAATGAAAAATCTTTATGGGATATGTTGAATTTTGTTTATCTTGTCCTGGCAACATTTCAGCAACTGCCAGTTAAGTTCAGCAAATCAGAGTTGAGACATTAATGAGACTTGCCAGAAAAGTCTTCAAGACTGCTGCAGAAGGTTGGGTTATATGTCTTGCTTCCAACAGAACAGTCACTGTACCAATGGGACTGAAATTATCGTCACATGGGTCAGTGGCATGATACTGAAAATATGGCTGCTTTTTCCTTAGGATATGAAGAGAGAAGTGTTCTTGTAAACCTGTGTGCATACAAGTAGATAAATACAGGGCACAAAGACCACGATCCATTTGGGACCCAAATTTGTAAAAGGATTTTCCAAATTCACTAAGCAACTGCAGAGAATGTGGCAAGGAGAGATGGAACGAAAGTAATTGCTGATATCATCAAAGCTAATTGGCAGGTGCTGATAGTAGGTAAGAACAGACCTATTTTTGAGCCTCCCTTTTTGAAAGGGCAAATACATTACTGCTACTGACTGCTACATCGACTTATTTCAATTTATGCAGGTCAGTGTAAGTCACCCGGGCACTGAGGGAAGAGTTTCAAGATGGGGATTTTCTGACATTGTTATGGCAGAACCCTCAGTTTACTTCTGAAGTGTTTCTAGTTTTCACCTAAGACTTTGGTTTTCAGAGGCATACGTAATCCCCAGGGAGCCATGGCTCAGAAAAAGCACTGCAAAAATCAGTGTCTGTGGCACCCTTGATGTGGTAGAGTCATGAATGATTTTCAGAGGAGTGTCTGACTGAGTGGGTCAAAAGAGAGGGAAGGATATTATTTTGTCAGAGGAATAGAGCTCATCTGCTGTATTTCCTCATACGGTAAGGAAAGAATTGAGACTGCAGTGGTACTTTGGTAGAACCTTGTTAGTACATTTTTTGTTCAAGGACTCTTCCATGTGAAAGCTATACAGACATGAGAAAAAGTCTGGAAGAATAATCAGGCCTTCCTTTTCCCTATGAAAATACAGTCTGCATTATATTCATAGAATCATAGAATCATAGAATCATTAAGGTTGGAAGAGCCCTCTAAGATCATCGAGTCCAACCATCAACCCAACAACACCATGCCCACTAAACCATGTCCCTAAGCGCCTCATCTACCCGTCTTTTAAATACTTCCAGGGATGGTGACTCAACCACTTCCCTGGGCAGCCTGTTCCAATGTTTAACTACTCTTTCAGTAAAGAAATTTTTCCTTACATCCAATCTAAACCTCCCCTGGCGCAACTTGAGGCCATTTCCTCTCGTCCTTTCGCCAGTTACTTGGGAGAAGAGACCGACACCCACCTCGCTACAACCTCCTTTCAGGTAGTTGTAGAGAGCGATGAGGTCTCCCCTCAGCCTCCTTTTCTCCAGGCTAAACAACTCCAGTTCCCTCAGCCGCTCCTCATAAGACTTGTTCTCCAGACCCCTCACCAGCCTCGTTGCCCTTCTCTGGACACGTTCCAACATCTCAACATCCTTCTTGTAGTGAGGAGCCCAAAACTGAACACAGTATTCGAGGTGCGGCCTCACCAGTGCCGAGTACAGGGGCACGATCACTTCCCTACTCCTGCTGGCCACACTATTTCTGATACAGGCCAGGATGCCATTGGCCTTCTTGGCCGCCTGGGCACACTGCCGGCTCATGTTCAGCCAGCTGTCAACCAACACCCCCAATTTGTTTAGGAGTGTAAAATTGTCAGTCACTATAAATGTTGCTTTAGACTATTACATGTGTGTGTATGATCAGGTTTATAGTTAATCAATTATTAGGCGAAGGAAACACGTAGTAGTAAAAGCAGCCTTGGTACTTGCCAGCCTTCTCTGGTAACATAACATAAAGTGCAGGTAGAAGCTGGAGTTGTTTAGCGGCATTATGAAGTCTGGTTCCTCATTTGCCACTCACATTAGATTCCCTTTTGTACCATGCTAACCTTCCTTCTAACCTTCTCGCTTATTAGCAAGACTGGCCTCTTCGACTGAAGATGTGTGCAGTTGTTCATCCTACCTGGATTAGGATGTTTGCTCAGAATGGCCAGTATTTGCTTTTAAAAAGTTAAAATGTTGCTCATATATTTTTGATGCTCTACTTCAGCCAGTAAACTTGTCTGTGTTTCCATATATGATTCTGGGTGCAGGGGGTCTGCCATCAACTCAAGATCAGGAAAATGACATAAAATTGGCTATGTACCTCTTTATATAATCCCAGAGCATTTTCTGCATGTTTATTCAAGCCAAAATGCTTGTATTAGAATCTCTTATTTTTATATGTCATTTCTATTCCTATAATTTTGTAGAAAAGCGTGAAAATCGAGGGTGCCTGGACCTCAAATTTCTGTAAGGCAAAGAAAATAACTCAAGGTTTCTTTTATAAATTGCGACCATTTTGAAAACTGAGTTTTCTCTAGATCATCATTAGTGAATTTTGAATACTTAAAATCAACTATATGATGAAGTTCTTATTAAAATATGATTGCCTAGGATCAGACCTAAAGATCCACGTAGGGAGGGATGCAAAAACTTGTATGCTTCCCCATATTTTTAATTTTTTTTTAATCTCAAATTCTTATCAGCATCTGTTATTTCAGGCTTTATTTATGGAAAATAAAAAAATAGGAAAGGAGCCCATATTGTAATGAAAAGTGACTATGTGAACAGATTAAAAGCTCTGGTTGTGGGAGAGGAAAAAAACTGCCTAAAAAATGCATTCCCAACCCCCTCCCAAAAACTCTACAGTAGTGCATAGGAAATGCATTGCTATTATTTTTCCGATGTGTGGACCAATTTTGTATGTTTTCTTTTTTTCCCACCATTCCAACGTTGTAAAATATTAGTTTAGGATTTTTTTTTTTTTTATTTTAAAGAGAAGGACATTCATAAATTCATTTTAGATGTTTGATAGAAAATGCTTATCTTGGAAACTGTTTTGTAAGTATTACTTCCATCAAAATGTTAGCACACAAACTTACTTTTGTATTTTTCTGAGATCTTGCCTCTGCCAAGTTATTTGTGATTGTGTCCTGCATTCATGGAGGATTTTGATGAAACTCTTAAATATAGTTTCTTTTGTCTGTAAAAGGAAAGAATCAGGGTGTGGAGTTTGAACAAGCCAACAGTTTATTAGAGCTTATGCACGTCAGTCACTTTTAGGTGCTCTTGGAATCTTTTAGCATCTGAAATAGAAAATTTTATTAACTGTCACAAGGAAATTATAATAAAATATAATAAACTTACCTTTGTTTTCATGGGAGAACATTTACAATTTTATTTATAAATTGAAAAAGAAATTGGTGTCCTCAAAATTCCTTTCAACTAGATCCCTATTTAAGACAACTTTAATATTTTGTGATGCCACAGGTGCTTTGCTGCTTCTGATTCATCAATGCATGACTAGGCTCTCTCCTCCCCTTTCTTTCTCTCCCTTCAAGAATTTTTATTCTGTTTATTTGAAACAGGTTATTTATTTCTCTATTTTCAGATTTCTCAGCAGTGAATGGAAAAAAAATGACAGGATTCATGTCAGCTGCGGTGTTAGATGCCATTTGCTGTTCCCTGTCTAAGATTGAGAGACTCGCTACAAGAATAAGGATTTTGCAGGAATATTTGGGATCTATAGAAGTGAGATTTATAACAATATTTCTGACAAAGATTAATGTTTGCCTTAGTTCGTGAGATGCAAAGAAATATAGTGAAGTACATTATCTTCTCAGCTTTGGTAGACTACATAAGATACCACAGGGAAGGAGGAAAAGAGACTAAGGAAGCGATCAGTAAAATCAATCTGAGACTGAAGGGGAAAGGGAGGTGTTTGGGAGTAGTAAACATCAAAATATAGGGATAGAAAAGCAGGGAGACAAGCTGCAGATGTTCTTTAAATTTCTTGTGTTCATTTTTCTCTCTACCTCATCCTTTCTATGCTGTTTTTTGCAACTTTATACTCCTTTTAGTTTGAAATATTTTCTAGTGTTTTTTTTCAAAATGCTTTTATTTTGCTGTTTGGTAATCTGAAAGTCACAGACTTCATTGCATTTGCCATCCTGGAGGCAATGCTTTCTATTAATTATAGATGTAATGTTCTACTTCTCATCATGGTTCTGGTTGAATAAAACAGTGTGCTATATCATAAGTAGCAAGCCATCAGAGTTTGAATCGTCTTCCTCTGGAGCACACTTGGGAAAGAGACCAAGGATTGACTTCCCTCCTATTCCCATCAAATTCCTACTATTTATTCTTAACAAAGAAATTTAGTGTTCCTTTTCTCTTCACTGAGATCTAAAAAACCCAACCCTTCCAATGATGTGCATTTGATATAGGCCTAGACAATTGTAGAAGAGATGTAAGTATTCATTACAATATCATGGAAGGAATAACCTCATAGCAGTAGTTGAACAAACACAGATCAGTCAACACTAGGGGTATGTTTAAGTGGCATAGTTAGAGGCATATTGTGTATTAGCATCTTTGTGTAAAATCTCTGAGTAAAGTAATTAAAATACCCCTGTAAAAAACCAAAAAAATAAATAAATCCACTATTGTTTCTTTTTGTTGGCCTGGAACATTTGTCTATTTTGTTCCACTCTCTGAAATATACTACCATATACCTGTTTTGTTTATTTTCCTCTGAAATATTCTTTACAGAGATGAAGTACTAACATTTACTTGGTTTTTTTTTTAGTTCTTTGAACTCTAAATGTGATCTGTAGTATTTTGATCTCAAAAATTCTGCTGTTTACCTGATTGAATTTTTTTCCCTGTTTAATTATTAGAATGTTATTCTAATTTCAGAATAACAGTCAATATAATAATTTTTTACATGGAAGAAAGTTAAAAAGATATTGATATTTGGTCTCAAATTATCTACAGGAATTAAGTCTTGGTATCTCATTCTATATATATCTCTCTATATGTTATATAACCTCATATACAGGTAATAATAGAATTGGGAAATAATGTAATGCTCATTTTTTTGAGTTTGAAGAGCCAGCTGCAAAGAGAAGTGGGGGGAATGGTTTGAAGAATAAGAGCAGGATCTCTTACGACAGCTTTCTTGCATGGTACTATGTGTTGCTGCAGAAATGAGGTAAGAAGACAGCTGTTTATGCAAATAAAATGTCTCACAAATCCACATGAGAAGGTGTGCACAGCACTTATAAGAAAGAAGTGTTCCCTTATGCTGCGTCTGTTTCCTGAATAAACCCCACACTAGCCTAAATTCCTGTCTGCCGACCTGTGTTAATGAATATGGAACTTGCCGAAGAGCCAAAGCATAATGAAAAAAAAAAGCATAAACATTGCTTTTAGTTTGGAATGAATGCATGACTAATCCAAATTAGATATACAGCACTGCCCATTTCAAAGGGCAGGCTCTCTGGCTGGCTTTGCTTGTTCGCTTGCTCTAAAGAGAAAAACAGAAATACAATGAAAACTTGGTTGAATGCAATGGAAAATGGAAGAGAAAAGCGTAGAATTGGATTATTAAAATTGGGGAAAAAAATATACTACAGAACTGCAGTAATGTATGTTGGTTTGAAGTCCAACTGAAATATTTCATTTTCTTAGAAAGCAAAGTATTTCTGATAGGGGAACAAGTGTGGCATATAGCATCAGGAATTTGGTGGGGTTTGTTTTTTCAAGAACTGATCATATTGTCTAACCATTTTATTCATGAGGGATACAATGTAGCTATTTTTTGTCTACTTAATTTCAAGTACATTTAAATATAAATAATTTAAAAAAACAAGTAGAGTTTCTTCTAACTGGCTTCCATGTAGACAAAGGAAAACAGAAATATACATTTATGAGACAGACAGGGTCAAAATTATTTGAGACCTTATGATGGTACAGTATATGAAAATTTCTAAGTAGGTGTTACTGTGGTTGCGCTTGTTGTTATGCCTATGAAGTTCCCTGGTTTATGTAAGTCAAAGGAAGGCTAATTTGTTGGACTTGGGTAGATCTTCTGGATCTTTATAATTTTTTTAATACTATATTTCAAAATGCTGGCTTCCAGACATGAAAGGAATAGAAGTGAAGAGGAACGGTCATTCCTCTGAATTTGGTTGAGTGAATCCTAATTTCCATTTGCACATGGAAAGCACAGGGTGGAATATTAGCTCTTGGTTACTGAATATCTGTCAATAGCATTGAAGGTTACTTTATGGTGTTTGGCAGTGTCTGCTGTTCTCCATCTTAGAAAAGAGCCGAGGAATCTGATGATATTTTAGCATTTCTTACCAACTTGATGGTAAGCTGAACAGTATGGCAAGTGAGACTGCAATCTAGGAAAAAAAGCTTATACTTAAAATTTCATTGTTACTTTGTATTATTGAATACACGGTGTTGGCTGGTAGTAACTTTTGCAAACATTTGTGGCTGAATTTCTTATAGGTAGGAATCTAGGAAATGATATGTCTAATCTTACATAGCGTTGCCACTTTCTATAAATGGTCTCTAGTTCTTCCCTATTTCCTAATGGTGGCTTAAAAAAAAAAAAAGGTAACAAAAAGCCAGCTTGACAGACAAGTACACATACGGGGAAAAAAATAGCATAGAGCTCTGAGTACAAGACTTTCTTTGGACACTCAAATATGTGTTAGGAAAGCAAACTAATCCCTCCTAGAAATTCTATTATGTGGAACCGTATTGCTACCAATACAAGCCAACAGCAATTTTGTAACTGTGGAAACCCATCATATTTGTTTCTGTCACCTAGAATATGTTCCAACTGACTGATGACAGTAGTAGTCAGTCCTTTGCATGGACTAGCTGCCATAAGGGTGAAAGATAAACCTGTGAAACCTGTTGACAAAATATTTGCAACGGAAGGAGGTAAAACTCAAGAATTTGCATTTCATTCCAAGATGCTCTGGGAATGTGCTCCAGTGACCTAAGCTCTGCCTCTTTCTTCCATAGAAATGATGACTGTTTCTAAAAGTCATAGTCATGATGCTTTCTTTCTCACCACAGTAGAATGAGGGGAAAAGCACATGTAAATAATAATGGCTTTCTTGTTTTAAGTTCCACTGCTGGTGTTACAGAAGCTGACAGCATCAGTCTCCTTTAATTCGAGGGATAGTCTTACTGAGATCCTACAGATCTGGGACAGAGCAGATACAAATCCAACAGGATATACAGTAACTTGTTTTTTCTGCTAAGCTCAGAAAAAGAAATCTCCTTAGCATGTGAGAACTGAAGTTTTTTCCAAGTCTTCATTTCGTCAACTGTGGCAAACAATTGTGTGCTGCACTTTGAAGATTATCCAATGTTAATAGTACAGCAAATTATGGTAAACCTTTCACAGGTTTATTACAACTAGAAAACTGATTCAAAATGTAGAATTTTAATGTTACTATGATTTTTGGAAGGCAGTCCAGACTTTTATCCTTAAAGATTTGGGCTAAATAAACAAACCCAAAACATAAGAGAAAACAAAACAAAACAAAACAAAAAACCTCTACAGCCTTAATTTCTATTGCAAATTTTTGGTAAAAAGATACAATCATGAAATAAAATCTGATCAATCCCCTCTGAGAGCTGGCAAACTTCTACCCACATTTTGCTGTTAGAGATAACACTTTTAGCAGTCTCTCTGGTCACCTGTTCCTAGAGGTTCTGTTAAAGATAGATTTATGCAGACTTTTGTTGTACAGAATATGTAAAAGAATGACTAAGAAGGATGTGTGTGGTAAGACTTGCTACCTGGATGACGAAGATTTATTAGATTACAGTTGTGGCTAATTTCTGCTTCAGAGGAATACCCAATGGAAACAATGTTCCTTACTATATCTATAAGGTTGTAAAAAGGCTACACCAGTTATCAGCTGAGGATGGCCAAAAATTGGTATTGCCAAGGTTTTGGGTTTCCTCCTTTCCCCCACTTTGGGATCAAGACCTGCTATTCCTTTACTCAATTATTTGGGACAATGATTATTGGCTATTGCTTTGCTTTAAGGAAAACAAAGCTTATC
>NW_008824791.1:7424405-7428331 GCF_000699105.1 Pygoscelis adeliae
ACTTCATGGACATCTAAGCTTTAGCAAAATACTCATTCAGAAACCAACATAATCTGGGAGCAGAGCTTTACCCTGGTATATGAACTCCAACCAGAATTCCTGAAGAACTAGAGCTTATGAACACCTCACAGTGTACCTCATTAGATGGTGACTTGTACAGCTTGAACAGTGGTCTTACTTTGCACAACCAGCAGCCTCACCTGGCTGAGTATGATAAGGAAAGAAGCATAGCAAGTTGCAAGTATCTTTCTTATGCTTCTGGCAGCCTGACAGCTAGATCACATTGGTCTCCTGGGCATCAGGAGTAGGAGAGGAAAGAGGACGACTCTCTTCCCTCCGTGATCCTGATTCTGCTGACTAAAGGTGGATTGCCTGATAGGAGATTACAGTGCTTCATACCCAGCAGAGCCCTTCCCTCACAACATCTGGAGGAGTTTCCACAACCCTGCTCCTGCCCCTGAGTGTGCTGGAACTGCCCAGATGGGGTGACATTGAAGTCAAAGGCCATGAGGAGGGCACCAGGTCCAGGTGTCTGTTTTGTCACATGTAACTGAGAGGCTGGCTTCCTTCAGTTACTGAAAGCTCCAGGGTTATCAATCTATAAACTTGATTAGAAGGTTGGGGGAGGGGTGTTTTGTTGGGTTATTTGTTCTTCAGTTAGGAATAGCTTTGTGGCTATATTAACTAACAGGAAATCTTCTTTTTTCCCTTTTTCTTTAAACCCAACTGGTAGCAGTGCATATCTTTCAGTTCCATCAGTAAAGCTTTTAAGGACTTGTGTACACCATTCTCAGATTGATGGATTAGTAGTGAGATTCAAGCAAGTCTTTATATTAATGAGTCCCTGCATTGGAACAGCTGCTGCCACCCATAGAAGCCCTATGGAATTTTCCTTTTAGTTTTTGTATGACACCTCCTACCTTCTCCTGGGGAAGGAACAGGACATAAAAGGTATGGTGACCCCTGATATTTTAAGGCTTGCCCTGTACTTGTGACTGACTAAACCCCTGGGGTGGAATGTGACTCACTGAATAAACCCCTACAATGGAAGAAGGCCCAGTGGAGAGGGGCAGGGGTGATGTGCCCATGAAGCTCAGGGAATAAGGCAAAGCAGCTGACTATCACAACAGAAGGGGGACCAGAGGGTGGCCTTTGTTATAGATAAGCAGTTATCAACAGTTGAATGGATCATTTGGTGATGTAAATGTCTCCCTGAGTCAGCCAGACCAGCATAGGAGGTGTAAATGCTTGGCTCAGTCCAACACAGAGTATGAAAACTGAACAACTAGTAAAATAACTTGGAAGAGAGCAGCGGGTTTGAGCTGGCTTCACTCATGTATGCCTTCCTGGAGACCAGGGATATTAAACATTACACCTTTCACGTGTGGAATATCTGAAAGAAACTGGTGAGGGAGTATTGGACTCTGGCAGTACTAGAGGTGGATAATTGCTGAAGGAGGCTGAAGTGTCTCAGAAAACCAGAACCTTGATTTGACAGAGTAATTATCAGCTGATTCCTCCATCTGTAGAATTATAGATCGTACAGTTGGCCTCCTTATGCTGTATGCTGTGTCGCCTGGGATTGTAAAGTGCCTCAGCAACTTCTCAGAGTTATGGAGGGAGTTTTCATGTCTTATAAGTGACTGTAAATACCTGGATTGCCACCTGGGTACATGATTCTGTGTAGTGGCAGTTCTACAGTATGTTGTGGTAGAGGAAGGCAGCATTCTGGTCATCCACTGAGATCTTCCTTTAACTTAAGCATTGTAAAGTGTGTATAGGAATATATAGAGGTTGTTTATCTGGGCTACAGAAAAGGTAAACTTGGTTGAAGGGACCCAATATCTGCTGCTGCCTGGCAAAGGATGCACCCTCTCCCCTAAGAGTCACTATAAGAGGTTTCTTGGCCTGGCTGGCCTTCTATGTATAATCATCACCATGATATCACTATTGGAAAAAACCTACTGAAAAGAAGAAAGCAAACAGAAGAGCCAGGGGACTGAGGATGGCAATTTTTCTTTTGCCTTTTGAAAGCAGGATCTTTTCAAAGAAATGGTTCTTTTTAACTTCAACCTATAAAATCACTCACTTCAGACAGGGATGCCAATGATGCCGAGTTAAGTATGTTGTTCTCTAAGAGGTGTATAGGAGACGGGGGCAGTAAGCTGCTTCTTTTATATAGTATTCCTGAGGAACAGATTATATTCAACCATTAGTGAAGAGAATTTAGCAGTTAAATACCTAGGTATCAGCTACGAGATGATTCTCTGCTAATGGAGCACTTATTTGTGGTCACCCAGATGTCGCATGCAAATGTATTCAGTAGTGAATCCATCTCCAAATAAGGATGTTTAAACATATGTTGGGTACTGTATTCTCAGATTATTTTGTTAACTAGTCAGAGCTAATTCCTAACATACCAGAGCTGATCTATTGATTTCTATTCCAATGCTTCTCTTATTTTCTTGATTAGCTTGCAACACTATTCAGGAGTGGTGCATATTCTTATATGTAGTGTTTCAGTCATTGTATTGCAACTTTCTTTGCAGACTTCTATAAGGACATTCATGTAATAGACTGAACTAGGCAGTTGCTGCTTTGACCATTTAGAATTTTTGTAGACCACTTTCTACAAAAGTTGTGGCAGATATTTTATTCACCTCTCTCCCCCTTATTATATTTGTTTGATAGTAATGGAAGGATTTGTCCTTGGAATATCGGATAGTGAAATATCTTGTACCTCAAAAGAACTATTTTAATCAGAATAAGCTTTTTAACACAAAATCTTTACTCGAACCGTTTTAGATCCTTTTGCTATCTGATGAAACCGAAATCAATATGCCAGGCCATAGATACTGAAATTAAGTGTAAACTTGATTTGAGTATCATATTGGTTTCCAGAATAACAATCTAGAGCTATTTAGCCAATAAATTATTTTTAACTAAAAGTTTTCCATTGAAATTTTCATAATGTGCTTTCGACATATTTTCGTTACATTTATATATTACCTTCAATCAGTTAGAGAAAAATAACATTATGTAAATATATAGCAAGATTAGACTGAAATGCTGCCTACATAAAATAAAGACCTCAAACAAGGTCTCTTCCTTAGCTCTACTAAGGGTAACAATTAAAACAGCATAAAATGAGCACATCATAAGAAGTAAACGTGTCATATGAGCTAGTGCGACGACTCGTATGTCTAGTTCACTTGCATATCATAATTGCTAGGCAGGCATTGTACTAAGAATTCCATTCTAAGCTTTTATGTGAAGTTGACCTAATCTTTTTGTCACATCTGTGCACAATATAATTGTGAAAAAAGATTTGTCAGTTCTCTCTTAGATAAGTACAAACTTATTTGTTTGTATGTGTGTATCGAACGATACAATGGACTGTTAAATACTACACTGAGAGTAATGGGTCCTGGGACGTTCGAAGATTGGGACACACACTTAGCAAAAACCACCTGGTTAGTCAACACTAGGGGATCTGCCAATTGAGCTGGCCCCACCCAGTCAAAACATTTAAATACTGTAGATGGGAATAAAGTCCCTGTAATGCACATAAAAAATATGCTGGGGAAAACAGTCTGGGTTATTCCTGCCTCGGGCAAAGGCAAACCCATCCGTGGGGTTGCTTTTGCTCAAGGATGTGGGTGCACTTGGTGGGTGATGTGGGAGGATGGGGAAGTCTGATGTGTACCTCAAGGGGATTTGATTTTGGGTGAGAATAGCCAATGAATTAAATTATATAGCAATTAACATCATATAATACTGTATATCACCACTTCTAAGATGGCTATATGCCATATCAACAATATTACAGTAAGAATCACCTACATTAATGAAGAATAAACTTTGATGAAACCGAGCAAAGTGCAGTGATGATAGAACCGGACAAGTGCAGCAGTGATGGGACCAAA
>NW_008824791.1:7428816-7446848 GCF_000699105.1 Pygoscelis adeliae
GCTGCTCGGGGACTGGCTGGGCATCGGTCAGCAGGTGGTAAGTAACTGCATTGTGCATAACTTATTTTGTATATTCTTTTATCATTATTATTATTATTATTATTATTATTTTGCTTTCCTTTTCTGTCCTATTAAACTGTCTTTATCTCAACCCATTTTTTACTTCTCCCCCCGATTCTGTCCCCCATCGCACTGGGGTATGGGGGGAGTGAGCGAAGAGCTGTGTGGTGTTTAGCTGTCTGCCGGGTTAAACCACAACAGCATGGACGAAGAAGAATGCAAAAGTCACATTAATCTAATATCTGTAAACGCTCTCCACAAATCATGGAGTGTACCCTCACAGTAATGCTAAAATGAATAGGTTAAACAGGTAACAAGTTGCTGCTTGCCGGGACTCAGGGTAGCAACTTCTCAGCCTATGAATCCAGTCATTTTAATCTTATAGTGAAAAGAGTTCATTCTTTAATTCATTTGGTAAAAGACTGGAAATGAAATATTCATCAGCTTCTGAAAAATTCTTATTTCATAGTTTAGCAATAATTTCCCTCCTCTTCTGTGCTAAATGTGAGCACAAAGCACTTCAGTTAAACAGCGAGAGATGTGAACTGTTGTGTAGCAATTGACCACAAGGTATACGATTAGTGACAAATATTCCACCAAAGTTTTAACACTGAACTGCCAAATTTATTTTATAAAATGATATTTTGAAACCAAAGGGGAGGTATGGAGCTTCATTTCTCCCCTGCTGCCACCCTCCCCCATTATCTGAATTTTTTTAATTGGAAAATGTAGTTGGTAGAGCAAGAATTATACCCAATAGCAGTTCACTATGAAGACCTAAAGACATAGTAGCTTTGAAATGTGAGCAAATTGTACATCACAGAAACTGTCCTGAGCTAGCAGGCAGCTTATTGTGGAAAGCCGTATGCTCTCTGCTACAAATCACTCCATCTGTATCCCTGCTAAAGTAAGGCTCCTGATTGAATTACTGTTTATATTAAGTAGAGGGTTACTTAGAGGTTGTAATCAGGATTACAAGGTAGTTTACAAACTTGTAAAACTATGACGGGCAAGGAACTGCCGAGTTACCTAAATTTTTGGTATGCCTCAAATGTCTCTGTTTTGGAGGTTAGTCTTCCTATCTAACCAACACAGAGAGCTGCTCCTGCAGAGCTCCTGCTTTATTCCAAATGTCCTACAAATTTCTTGAATGATTGAAATATCATGTATTTTTCTCTCCAGCCTACTTGTAAAACAGGGAAAATATTCAACTTTTCCTATACATGTTAAAAAGGAACAAGTGTTTTGCCTGAGAATGCTTTCAGTCATTATATTGCCTAGCGCAGGAATTGATGATACTGTCTGGAGCTGCTGAACAGTACTGTAATAATAATAATAAAATAGCGTACTGTTTCTGAAAAGGTTCTTCTGTAAGTCAACTACTTGTTTTTTTGTGTCTTATAAACAAGAAATACTTCAATAATATGCATGTTCTTTCTCTGGGAAGATCAAAACAATTTTTTTTATCGTCTAAAACAATTCAAACAGATGAAAATATTTCAATTCACAATCCTTCAGCGTTTGCCATTTTGACTCTCTTATTTGATATGCTGATTTGGAGTGGAAACTTTTTGTTAAAGTTCTCATAGACTAAGCACATTGTTCACTGCCTAACTTACGTTTGAACAAACTAATTGGAGTTTTAATTTTAAGAAACAAACTTCAGCTACACATGGTGTCTACATTAGAAGTCATCCAGCCATCAAAAGTTGCATATAATAGTCTTTTGGTTTTGTTGTTGTTTTTTTTGTTTTGTCGTGTCCCGTCCCGTCCCCCCCCCCCCCCCCGCCCCCCCCCACACCACACCATTACTATATATTGAAAGTGATTATTTTCTTTTTTTTTTTTTCTCAAATTTTATTAATGTTACCTCTGTGATTTAAGCAAATTGCAAAGGAAATTACTTGTTTTTATTAGGTTGTTTTTGGCATCAGTTTTAGTAAATCAGCAATAGATTAGGTGAAAGTTACATTTTTAGAGCATGAATAATTTTTTTTTCTTTCTTTCTTTGATAACTGAACAAAAACTAATTCTGAACTTCCTGAAAAAAAAAAATGGCAAGTTTGACCAATAATGTTTGTTATCAATATTTTTCATGGGCAGAGACAAAATGAGATAAAACATTTTTTTTTCCTGGCTGTTACTCATAAAATAGAATTTATGTTTAAACGCAAAAAAAAAAAAATTATGTAGATCCAGAAAATTGTATTCAAACAATTGTACAGCTTTGCAAATTTCTAGGTTAGACTCTGTCTGCCGAACTGCTGTTTTTCTTTTTCAGACATACCAAAAAACCTCCCAAGAGGAAGAGTTAAGTTCTGTACATAGAATTATTAGTTCTAGGAGCCAGAATCTTTAAAATAATGAAGAGAAAGATTTTATTTTAAAATAATAAAGAAAAATTACTAAACAATGACTTAGTATAGCCTTCTTCCACTTGTGTTTGTATTTTCTGTGTTTGGACATTTTTAAATCTATTGTTCTTATTTGAATTTAGTTTAAAATAGTTGATACATAAATGTTAGCCTATGTATTTCATATGGCTTGTGCTGGTATTTCATAAATGCTTGTTCCAGAACACAGTTTAGTGCCTTGGTTGTTATTTTTATTGTAAATAACTTCAGTCAGTCATCCATAGATTAATTCAAGTTAATTTAGGAACAAGCATTTAAGCTCATGAACAACCTTGTCCTTCAACCATATACATGTTTAATATTTTAGAACGCAGTTAGAACGTTTTTTATGAGCAAACCAAGCCAGGCTTTGAAATAAACTTGTGCTAAGTACTGTATGTTAGGGAACTGATTTTAGAGGGTATCCTCTCTTGCAGCATTCTGTGTGCATTTTTCCCAGTGTTTACTTTGCACCCAACTAGTAATGGCAACATCTCAGTGTATGCTCGAGCTGCCCTTTCTCTGCTCCATTGCAACTGAGAATAGACTAGACTGACTTCTAAATTCTGAGAAATAACGAAGTTACGTCTGCGCTACAGTCATGTTTGTAAGGACAATTTAGACCTCCTTGCACTTATCCATCTAACTTGCCTGGATACTGATAAAAGTATAACTGTGGCACTGCAGAGTGCAGCGTGCCTGCCCAAGCCTGCCTGGGAAGCTGCCTAAACGGCAGTAGGATTAACCTCTCCCGAGTTCACTGCTGCATGGCTTCTCTCGTCTTTCCAGCCATCTCTCTTCCTATGAAAGAAATGTCAGTTGGTGCTGGCAGAAGCGGGAACTTTCACTTCTAATGTTTATTTTCTAGGTGTTGATTGCATTTCTATCACTCTTTCTTACAGAGTTGGAAAGCTGCTTTTTCACTTCTGCTCACTAGCAGAATACCACATGCGATGTTTCTCAGCATAAGACTGATGCTGCTGATTTATTTCTTCAGTTTTATTTCTGTTCAATTATAGAGTTCATTTGCTCAGTCCAGTTGAGCTGTCATGGCTTCCACCTGCCTCCCTGCCCCAAAGCACATACCTGATCATCCATGCATCATAGCTGAATGTATTTATAATGTCCACCTGAAAAAACTTGGAAACCTTGTGTAATTCTGTGATTACGTGCACAGATATACATGGCTGTCGTTTAAGTCCCGTGGGCAAAAGAAAGGAGGATGGAGAACTCTAAAATGCAGTTACTTTGTAGTTATAGTTGATAACTTAATTATAATAGTCTGCACCTTGGAAAAAAAATCCTGAATTAAATGAGAATATTTTGAGAGATGAAGTTTTTGACTTGAGTGGGTGACGTTCAGGAAACTTAATCACCTCAGACAAATCACTTCATGTAGAAGTCAGTTTAATTAATCACAGTTCATGCTGAGCAAAATTTAGCTAGGTATCAGAACCCTAGTTGACTGAAAGTGAATTGTTAGATTGTCCATGCTCTCTGTGCATGGTAATTCTGGCAAACAAGAGTAGGCTTACTAAACAAACACTGCCAACAGAAGCAAATTGGAATAGCATCAGTAGCACTTTAGAAACTATGGCAGCATGTGCAATACAGTCGTTAGAGTATAAGTGTAGGACAGAATATACTAATGATCTTTGTTTGGATGCCACTGTAAAAATGTATAGGAAAGATGGGCATAGAAGAGTTACTAAACAGGAAGTTTGATTAAAAAGAGACCAGCAGGCTTGAATCTCCTGAAGGCTCAAAAAGGAGAGAAGAAATTCTGGCAATGTTGAAACTAGCAGGGAGGATTTTTATGGAAGTTTACAGATATTCTACATTTAGTTTCATTTATGCTGTTTGTTTTAAGAGATTTCTAAATTTAACAAAACAGAAATGTTTTGTAAGAATTAATCAAATGTGAACAAAGCTGAGTTTGGTAATAGCAGCAAGACAGTCATCAAGCTGAATAGAAAATTATTTTTCCCTTAAGAAAGGTAAATCTGTGGTATATTTATGAAGTTTGATTTATGTGTTAGACTCCTATATGCTTGCATGGATTTGATGTGTCGGGCTCAAGATGACACATTTGAATTATGAGTTGATGGGATTTCTTAAGTGTTTGGAAACTTAGCTCATTTAATAATAAGGATCCTCCAGTTTTCTTTGCCATTGTCACATCATATACAAGCCATTTTAACTGTCGTTCACTTCCTCTAAGTAGAGTTGGCTACTAGAGTTAGTACAACATTTCATAAGGTATGCTCATGTACAAAATCTTTTCTTTGATTATTCATAAATCTTATTTGGCACAAGCACAATAGGTTTTTTTCTAGTTATATATTTGCATTAATTATCTTTCACTAAGTTATTAGAATTATAATTTATTCTATTACAAAACAATATAGAGACAAAGAAGTTGAGAAAGCATCTGCATTTGCTATTTAAGCCAATTACCCTTAATGGTGAAAGGTGAGATTTTCACTAGCCTAGATTTAGATCCACTGTACAGAGATTGAAGCTATCATTGATTTGAATGCCTTTTTATCTTGATAGCTTAAAGTAAATTCGGATCCAGTTACTGAACCGTATTTTCCAAGAAGGATACTCTGTGTGAGTAATAATTTCCTATTTTCTGCTGGACATGCTGTATACTAAACACATGATTTATAAATAGCCTATAAAATGAGCTACATTTATTAATGTCTAAGTAATCACAGAAAGAATTGCTATATTGCATCAAATTCAAAATATCAATGATTCGACTGAGCTGCTGATTTTCTTTTTCTTCCCAGAAAGAACAAATCATTCCTTCAAATATAACTCCTCTGCCAGTTGTTAATGCTTGCAATATCAGTTCTTTTTTGAAGATAAAACTGTGACCTAAGCCTCTTCGAGAGCTGTGCTCCCTTTTCTAAATCTGTAGAACTTTTTTTTTTACTTTTTTCTTTTTTTTTTTTCTAACAAAACTAAACAAAACACTTTTTTTGTCACTTTAGTAGGTGTCTTTTCTCCCTCCAGAAATACTCTGTACCCTTTCCACTAGGGAATCAGAATTATTATTATTATTACTACTAATACTACTACAATTTATTGTAGGCAAAGCATAAAGTGTTCAGAATTACCATGCAAGTACTATGTATGCAAGTACATTTGGGGGGGTTGTGTACAGACATGGAAGTGCACAATTTGCAGACAAACTCATGGGTCAAATGACACTCAACAGTCGTGGTATAGCAAATGGGGCAGTGGATGTCATGCTCTGTCTTAATGCAGACAAGTGCCTTTACGTAGTGCTCTGACGTGGAGACACCTGATCCAGTGATCTCAGTTTTCTCCTTTACTGCTGCTAGGCTGGTGGAGTGGGGGATTTGAAACCTGTGTGGTGCAGCCCATGCAGCAGTCTGTCTTGTGATGATGTTCACACAGCCAATTTTCTTGTTTGTGGCTTTTGGTCCATTGCACTGTAGGTCTCAAGTTGGGTATCAATAGGTAATGTTTTCATGACGTGATCCATGAGGCTTTCTAGAGATCTTTTGGGGCTAAAGTCCGAGTTAATCAAGCATATTCTGATAAAACATTATTTCAGACAGAAAATGTTGAATTCATTGGAATGAAAAGATTGGAGAAAAAACATTCTATTGATTTTTCTTTTTTGAATAGTATTTTTACTTTATCAAAAGGGAACTTTCCGATTTTCATTTCTGGTTTGGTGTATTAAAATAACATAAAAATATGAATTGAAATAAAACATTTTCCCTTATTAAATTAATAACATTTTATTGATCAAAACCATATTTTTGTTTCTCAGAATATTGATTCAGTATTATGCTGAAATTCAGTGTTTGACCAGGATTGAGAATCTCTATATTTTTAGTAGAATTAACCATGAAAAAGAAACAGCCAGTTCCCAGCCAGCTCTCATTAAAGCATGAACCAACTCCAATCAGTCTGAACAGGCTGACTTAAAACCCTTCCTCCATTTTGTATATGTACTTTGCTCAGGCTTCCATCCCTAAAGCCTCTTTATTCTGTGTGTACCTGTTCCTTTCCCCAGAAAATTAGGACTGTGCTCATCAAAAAAGGGTGAAGAGCTTGTCTATAAGGGGGCAAGGGTGTTAATGTACAGTATGTCTTTGAATTTACAACACGCTGGTCATTCCACAGTAATTGTCCATGTGGACACTCTTGTAACTTAATATAGTTTTGTCTGACTACAGCTTTCCGTTGCCTACTGCTATGCTGTAAATTCAAAGTGTACGCTGTCCTTCAGTATCCCTCCCAGGCAGACAAGCCCTCAAAATCATTTACCATAGGAGAGAAGTCACCAGAAAGTAAGAGGTCGTTGCCCTGTAGTCCCCAAGAAGTCAAAAAAATAAACATCTCAGTGGATATAAGCCATCGAATCTAACTCACTGAAGCTGTATTATGGACATTACTCAAAGAATACAGATTTGGAGGAAATCACCACTTTGCTGACTGTATTTAGCTCCAGGAATCTTTAGTGAGATTATTTACTCAATGGTTAAATTCCTTTTCCTGTATCTAATCAAAGATCAGTATGAGCATTTGATGATATGCAAGTAACCATGTAGTTGCCCAAACATTTGGGGACAAATCTTTGGAGGGCTCTGTGTGTATACGTCTGTGCGTCTATGTGTACATACACTGTGGGATATTGTCCTTGTTAAATAAACAGTATTTTTAAGTAGTTTCTATTTATTGTCTCAATATTTGTGGTCACCAAAGCTAGGACTGCAACCAAGTCAGTTAGCTAGAGGCTTATATTCTTTAAGGAAATCTATATGGGCACCTGTCAATAGAAATTGTTATTGCGAAAAGAGCTTTGGGGCTGGCCAATTACATTTATCCTGATCATTACAACCGACGGGCATCATGTAAATCTTCATTTGTTTTTTGGGAAATAGCTATAATTCTTGGATATAGCTTTTAATCATTGGATGTAGGAGTTGGTTTTGTGTAACATTCATTTTTGTGTGTAAATATTTGAAAAGAGTTAACTGATGTACAACTACCAAAAAGACTTTTAATTCTATACACTTGAAAAATTGAGGGTTTTTTCATTACTATTATGCTATCAAATTGTTTTCATATAGCACCAGGAATGCTTCTGTTTTAAGCATTATTGTTTCCCTTTGAGGATAGGGCAAAATACTAAGGCACACACTCATGATAATCAGTAAGAGTATTTGTTGGCTTTGCCTATCGTACACCTCTCTCTGACTTGGATCTCAGACAACCACTTAAGAGGCCTCCTATGCAAGCATATGAACATAAAATAAATAAGATGAACGTTTCAAATAGCTTACCTTTATTTTTGATTCAACCATCCATTATAAACGTGCATTATGCTGCAACTCCTGTTGAGAGGAGTGCTGCAGGAGTCATGAGCAGAGCAGGCCTGACTGCTGTCCTGATTAGATCACCAGCTGAGAAGCAGTGATTTAAAAAAATTGGCTGGGCAATGGCTGCTGATGTGCTATTGTTTTTTTAAAGCCATAGAAACATAGTGAAGTGGTCAGAGTCTGAGTCTGGAAACCAAGTATTTTGGGTTCTGTTCCTGCTGTAGAAACGTCCTACTTGTGACCTGCATTAAGTAACTTTTCCTTATCTGAAAAAATTGAGATAAAATGCTTATTTCTCACAACTGCAAGGTTCTTTCTGCATTCCAGCAAGCCAAGGAATGTTCCATCGACGGATAATTGAATGCCAGAATCTGCAATTAATGATTTTTTTTTTTTTTTAAATTGGGTTGGTCATATCCCATAAATGGAAATTGTAAAATGATTTTGTTTGGAAAAAGATGATTGCATGATATTTCAAAAAGAAGACACGCTTCCTTCTCAGGAAGGCTGATCAGTGATATTTCTGTTAGTTCACTGCTAATTGTAGCAGTGAGGATGGGAGGAACATTAGTTTCTGTGAACGGCTCTTTAGTGTAACAATCTCCTCCTTGCGGTTGCATGTCAGAAAACTATGGAAATCTAGGAATATAAAAATAAGGGAGAACAGGGATTTCTTGTGGAAGTGGAGCAGTAACTTTAGCTTACAGGTGTTGTAAAGTGTGTGGGATTCCTAGCTTTTTGTTAGTTAATTACTGGGATTGCTTATAATGGAGACTGCCAAAATGACAAAGTGCCACTTGAATGTTATCCCTGCAGGACACCACTACTATTTGCATGCTTTTTTTACTGTGCATAACCAATTAAAGGCTGATTTCTGCCATTATTTACCTATGCAGAAAGGAACACTAATGTTGTGTGTTAATTTTAACTTGTAGGAATTTAGTAAGCAGATGGGTAAACTGCCCATACGCCTCTGCCTCGATGTAGCTTACATGCCTGTCACGGAAACAGGAGCAGAATCTGAGGGAGGGTTAGGTGAGAGGTGAGTAATGGCTATGACTCAAGCCCCTGATGGAAAGGAGTATTATTAGTGCCAGTGGGAAACAAGCTTCCTTTCTGTGAAACCACTGGCTGTTGTGGCATCTGTTTTAAAAAAAAAAAAAAAAAAAGTTTCTCCTGACACGTTGTAAATGAAAAGCTGAAATGCTTATTCAGAGCTGTGCTTTGTGCACACAACTCCTCAATTGTCCATAATTCATGCCAGAGTTTGGAGGAGTTTTCTGGGAAAGAGGCCGACTAATTTGAGTGGGTCCGTATAATAAAGTCTGTAGATACCATGTGTGACAATGCTTTGAAGGAAACCCGTGCAGGAAAGGATGGTCCACTACCTCTATGCAGAATGTGGTCTCTCCTCACAGTAGATGTGCGGTAAACATAACTTCTTGCTAAATTACGCAGTAGATTTTTGGAGGTATTGCATAGGATATTGTCCTCTGCAGAGACCTATACACATGCTTCTCTTCTTTCTTTTGCAAATAATTCTGTAGACAAAACATTATAGGTGTGAATTTTCTGTCAGTAGTTTGTGTTTCATGGAAGTGAAAGCAAAATCTGACAGTGTGTGAGTGGTTTGCCTTCCGCTACCTTTTAAATGGCTGTTTTGACTTGCTTTGGTTTTAATTAAGTTGTTGTTATTTATTTTGGTGTTTTGGTTTTCTCCACTTTCTAGCAAGGCAAGGTGCTATTTGGAGCACAACTTTAGTTAAAGTTTTTATTTACTAAAGTGAATAATCTTTCTGGCATCTTCCAGATGGTTGGGGGTACATAGTCTTCTCTGCTCTTACTTATACACATATGAATACTTTTTACTATTACTGCTGTTTGAAATAAACTCAACTCGCCCTCAAGGGGAAAAGTGGGAAAAAAGCATGGAAATATATGTAGTTACATATTACAACTAAGAAGAAAACATTCTGTCATTTTCACATGTAAACGTGCACTAGTTAACAATGAAACTGGAGATTACTTGACCTGTTGTAACTTACACATTTTATAAGTTTAATTTCTTTATCTGGAAATCATTTAGCAATGGAGATTATTCATTCTCTTAAGGATGCAGTGGCTAGATGGTAGGGTTAATCTTTAACAAGACGACTGTAAAATTATTGTCAGTGTGCTTATGAAATCCTGTTATTTAAGGATTTTGTTTAATCAGATGCTTACTTAAAAGCATCCAGGGTCTGGTAACAGGCTTTTGTATTAGCTTTATTTATTCTTCAAAATATGGAATTTCCTTCTTAATTTTATGAATGTTAATTTTTACAAACATAGCATTTTTTAGATTTAAAACTATGTTGGAAGACACGAATAAGGTTGATGTTATCAACTTTCTTGAGGTGTACAATATACTTTTTCTGAAATGCAGTATAATGAGAAATACTTTTCAGAAAGGTACATTTGCTTTCAGCGTTTAGAAAGCAAGATTTGGGCAAGATTTGTCTTGAAGGGCAACGTTCTGTATGTATATGCCATATTTGGTCTCCTGGATTTGTGCTCACAATCTGAGCAACTTCTCAATTATATCAGAAAGAGCTGCATAAAAAAAAAAAAAAAAAAAAAAAAATCCTTAATTCAGATTCTAAGCCTGAAAAATTAAGTCTCTACCAACAGCTTCTAACAACTGTTAAATTCCGAGTTGGTTCAGAACTCTATTTACACATAGTAATTTTTATATAAATCATGACATTTTAATAATTACTTTTTGTTGAACCACTAGGCACTGACTATTTCTTAATCCAATTTTAGTTAGTTTGAGGTAATAGAAAATATACCTAAAGTGCAAAAATCTCTTAGGAACTTCAGGTGAGTATTTTCTAGCTTAAGGGAACGATGAGTATTTCCACCTCGAAGCTGAAAGAGCTCCTGCTTCCAGCCTCGAAGCTGAAACATTAGGTGCTACCTTTTTTGTTCCTTCTATAAGGATATTCTATACTATTGCTAACAAAAATTGGATGTAACTGTTTTGCCCTAAAGGTTTATCATATATTTAATAGGCCTTAGACTTTGTACTTATCCTTCACATACACAACTTCTGCATCAGTATACTTCCAGCTCAGGAGTTTAAAAATATAAGGGGGCCCTAAGAGTCATTATGTCAAGTGGGTTTCATCCTAACTGAGTAAGACATTTTATAATTAGAGAATAAACCAGTTGCTAACGTTAACTAGGGTCCCAGGTGCCATGCAACACATTATTTTTGTTGCAAGACTTAAAAGAATCCTGCCAAAAAGGGGAGGGGAAAAAATAAAATCTCTTTTCAGTAGCTGTTGGTTTAAATCTTCTGACTCCTGGGTAGTAATGTCTTGTAGCATCTTCCTTGCTTTAATAACTATCTGTCAAGATCTGAAATAGAGTGTGTGTTTTGGGGCTGGGATGACGTTAACATAGGCAGAGTAAGGGGAGAGGGTTGGAGAGCTATTTCTGCAAGCCTGCTAGGCACTATAATCCTATTACTGGGGGGGGAAAGAAAAAGAAAAAGGAAAAAAAAAAGCCATTTTTTCTAAACAGCAGGTGCACAAAATAAACCAGCCAGGAGCAGGAATAGTTTTTGCAGTCATATATCATTTTAACCAGTGCTTCACCTCTCTAAATCTCCAAGCATAAAGCTTTTCAAGTAAGTATGTAGGTATACAAACACTCACACATGCACATGCACACACAAAAAACACATAAATTATCTTTAAAATTACTGTAAAATTTTGTTATTGTGAATCCCATGGTATAACAAACATATTCTGAAGTCCAGCCTCCTTCCAAAGTAGAGTATTTCATTAAAGCAAAAATCTTCTAAAAGCAAACAAATCCCGTTATTTTATGAACAATCTCTGGGCAGTTTAGGTTATTTTAATGGGTGCATCATTTTAAACTTAGCCTTCACCATCTGTTCTATCCTCTTCACAAATGGAAAAAGAACATAATTCACAACTGTATCATAAAATGTAAGATGAAAGTGATTTAAATGTCTTTATGTTCCTTATTCAATAAAATTTGCATCTGTTAGGTTTTTTCTTACAAATTGTGGGCGGACTGGAGGATTGCTGTACCCGGAATGCTTTTTGTAGTTTTCTTAAGGCAAATAAAATTTCTGAGTCAGATTTGTTGGGTAAGTTCAGGTCTGTTGGCAAAATAGAGTTGTTATAAATGGAGGGGGAAAAAAAGTTAGTAAAACAAAATAAAACAACACTGCCACAGAACTGGCTAGAGAATTCAAGTTCTATGAATACAACAGGAGATATTAGGAAGATAACCGTGTCCTGTGAGAACCATATGCTGCTTGCTAGCATTTTAGCAGTTCTCAGTGTCTGTCTGTTTGCTCTGGTAGAAACTATCTACGGTACTTGATGGGGGAGAATAGTAATTCTTGCCTAACATGAGCTCTGCCTTGTTTTTGTGGGGTTTTTGTTTGTTTTTTCCCCCAGAGGTTTTGTTTTGTTTTGTTTTATTTTATTGTCAACTAGCCTCCGAAAGGAATTAGGTCTGCAATATATGCAACGTAGACATCTGCATACCAAGAACTAAAACATGATCATCAGCTCTTTTTTCCCAGAGCCGCTATCCAGCTGCCAGAGCTAGGGCAGGGCAGATACAGGTGTTTGCCTGTTGGTGAGAAGGCTCAATGTGGTCGCTTCAGTCCCCTGGATTACCTGGAACTTGTTGAAAGTGCTGTCTTCATCCTTTTACTGAAGATTATGCTACAAGGCCTTAAGAGATCATGAATAGAATAGAGATGTAAATTAGGCATTCCTCATTCAGGGAAAACTCTAAGGACTGTGCCCAGAGTCACATCAACATGTTCAGCGATGAAGTTTGACAGTTCATGTCTAAGCTTTCAGGGTAAATGTGTGCTGGGAATGTAAATATGAAAAGGTAAAGAAATTCGCTTTTGAAGGAACAAAATAAATGCATTGGTTAGGGAACCTGACTCTGTAAACATCCACACAGTCACTGTGTTTGTGTGAGCTCAGTGAATCAAAATATATTTCTCAAATGAGCTGAGTTTCTCACTTGTGAAAGCACTGCAGAATTGAGTCCTAAGAACATAAGACTGTTGTCTTAACAAAGCTTCAAAAATACGAAAAGATTAAGTTGAAGTCCAACACAGTCTGATTGTTTGTTTAGTCTGAAAAGAAAAAAGAGGTGTGAAAATAGGAGATACAACCTGTATAATTCCAACTACTTACCTATATTTTAATATATACTTGAATTTTGGACAGAAGCATGAATACCAGATACATACATTTTAAAAGTATTCTCTTGCTTCCACAGTGACTACACCAGTATGTTGTTTTAGGTGGTTTTTTTTTTTCATATTTACCTTTTAAGAAATCATGTTTGTTCATTTAGCTTGCAGAATAGACATTCTGTCCTCTCACATACAGTGCTTTAGTCAATGTATTGGACATATTAAAAAACCCCACTGCTTTTAACAAATATGTATTTGGATGAGATTAGTACCTTTTGTTAAGAGTTGCTTCATTCTCCCAGATAAGTCTTTTAAATAATTTCCTAAGTGTGTATTTGCTCAGTAGTCTGGCTGTTCTGTACATAAAAATTCTGGAGCTGTGTTCGAAGTGTTGCATATAAAGAGAAATTTGTTAAGCTGTGTCCCTGGACAAAAGGTTAACAAAAAAACAAACAAGTTGTGTTCTCTTGCAAAAGTGGATTCCTCTTCTGCTTTGAGACACAGGAAGTTGTGCGTGAGAAGGAAAACAGCCTGGAGATGAGGCTGGCAGTAGTATGCTGATTACTTCTCTATAGAGGACAACCTCAAAAAATACGTTTCCAATAGATAGAAATGATCTTGCTTCTGGCAGTCTGAATTTGACCCATAGCTTGGTTTGAGTTTGGCCCTATCTAATTAAGTGCCTTAATAGAGCCACCATGCACAGGCAATTTCCAAAAACTCAATTACAATTAATACTGATGAGGGAGTTTTGTGTGGAAGGGAGTTAAAAGTGCCACAAAACCACTGCAGTGGTTTTTAAAGGAACACCTTGAATAGGGAAGGAAGGCAAGTGCCCACTGATAAAGGCGGGGGTGGGGAAGTCATAGATTCATACTGGAGAATTTTTAAGTGTTTCATTGCTAAGGCTTAAAATTCTTATTTTTGCATGACTCTTGACTTATTAAACATATTGATGTAGGTCCTCAAATGTGTTTTTAGACAGTTTTGTGAAATGCACTCTTAGTAATATCACAGGGTTATTTCATCTGGCTTGATAAGGCCATGTATGAGACAAGGATTGTGCATACATTTATTTCGTGGAAATGGTATATCTGTATTTGAATTGATTTAGTTGTCTGTTTAATTATTTTTAGACTTCTTCTTGCATTCTGATTTCCCCCTCCAGTCTAAAAGTACACAAATTAGCAATCCAAAACTGAACATCAATAGAATCTCCTGTGACCTGCATTAACAAAAACTTGTCACAAATCTGACTCCACAGTCAAAGTGGTGAAAATAGCACAGATGGATTTACGGGATACCAATAAAAGCCTTTTATATAAGAACATCCCCAGAGACAAGCCTTTTATATACTCTCAGAGGTGCATAAATCACTGACAAATCTGCCTGGCAAGCTTGTTTAGGAATTTGATTTATTAACCAAATCAATTTAAGAGTTTATAGACTTGTTCATTCTAACTTGCTAGAGACGTTCTCTGTGCGTCTTCAAACACCACTAAATATGTACGTGTGCCACTAAATGATAACTAAGGATATTATCAGCTTACACATTCGTCCCATTCCCTCACGCTTTATGTGGTATGCTAGAAACGGTAGTGGTGTGCTATAGCATCGCCTCCGATCATTTTGTTTTTAATATAATTCTTAAGGAACATCTCAAGGACTATGAGAGTCTCAGAAACATATCTTTATTTCCAAACAAGAAAACCTTATTCTGTAATGGTTAAATCATCGATGTTTCATTCTTCCTCTGAAATTTCTCTCTATGCTTTCTGATTATATGGAACAAATAGGTTAGTATTACTGTTTGCATATGGACACATATGGTCCTCTCTATCACATAGCCTTTTTCCATCTTAATAATTCAGCCCAATTTAGTGAAAATTGCCTCTCTGCAGCCAGGCTGGCACAGAAAAACCTTGTTCCCCCTTTTCTGAAAAGATGCAACCTGCCTTTTTAAATGTGGCACTAGCAGTCCTGTCCACCAACAGAGTGATTCTGTCTATATGAGGTTTTATTAACCAAGAGGGAGGGAGAAATACTCTCAGTTATGATAGACTGAAACTCCAGCAGTCAGATGTTACTGAACAAGGGAAAAGGTGAGGAAAACTCTGAGCTCCAGAAGTGGTCTGTCTGAACAGAGGCTGGACCTCAGCAGGTTCAGTCAGCTGCGTTTTCTTGTAGGACACGTGGTTGTAGGCATTATAACAGAATGAATGCACATCTCCAATGTATTAACATTCCTATTATCCCTGTATGCAGTTACCATAATTAGGAGGGCAGGTGGAGGGGGCACATGTCTATTAGCACATACTTACTCTTACAGGCTTGAAGCTTGTGTATGTAAACTAAGCATGCAAATATGAATCCTTGCTCTCAAAATATCAGAGCCTCCAAACATAGTCTGATATGGTCTTTACTCAGAGTGCTCTTTCAAAATACGGGATAATGTGCTGGGCTGTTTTCTTATGCTATTAAAATGCATAGATCTTAATCGCAGTTTGCCTTTTAAATGGTATTCAATACCATTGAATACCATTCACTCTGGCTAGATACAGTTATTAGCATCTCTGTTACTGGAGAACTGTTAGCCAGCTACGCTGGGGCGTTACCTACACAAATATATCTTGATGACACACAGAATTCAGTAAAGTTCATTATAAAGACAAAAACTAAAACAAAAAAATTCAGAAGGATGAAAAATACTGCAGCATGTTTTATGGGTTGGGGGAAGAGATTTGCACAATCACTAGATGGTTTCAAATTGTGGCCCTTGTGTTATTATTTTCAATGATGCAACTTAAGTTTGCCTTCCTGATCACATTAGAATACTGACCTTAGTGGACTTTCTGTTACACAGCCTGCTATTTACTCTTTCTCATTTACTCTTAAGTGTAGGAGTTGCTAGTGCAGAACTCAGATAAAAACTTGTAGCATTTTGTGGCTTCATAAGAACTGAGCAGGAATCTGTAAGAATGAGGGTAAATTAACACCAGATTTGCATCTAAAACATGTTCTCTACATTAATCACACACATTAATTAATAGATGGCAAAGTATATATTTTTCTTTAATGAATGAGCAAAATGTCTTATACTATCACTCAGTCAGGATAACAAGGAATAAAGCGATGTTAACAGAAGGCTTCTTCCTCTGCTGAGGATTTGGGAAATCCTCTCCCTGCTTTGCCACCCAGTCTCAAAAAGTGCTATGACTGTGGCTGGCAGAAAGAAAAGCAAACATTGCCGAGCCAGCTATTCGCAGCTGTATATGTGTCTCAGCTGTGCCGATCCATCTGCAGTAGTTGCCATCTGCCAATTGCTTTAGTTGGGGAGCATCTGGAAGGTGAGCCATTTTAAAGAGAATCTGCTGCACAACAAAGAAACAATTTCCTCCTTTCCTCCTTTTTCTTTTTAATCTTACTTCCTTCTTCTCTTTCCTGTGACTTGTGTATGCAGTAGGAATGGTGCCACTTAGTGCCTTCTGCCACTTGTATAATTTATAGTTTTAGTCAATACCTGCACATCAATAATATAATGAGAAACATAGTATTCCCTCCAGTATCCCATGGAAAAAGGAGACTAATCAGGGTATCTGTGATGAGGACAGCGCAATGAGATGGTCCTGTCCTCCACCATTTTAATCCATGAGTAGATTCCTTGTAGGAGTGCTCTGTTATATGAGTTTTACAGGACAGGGTAAGTCCATTAGTTTCCATTTCCTTATATTTCTGAAGAATTATTAGATAATGAATCATCTTTATAGATTTGGCTTCTAGGGATTTAGTTTTAATGACCTGGCTCTTCTGTTTTATTTTCAGTTACAAAATATAGATGTAGACAAACATGCTCTAGGCATCTCTTACAGTTGTGCATATAATAATGCAAAAGAACTTACTATGAATAAACAAGAATGCTCACTGCCTCATAAGTTTGTTTAAAAAAAAAAGTGTGCTTCATGCATAAAAGATAAACTGAAGAAGTAGAGTTGGAAATCTGAGAACTCTTTGCAAAGAATGATAATTCAGCTGCCTTTCCTTGCTTATGTTGGTATTGTTTGTATTCATGTTTTATGAAGAAAGGTTGAAGTTCCATTTTTCTCTGTTTTTTTTTTTTTTTTTAATTGTTTGATGAGTTGAGAAGACATTGAAAGTGGGACTCCTGTTTTGGAGTGGATTTTATCTTGTGCAAAACAGTTTGGCCTTTTATTTAGTACCAAGAATGTTGGATAAGAAAATTATCGATGCCCACTGACATTCTGGTGTGATTTTTGTTTTGTTTTGTTTTGTTTTTAAAATACCCACCTTTAAAATTGCCCACCTGCAAAAACAAACAAACAAAGAAAAATCCACTCCCCTCCCAAATGCTAATCTCTTCTTGGAATCAAAGTTAGGATTTAACAGTGACACAACCAAGAGAGAAGATGTTCAGATTTGTGTAAGCAACAGGAAACAAATACACTAAAATGGCTGTTTACTTCTTTGCATCCAGATCTTACCCATGCTATGTTTGAGGCAATGCCAGAGTGTCACTTTCACAAGGCATCTACATCAGCAGCTATAAGCAGAAGAAAGAATTTGTCAGAATAAAAGAAAAATATTGGGAACTTCTATCAACTTTATTTTCTGGCTCTGTGGGCTTCCCTCAGTTGGATTCCACACAACTATTTTCTTTTAAAAAAAACTGCCGTAAAATTCTTCCTGCTTGTGCATTAGCTTTTTATTTACTGTTGCTTCTGAGCAGGAGGTTGTCATTCCTACTTTTTTCTTTTTTCTTTTTTTTTTTTTCCAGTCCCCAAGACATGCGCTTTGAAAGCAAACTTCTTTTTTCTATTCCCTTTGTGTTGTTACAGTAGGCATTTATTTCTGGCAACTTGTTTTGTAGGACTCTGGTCCTTGGCTGTGAATTTTGGATTCTTACCAATTGTTCCTGTTCTGGGCCTGGTAGCTTTAGCTCATTAATCTAATGTT
>NW_008824791.1:7447343-7455351 GCF_000699105.1 Pygoscelis adeliae
TTCATTAAGCGCTCCTGACTCGTATGTATGACATGGAGTGCGAAATAATCTGTAAGGATGAGATACATGTGAAGCACAGCCTTGCTCCCCAAGTAGCCCTCGTGGCTTCAGTAGGATTGTTGTCCCACAAGCGGGGTCCAGTACCCGGTGTGCAATAAGCCAATCTTACACACAGAGCCAAGATATTTATTTATCTCATGTTTGCACAAAGATGGGTGCTAGGTGGTAATTTGACTAAACCTGTCCTATGCAAATGCTAATACTTGTTAGTGTGCACAGACTAAGCTCTCCAAACTTTTTTTTTTATTCTTGCTCTTGCTGAGTAAAAGCAGTGACCCAGTGTCTATCTGTGTGTCAGTATCTGATGGACTGCCAGCATGAGGCTTGGCCCATGGTTAGGTGGAAAAGAGCAGGTAAAGTTGCAGACAGCCTTCTTTTCTCTACCTAAGATCAAGGCATTTTTGTTGTCCTTGTGATTTGAACGCAAAGTGGCTCATGGCTAATAACTCTGAGGCTAACAGCTTAAAAAGGGCAAGAATTCAAGTATTTTTCCATCCTTTAAAAGGTAAAATGGCAGTCATCATTCTGCAATACAAGTGCTCCAGGATGCAATTAAGGGTATCATTTTTACTATTTAAAGCCCTAAGGGTGTCTAAATCCTGTCTATCTGAGCTCATAAGCTCAACCCACCATAGTAATTTCAAAATGAAATTGAGCTAAGGAGCTCTAAACTAGTCTTTCATTTTAGTCGTAGCCCCCAGTGTTTATGGGAGTCTTTCATTGGGTGTCTGCAATGCTGGCTTTGTGACAAGGAGAACAGAAACCCTAACCTTTCTGATCTGGGGACAGTCAGAGTGCTTGGCTGAGTAATACTCATTTTCATGGGGAATCTAGACCTCCAACAGCTATGCAAAGCTAGGAAGCAGCAAGAAGCAACAAGTTCTCTGTACGCTCCTTTTATATTTCACCCCAAATTTGTCTGTTTGTCATGTTGTTTTTTATAAACTGTCATTTTCTGATGAAAGCCAGTAAGTATTTTTAGTTGTTGGAATAGTCCCCTTTTAAATTTTGAGATTGGTAATTATATTTAACTTAATGTTGGTACCTGTTTATATAACTTCAATTGTGTGGTGGTCCACTACTCAGTAAAGAGGGAAAGGTACTGACTGGTGATTCTGCAAAGGTTGAAGGTTACAACAACTCACTGTGTCATCTTTGTTACAGAGATCATTTGCTGACATAATTGATAGCAGTGATTAAGGAGCTAGGCATCAGCCTTGAATTGAGAAAGAAGAGGGCAGCGAATCTAAGTGTGATAGGACGTCTCGTCATTCTCAGTGATGATTTCTGAGCTATGTCAGTCTGCGTTTTTAGTGTACAGTGAGAGCCAAAACTGGTCAGAGTACTCCAGCTGAGTCTTCACCTGTGCCAAGATGAGTAGCAAGATTACTTCATAAGTCTTGCTGCAAGAAGGAATTTTTTTCTATGTATGTGTTAGGGGGCCCAAGAATTATGGGTTTATGTTACAGAAAGATTGAGCTTGGATACTATGGGAAAAAGAAATATGCTGTGGAAAGGAGACTGGAACTCTGCAACAAGTTTCCTGGCAAATTGTAGTGTCTCTGCCATGGGATGCTTTTAAGAGAGGTTTACATAAAAACAGGTCAGGAAGGACAAAGGTGTAACTGAAACTGCTTTACTATAGGAGAAGGGCCTGAATGATCTCTCTAGGTCCCTTCTAGTCCTGTGACTCATTTCAAGAAAATACTTAATAAATGAAATCACCCAGAATCTCTCTTCCCTCTCCTCTGGGTTTGTGCCATTTTGCCCCTCCTCTAAAGGTGGGCTGCATCTTAAGGTTTGAGCTGTAAAATGAATCATCTCGAATACACCTTTGCACATTGCTATTAAAGAACACCTTGCAGGAAGAGGGTTGAATTGTGTAGTCAGCCCCATTTGTTTGTAGAAAAAAACCTCTACCCATCAGTGAAATTCTAATGGTCCTGTCTTAAAAGATGTTGTGAATAATGAATACAGTGAGTTTTGTCCAGTTTTACCCAGACTGGCTACAAAATGCTTGAGGCAAGTTTGTGCTGCAAGCTCAAATCATTAAGGACAGTGAATTTGCTGGAATAAAAATAATGATGATAATAAAGCAATATCCCGGTATAGGGAATCACTCACATTCTGAGCAGTGTATTGGAAAATATGGTGTTCTTAACTGCAATTCATAGTGAGTTGCATCTTTTCGTATGTCATTCTTGACATGAATCCTTTGAATGATTGTAGAGGATAATATGATGTGCACATTGACATGAATAGGTATAACACTTCATCTCAGTGACACCTCATACCTACAAAATTCAGAAAGATTACTGTACTAGAAGCAGCTGAAAGCAGTCTTTAAAACAGCAAATACAATGCTTTAGTTTGCAGAATTCCTTGAGTCTTGTAAGCATGAGTGAAATATTGGTGTTTTTGAGGAGAAGTGAGCTGTGGATATTTAAACATCTTCATCTCTATTTATGAGTTACTGTGCAAGATAGCTCTTTCCTGAAGTTAGAAATTAAAAGGAATTAAAAATTCAGCAAAAGCTGAACTTATTATTTCTTATGATACAGAGACTCAATAGTTTTCATTGAAAAGCAATCTATAAATTATTGCCAGATTTGCATTCATTTTGATCCATGTTTACATAGGCCAGGAAGAAATAGAACAGGGTAGTAAATTAATATACGGGTCTATACTGTAGCATCAAGAAGGTTTAATCATTTGCTATTGTGTTTTTTATGCACAATACATTTCCTAGCTCTGTTAATCTATCAGAGACTGAATGAATGAGCATATCTTTTAAAATGCCATCCTTAGGTGGCATTCAACTGAAAAAGCGAATCTAGCTTGCTTTAACAAGGCAAGTTACTCTGTTGCTCCAAATAGGACCAAGTTTTGAGCTCAGATTTGTGCGAATTTGTGGGAAGTTCTGCTTGGAAATTATAAAGTAATCTCACTAGGTTAAGAGTGAGCTGAGAAAGCACGTCTTATTAAAGCAAACAAAAAAAGGTTATTTCTGAGTTCCCTGCTCATTTACACAGAACAGACCTGACATATACATCTTACAGGAGCCTGAGGAGGCTGTTTCTCACCTCCCCAGCTACCTTTTCAACATTGTTATTAGAATATCACATATTTCCTAATAAACTATGCATATTTTTCTTTCCTGCTGCTGATTTGACACTTTCATATAGGCATTGAGAACAGAACTGATTTAATATAAAATATTAATATTTGAACCAAAATATAAGCACTAAGTATAGAATCATACCGTCTCAGCTTGGATAATTTTTTATATTTAAAAAAAAAAAGGTTTGCCATTAATTGATTTTGAAGAACAAGATAGACTACAAGAAAAAAAACAAACCCCAACCCTCATTGGTAAAATCTTGAATGGGAATTTGGCTTTTATCTTGGATCAATATTTTACACTCATTGTTTTCGTTTGGATTTCTGCCATAGGATGTGTTTTAGAAACTGGGCCCAAAATGATGCATACACATCGGCATATTGAAAGGTTTATATAAACAATCATTGAAACATTGTTCTTAATCATCAGATTATCTTTTATTCCATTATGGTTCTCTGATACTAAAATTCAAACTCTGGACTGTAGTTCTTTTTCAAATTGAAGCTGTATAACTTAGAAATATTTTTGTACAGTAAGTTCTGTATTAAAACTCTTCCAAATTTCCAGAGTATGATTCATGAAAGGTAAGCTAATAACAGTAAAGAAAACAATGTACCGGAAATAGTTGTAGTGTTTTATGCAGGCATTATTATAGGTAGGGTGTTGTCAACACTTTTTTTAAGTTGACAAAAAATATTAGGCTCTGAGTGTCTTTTAATTCCCATTTTATAACTTTTAAACTGCATTACCTGGACTTTTAGGATAAAGAGATGCAATTTTCTTTGCATCATTCTTATTGCTGTCATTTTTTTACTCAGAAACCATGTTAAAATGAATTAATTCCTACAGCATGCTGTCTTTCTTAATATATGGCATTTTTGGAAACCACAAGCATTTTTATATTTGCACTTATGCAGTGGGATAGCTTAAGGAGAGCTATCAAATTCAATAAGAATTCAAGTTACTCCAGATTTGGATATTGTTTGGACCACGACACAACACCACCAGGTAAAGCTACTGTGTGTAATTCTACAAAATGTACTGACAAAGTTGCCTTTGAGTCCAGTGGGGCCGGAGTGGTTCTGTTCTAAAATTTTCAATACATGGCTGTGTATACTTCCCACCATTCAAATCTTTTGCTTTTTAAAAGAGTTCCTGTTGCTCGCATGCTGCTAAAAGTAGTTGCACAATTGCTACGATCCACATGCATTATGGTACATTATGAGAATGCATTTTTTAAAATTTTCATTAATGTTAGGTTTTGACCACATAGTCTTCCAATAAAGATGTATAATGAAAAGCTAAAGAAATCCACTAAAGAGTATATGGTGGAGAAGCAGATATCACATGAAATTCGGTGCTAGGAGAGCAGCTATGCGGAGGAGAAACCAGAACTGTATGTTGCTGAAACCTGTTTCAGAATGTAACATGGATGATGAAAAAATGAGGAAACTATTCACAGTTGGGTATATATTATTGTGATGATATTCTATAGTGTCATTATTATTTTGAAAAGCAAGATGATTTTGTGCATTATGTTTGAGGAAGTTCTATGCATTTTCCTCAGCAAAAAATGGAGTGATAATATCTTTTTGTCAAAGCACTGGGACTAACTAAAAAATTAAACTTATGGAGAGGAAAAAGAAAATTAAACATTTTCTACCCTGGGGACTAATTTATGACTATGTAATTACAAACAGTAGAATGATCGGTTCCTGGAAAACATGCAGGTCTAAAACAAGTTGATATCTGACTGGGAGACCTCATCCATGCAAAGTTATAAAACATGACATTGCTGAATGAGTAAGCTATATGCTCTTAGCAGATGCTAATATCTTTGTCCAATTGTATTTATTAAAGATAACAGTATTTTCTGCAGAAGTATGGATGCCAGGCTAATTTTTTGTTTTCTTTCTGCTTGGAGTACTGGCAATCTGTCTACGTAAATTGGCTCCACCTTTTTTGTGGTGGAACCTTCTTCTCATCAGTTCTTAAGCTATTTTGCCATGTGGCTGTGCAGTGTAAATACCATTGCCATATTTAATCACAGATGTGCCTCTCGCAGTACGTGAGTCATTCTTTCGTTCTGAAGTAGAGCAGAGCTCTCAGAGATGTCACACATTAATACAAAGCATTAGGCTGAAATTACATTTGAAGGCTTCAATACAATACAGCTCAATGCTCTCTTTTTGCCTTAGAGGCAACAGTAGGAAAACGTAGTACATAATAAGAATTTTAACTACAGTTCTGCTTTGTACTATCTAATGCCTTGTGGCATGATGCTGAGAAAGACATACCTCTGGGAATCATACACCAGGACTGACTAGTACATAAGATATAGGTGATGATAAATATAAGTTCTTCCAATCAAAGCCAATTCTCTTCTCATCCTTCATCTATTCTTTTTTTTCTCCAAGATTCTTTTTTATGTTTCTCTCTTGCACTATATTCTCTGATACTTGCTTTTAAATATGGTACAAAGTATCCCCAGGAAAGTTGCAATTCTAAAGCTGTAAATGAATTATTATCAATTACCTCGCTAAAAGAAAAACAAGTATATTTACTCAAATTTATGACTGACACGACTGTTGGCTTCAACAGGTTTACAAATGAATTAAATTTGCCTTGAATCTTCTGAATTAAGTAGCTTTTCAAAGTAGAATAACATTGGCAAAAATATACAGTTCAATTCCATATATATTATATAGGGGATTAGAGAGGTAAACAGGTTTTTTTTAAGTTGTACTGAAAAACTAGATTTTTTTTTTTTTTTTAGTATTATTTCTGACCTGTATACCTTCATCCAAGAATTGGGTGGTATATATGATGGGAGTTTGTCTCTTTTCTTCTTACACTTGAAACCTACAGTATAAAAAAACGAGTAAAATGGAGGCACTGCTTGCAAAACCTAAAATATTTCAGTATTTTTGCCATTAACTTTATTTTTATTGCACTGATGGGAAAATTGTGCATTTCTTAACTTGCAGAAGGGAAGACATGTTTATGTGTTTGAAAGTACTTATCGATGTATACATAGCATTGATTTTATTTCATTTAATGCAGCACAAGCAGTGCACTAGAAGCAAAGCTAAATACTGTTTAAAAAAAAAAAACCACAAAAAAAACAACAACAAAACCTCTAAGGAGGAAATGTTTTGGGACAGAAGAAGTTTGTATGTTTGGATATAAGTGGTGTGGCCATTTGTGGCCACAAACTCACTTTGTAAGTTCAGTAAAATTTAATACTTTTGTGAGAAAGGTGAAAAGTGAGTAATGAAAGTATCAAGTGGTCTTAGTTTTTCCTTTTGAGTTTCACTTCACAGATTCTGTGGTTTCTTTTGAGTTATCACTTGAACCTAAGAAAAGAAAACTTCATAACTATTCTTTTGGACTTATGAATTTTAGGCCTCTGATACTAATTTTTTTCCATAAGGACACTTGGAATAGACTTAATTTCCTTCCTAGTAGCTGGTACAGTGCTCTGTGTTGGATTTAGGGTGAGAACAATGTTGATAACGCACCAATGTTTTAGTTGTTGCTAAGCAGTGCTTACACTAGTCAAGGACTTTTCAGCTTCCCATGCTCTACCGACCGAGAAGGCTGGAGGTGCACAAGAAGCTGGGAGGGGGCACAGCCAGGACAGCTGACCCAAACTGGCCAAAGGGATATTCCATACCCTGTGACGTCATGCTCAGTATATAAGCTGGGGGAGTTGGCCGGGGAGCGGTGGCCGCTGCTCGGGGACTGGCTGGGCATCAGTTGGCAGGTGGTGGGCAATTGCATTGTACATCACTTATTTTGTATATTCTTTTATCACTATTATTAATACTATTATTTTCCCTTCCTTTTCTGTCCTATTAAACTGTCTTTATCTCAACCTGCGGATTTTACTCTTTTTTTCCCGATTCTCTCCCCCATCCCACTGGGGGGGGGAGGGGAGGGAGTGAACAGCTGTGTGGTGTTTAGCTGCCTGCCAAATTAAACCACAACAATGCTGTAGTATAATCTCATGGTAATTTGACAGCTCCTACTAGCAAAGAAATATGTAGAGATTTTTATGCATCAGTACTGCAAGGGGAATGAACAGAGAAGGGCAAGGGACCACAGTGAGAAGTCTTCTAGGATTTCAAAGAAAAGTGAAACTTGGAAATCTAGTGTATGTTTGTGTGTTGTTGTTCTCCCCATGCGCACACACACCTCTTTCTTGAAAGATAAAGTGGCACCTTTTTCATCATGTTTGCCAGAACACAGTGAGCTGTGTTGCTGAGCAAGATGCCCATCTTTAAATATCTAAGAACAGATGCTGTTCGTAACCTCCATGTTAATGTGCTACCAATTTATGTGATTACCAGTTTGAAAATAATTTATATAAAGGGGGTAAAATAAGAGTGTGTTGATTTGTACCCATTTAATTTGCACCCTGTATCTCTCAGCTTGCACCCCTTAGCCAAGGAGAAGTTTTTAAATGCAAAGCAGAGAGAGGAATGAGAAAGGTGTTGTGGACTGAAAAGGGAAAAAAATAATTTCCTCTCTCTAGCACTGTGTTTGTGAGCACGCGTGTGTGTGTGTGCACACACACACAGAGGTATAATGACCTGTGCTCATCAGAAGTACAGCCCCAACAAGTTACATCTTGAATTATTCTGATGCTCAATGATATTAACTCCTACTTGGAGGAGTCAGGTTCTGGCTCAAACATTAAGCCTATTATGGGTAAGGATTATTTTGACTGCTGTCAATGGATGTGGACAATACTATCTCAGTAAAACAACTGTGAGGAAATCCACAAAAGATCTGGCAGAGCTGGCTTCTGGAGAAATACAAAAT
>NW_008824791.1:7455370-7457709 GCF_000699105.1 Pygoscelis adeliae
TTGACTATGCCCATCTGCCAAAAAGTACATTTTGAATTTCAGTTTGTGAATGAATGATAGTGTGTTTGGTTTCTTTGAAAGGGCAGATGAATCTAGTAAAAATTATTTATAAAGAGCCTAAATGTAATTTACTAGACTCTTAAAGGAGGCCACTCTTGTGTGGACTAAGTTCTCTTCAGATAAATCAAGAAATATGTGACTAGAAGTTGTGAAGAACAGCTCATGAAATTAATTTTGGTGACTGTTTTAACTAAGTGCTGGTTCTGAAGTACTAATGGAGAGGCATCACCAATAAAGCTGAGATAGCTCTGAGTTTTTGAGTGGGATTAGTTCTTTATTATGTTTTTGTTATGTGTAAGAAAGTCAAATAACTAGCTAGACACTTGCAGAGAGACAAACAACACTTAACAGAAGTGTTGTTTTGATGGGGTTTTGTGTGTGCGTGTTGATTTTTTTAACTCTAACTAGTTATTTGACTTTCTTGAGAAGAGATAAACAGCAGCAGGGTATTTTCCTCAAAACCACAATGCAGTGATAACCAGTATTTTCCACTTCAGTGGTAGAGGAAAATGTGTTCAGTAAGTAAGTGTACATGTGGAACCTGGAGCTTTTGTAAATCAATTGCTAGTGTTAGTAACTAAGTCAAATGTATGTCCAAAAGGAGTTGTTTAGTAAAACAAGGATATAAGTACATATTTAGGATAAAAGAAGAAATAGATCATCCTGAAGGTTTTGTGTTTAGCTGTTCAGGACCTTGCCCTGATGGGAAGTAATGCTTGACCCACTACAGGGTAGCCATAGAGCCAAAAGTACAGGGCAAGGAAGCGTAGCTATGCTGCCTTTATGTATGTCAAGGGGATGAAGGCAGAACAAATATTTTAAACCTTAGCATTTAAGTGTGAAGATGATGGAAAAGATTATGAAATAGTAATGGAGAAGTTTGATGAATATTTTATCCCCAAATGAAGCACAATTTATGAGAGCACTTTTCTACTAGAAGAGCTAAAAGCTTGAGGAACAAAGGAAGGCTGATTTGGCAGGAATTATTGCAAATCCAAGAATGATAAACAGGAACACATCAAGGACAACTGAGTCACTGGTTTCTTACATGCAAAAGCTTCCTAACATAATAATATAGGTAGATAATATAGCTAGCTCATAATAGTTTTCAAATTAATCAGAGGAAAATAAATCAATGAGTAGACGTGATAAGAATATAGAAGACAAGGAATTAATAATCACAAATAAATAGAGTATTTTTAAATCCTTGTCTTTGACAGAGGAATGCAGCATAATCAACAGCAAGGTTATCAAGTATGCTGAAGAAAATGTACATGGGGAGAGCCTAATGCAACATATGCTTTACAGTAGCATATTTTGCAGTCGTTAGTCATACGGAAGTGAAGGAAATTGGGAAAAATTACAGTGTAGTTCAAAAGAATTCTGTGGATCAATTGTTACTGTCCATATTACTTCAGCTACTCAGTGGAGCTGAATCAGATTTTATATGCTAATAAGCATAATGAGGCCTAATTTTTAGTTGATACATGAAATGAAAGTAGGGCCTTTTTTTCTCTGTGGTGGTGTTTTTTAACCAAAGAAGCTCTCTAAATGCATGCGACTTCACTCTTGGTCCAAATCTACAAGTTTCCATTTCCAAACTGCCATGTGTGTACCCTAACAGGACGGCTTGTCCCTTTCCAAGTTAGAGGGCTTAAATGCAGTCATCCCTAATTTATAGCATGGCTTCATTATAGAGAGAGGTGTCCTGACCATCTCAGGATGAGGATGAAGCGCTTAGGGACATGGTTTAGTGGGCATGGTGGTGTTGGGTTGACGGTTGGACTCGATGATCTTAGAGGTCTTTTCCAACTGATCAGACCAACCTGATCTCCTTTTATGACCAGGTGACCTGCTTAGTGGACGAGGGAAAGGCTGTGGATGTGGTCTACCTGGACTTCAGTAAGGCCTTTGACACTGTCTCCCACAGCATTCTCCTAGAGAAGCTGGCGGCTCATGGCTTAGACAGCTGTACTCTGCGCTGGGTAAAAAACTGGCTGGACGGCCAGGCCCAGAGAGTTGTGGTGAATGGAGTTCAATCCAGTTGGCGGCCAGTCATGAGCAGTGTTCCCCAGGGCTCAGTTTTGGGGCCAGTCTTATTCAATATTTTTATCAATGATCTGGACGAGGGGATCAAGTGCACCCTCAGTAAGTTTGCAGACGACACCAAGTTGGACAGGAGTGCTGATCTGCTCGAGGGTAGGAAGGCTCTGCAGAGGGACCTGGACAGGCTGGATCAATGGGCCGAGGCCAACTGTATGAGATTCAACAAGGCCAAG
>NW_008824791.1:7458117-7463304 GCF_000699105.1 Pygoscelis adeliae
GAGGTGGGCGTCGGTCTCTTCTCCCAAGAAACTAGCGATAGGACGAGAGGAAATGGCCTCAAGTTGCGCCAGGGGAGGTTTAGGTTGGACATGAAGAAAAATGTCTTTACTGAAAGAGTGGTTAAACATTGGAAGAGGCTGCCCAGGGAAGTGGTTGAGTCACCACCCCTGGAGGTATTTAACAGACGTGTAGATGCGGCGCTTAGGGACGTGGTTTAGTGGGCATGGTGTTGTTGGGTTGATGGTTGGACTCGATGATCTTAGAGGTCTCTTCCAACCTTAATGATTCTATGATTCCGTGATTCTATGATTATAGAGAGAGGTGTCCAAAGGATTAATCTACAAATTGGGTAAAGGGGCTAAATGTTAATCAGAACATGATGAAACTGAACTGGCAAACGTGAAATCCCTATGTGTAGTTGGCTTAATGAGGAGAAATGTTGGGATGAAAGAGTAAGGATAGACTCCTGGGACAGGGAATAAGGACCTAGAATAAGCTTCTTTCAAAAATGTACGGTGGTGCTGGAACCCCTCAGTCAAGGGAAGGAAACTGTATATGACCGGGGCAGAGCAGAGTGATGGGAGACACCCTCTGCAATGCTGGCAGTTGGGCTGAGGTTGGTGAAATTGTCATGTGTCAGGCTGGGTTGGCATTGTGAACTGATCGAAACTAAGCAGAAACGAATTGTCAACAGTCAACTGAGGGATAAATATACAGCAAAAGAGGGTTTTAATCTGCTTGACATAGACAAAAAAAAGTGTAAATGTTGTTTGAAATTTGACAAATGGGGAGATATTAAGTTTTCTGGGTTGAGGATAGGTTCAGGATGTATGCAATATGCCATGTGGGAGATTCAGTTCCTTTAACCACTATTTATTTTACTATATTCTTATTTATCTCCCTGTCCTAGCCTTTATCTTTCCCCAGGGTCACTGAGAAGTAAACTGGGTGAATGGTGTCAGTCCTGGCACCGTCTTCTAAACTGGAACTGTAAAGGCAAACTCTGGTGAACACTGGCAAGCACTGTGAGGGAATTTGCATCCCTAAGCCAGCCCAGAGGCAGGGTGCAGCAGAAGAGGTCTCGCCTGACAGAATTACCTTAGTTTTTCTCAACTGCTTTTCCAATGGTAACAATTTTTCTGATGGATTCTAATCTCCGTCAGAAATTGCTGCCTTTCACCTTTACCCCTCCTGTTTTCCTAGCTAGCTCAGTTTATTAAATTTTACTTAATTCTGCCCTCTGAGCTGGCACTGTCCGCTTGGAATGGTTCATTGCTAGCCTTGCCATAATAAATAGACAAGAGGAAGAATCAAGACTGTGCCATTGTATTGCATTATCATCTAGAGATTTGAATTCCAACGTTTTTATGCATGCTTTGCAGCTGCTGTTATTTGTGTTTGGTGTGAACCTACTGAATGGTTGGAAGATTAGTTGAGCAAGTTGGCAGAGACATAAGCAGCATTGGTGAGACCGATAACAGAGATGCTCATCTGCTTGCCTGTTCTTTCATCTTCACTTGTGCTAAACTTCAACCCACTGCACAAATTTTGCCTGTTTTCTCCCTTTTGATCTGGCCCTCTTTTCTCTCCATTTGGCACTATATTTTCCACATGAAGCAGATTATTGCAGCACATAAAAAGAGAGAGGCAGTAGCAGCTTTAGCAGATGTTGCCCAGCATGCTCGAATTGCAAAAGCATTCCCTGTAACAGGAAAATAGCAAAGTTGATACCTAGTACTTTGTCAGTACCGGGGGGTCAGACATGCTCCGGGACTGCCTGACTACAGAACTTAGTACTTCTCTCAAATGGGACTTGGAAAAAGTTGGTCTGGGTCATCTCAGGGAAACGGTGCTTCTGTCATTCCCTGGTTGATGTTCAATTAAGATTAAATGAAAATTTTATGATACAGGCCTTCCAGTTCCAGAAGATTTAGAAAAGGGGGGAGGTGTTGTAGAGGAAATCACAGTTTTCATTGAGTGTCACTTTGTGTATCAGATGAAATGTAGAGTAGTTCTTAAACGCGTGGTTGGGAGCACCCAAACAAAGTAGTTGGGAGATTAATGAGTCTTATGCTGCAAGGCATTCTTCCAAAGGAAGAAGGACTTTGGTATTTTATCTCTTAGCCACAGGTGTATATTTGGTGTTAATAGTGCTCTTGAGATCATCAAGAGGAAAATGCCAGAGGCACGGCAGGATTTGGAATGGCTAGTCATTTATTATCCTCATGTACAGTCGCTGTGAGAGAAACATGTTAAATTGTCTAGCGTATAGTGAGGGTGGGGAATAGGATCTAAAGCTTGCTGAGAACTGCCTGCTGTGACAGAAACAACTTGATTTCTTTACAAAGGAACAGGCATACATCCAACTTCAGAAGAAATACAGTTAATAAAGAATTGGTGAAAAGACTGCTACTCTAGGAATGAATCAGTGCCTATCATATTAAACTTCTTAAAAATACTATAGCTTTTGAACAAAGTCCCAGAAAGTGAAAAGGCCTGTTCCTGGAACCGGTACAAGAACAAGCTTCCAACAGAGGGAAACAACTCATCTCTGAAAGCATCAGACATTACCTCATGACTTTCTGAAAAAATAGTTGCTTATAGGTGTTGGTGCCAGAAGGTGAGGATTATGGGATGCCCTACTGAAACATCATGAATGGCAGCTGAAGCCATCTGTAGACTGACGGGATCAGTTTACTCCATCAGGGGAGTGCCTTTTTGTAGTACTGGCATACAGAGTGAAAATCAGATACATGAATTACCATTAAAGTCTTCTATTCACTACAAAACCTGGATCAACAGTAAAGGCTTTGAGACACACAGGCATTAAGGCAAGGGAGGAATTAATCAGTATTGCTTTATGGCACAGTAATGAGGCATATGCTTTCCAGATTTCTTGTTGTTCAGAGAGCATCTGAACACCCTGGGAGTGCGAATTGATACGAATTTCAGTGACACAGATCAAATCCTGATCTTAGCTCTGTGATTTTTATGTAGGAAATGAGATCAATGCAGGCAGTATTGCTTGTAGCTGAAGAAGTGGAGTCTAATAAAAGAGCTCTGCATGACTTGAAACTAATATCAAGGCAGATCCAAAAGGAGTGACAGACACGTGGTTTTGGCATACTCACCCAGAAGGAGGAGGATTGAGATCTCACTTTTCTCTGCTGTTGTAATTTTGGTGTATTTAATAGAGATCATAAAAGAAATTGGAACATCTTCTCTTCCCAAGCAAACGTCTTTACCAGTAATCTGTGTGACCAACCATTGCTCTTTCTTCTCTTTTGCTTAATGAGCTTCCATTTATTCCATTTAAAGAGGAATAGCTAAACTTGACTAGGAGTGTCTTTTTCCCCCCTAGCTGCCTAAAACAAGGAACAAACAAAAAAATCTATGTAAATTAATGATTAGGACACACTAATGAGAAGCAAGAGAGTTGAGTACGCATGCTGGAAGGGAAGAATGGTTTCACCACTGGGTCTTTTGGGAAAAGATGTGGGCATCACTGCTGCCATCTTCTCCTGGTGTGTTTTGCAGGGAGTGCACCATGCCGGCTGCCCTCCCAGCGGGCCCTGCAGAGCAGCTCAGAGGCTCATCAGGGAGAATCAAAACCATGTCTCAGGAGCCCTGGTCAGCATTGATTTGCTCAGCACCATCAAAACATAGCTGCTTTTAGTTGTGCCAGCAAGGAGAGCTTGTGATATCTTAGTAAGAAATCTTCCTGGTAAAACCTTCCCTGTGTTAGGTGTGGCTAGTGAATGAAGCATATTAGAGCATAGGTATTTCAGACTTAGGCACGTAAATGATCCTGTGGAGCTCTCTGTAGCCTGCCAGAGTTTTGAGTGTTTAATCAGTTATCATACAGAAGCTGGTAAAGCCTGAGGACAACGTATGTGAAATAAAAGGGAAGAAATATTTAGCTAGAGTTTACAACAGTTTCAGGTACTTAAAACATAGCTTTGCCACATTTCAGCAGTCTGAAGGCCCAATATCATAAAAAAACTAGTGTACAGGAAAGAACTTAGGACAAACTTATCAAAAAATAACTTGCTCATCTACATTTTTTCACAACAGAATATGATTTTTCTATGGCTAAAAATAATTTTTCTGTATTACTTCTGATTTGTTCTATGCACAGGTCTGCACTCAAATAAGAGGATCCAGTTCTAATTGTATTAAACTATTCAGTCATAAATATACTCTAGAATAATTGTTAGACAGTTGGCAAATAGTATAGATTCCAGAAATTGAAATAAATTCCATCTATTTTCAAATGTATTTCTTTATTAATAAATGTATATATAAAAACATCGTAACAAACTAAATGGATATACAAATATATATAAAGTTTTTTTAAAATTTTATTTGATAAAATACGAGCATCTCATTTAAGAAAAAAAGCAACAAGATAGAAAATATGCTGCAAAAATTCTTGCAGCATTTTTAAAAACCAGAAAGTTTTTGAAGGTCACTAAGCTTCATATAATAGAGCATACTGTGTATACCAGGTTCTGTCTCTTAGTTCTGTTAACACCATTCAGACATACATAAGAAATCACAAATGCTGCTGGCAGGACAGTAAACAAGACCAATATCTAATCTCTCATTTAAAAGCACTAAAAGCTATTATGTATGACTTCCTAAATATTAAAAGTTACTTTATATAAAACTGTTATATAATCTGCAGATCTGAACAAGAATAACTTTTTTTTTTTTTTAGCTATCGATGCAAAATAAAATAAAAACCAAAAAAGGTTGCTTTTTAAATAAGCTGCCAGCCCTCTGCTACTCTCAAAGATGACAAAAAGTGGATTATAGAAGTTGTCCCTGTAGCAGAAACAGAAGTACTGCAGGCATTGAAGTCTTCACTTTCCTGTAAAGCTACAGGTGAAAGTAGTTTCCCCCATCGTATTTTACAAAATTGTTAAGGCTTGATTGAATCCAATTCTTAAAAAAATTAGAGAGTTTGAAATGATTAACTCATTATTTTTATTTTAAGTTTCTTCAGACATTGTATTAAAAAGTGCTTTTAAAGAAAATGGGCTTTCAGAGAGTATCAGCTAGAGTCAGAATGTAAATGGACTGAATTTCTTCATGGATTACAAGCTGCAAATACTAACAAAATTGCTTTCCACAGCAGGACTGCTGTTAGGAAGCATATTTTCAAAGACTAAATTTACAGTAGA
>NW_008824791.1:7463356-7470781 GCF_000699105.1 Pygoscelis adeliae
CCACACTGATACAGTATTTTATTTTTGTGAGTAGTACCATAAACATATTTTTAGTGACGAAGGCCAAAGTGTGTGCATCTGAAAGAAGGCAGTAGATAGTGTAGAGTGGACCTGTTTAGTTAAAGTCATAAAAGCTTTCATTTACAAGTTATGAACAAAATCCAAGCAATTCATGTGCTTGTAGTAATTTGGTAGCCTCAGAAATATTCCTTTAGTTTAGGAAACATATCCACTCTGGGTACCCTTCTTCCTCTCACTCCATAATGAGCAGTCTTACTTGAGAAGTAAGGATGGAGACATATGCAGAGTTGTGTGGCATAGAGCATTAAATGATCCTTTTTTGGTATTAGATAGTTCTAAAGAAACTAACAGATGTCTAAGGGGGTTTTGCATTAAGTGCGATAGGCTTCTATTTAGGTGGTCAAAATCATCTTTCTTCTTACTGACTGTATAGGAAACTTGGGTTCACTTTTTTTTGTCTTCTGAGCTGCAACTCTATCCTTATTCTAATGTAGCCTATATTAGGTGGCTACACAGGGCTTGTCAGATCCGTACATCCTGGCAAAATAAACATCAGGGATCAAACAGTACCTTATCATCTGTTGGAGTTTTACATGTGGCAGCAAACAGCATTTCTATTGAATCTGGAAATATGACATACGTAGGCACTCTGATTTGTTTAAAAATGCAGATTGAGATGCTAGTTGCTTGTATTATTGTAAATCCAGCAACCAGGTGTAAGTTTCATTGGCCTTTATCAAAGAAGCTAAGAAAATAGTAATGTACGCTTTATTCATCTTGTTGCAGGGGATTTGTAACATTGAGGAAAAAAAGACATTCAGAATAGGTTTTTTGGCTGATGATAGTAAAAATATGTTTCTCTCCATCATTTAGATGATGTCACATTCAGCACTGATGAGATGTAAGGTCCAATGCTCTTGTGTCAAAATAAGATGGGAGAGAAGGAACTATGTCATACAGTGATGATGTGAGATGAGAAGACATAGGAGATGTTGTACATCTATTCCTCTTACACTCATGCAGTACCTGTTCCAATACTGTAAACCCTTTTTTTTCCTTTTTCTTTTTTTTTACTTCCTCTCCTCATAGAACTGCATAAGCTTTCAAAAACAGTAAAATTAGAGTGATTCTCTCATGGAATATAAGGCAATATGTCTCCACGATAAAAGTTTGAACAAATGTAATAGGTGAATGCATATGTCTTATAGTCAGAATATAGGGAAGGACTAATTTCAAGTGGTTTTTGAAATGTTATATTGCCTGCAAAATTCTTATTTCTTTTAACAGTGATGTTCTCCATAGGTACCTTATACAAAAGCTATATCCACTACAGTGATCCAAACTGCAGGCTTATTTTGTAGTAATCTATATAGATTGCACATAACAGACACAGTTTTGAAAAGTAAGTTTCTCAGCCTTCCTGTGGAAGTTCACTGAAGACTTTAAATTGCATTGATTTCCCATGAAACTTTGATTTCTAGCTGTTCAGTTACTTACAAGAGAAATGTATTTCTTCCCCATACACACACTATTTGTGTTATGTGTCATCTTGATCTAAATTAGAATACTCTCAACAAACCAGATGAACACAAATGTCTGGACTTCCATTAAGTAAACACCTGAAATGATAACAATATGACATATGTTGTTCAGATGTCTTGCTGTGGTTTGGCTGTGCTTGTCTGCTCAACTATGTCTTCCAAACTGCAGTGCAATCTCCCTTACATAGTGAGTGTCTAAAATTAAGGACAAAAGTCAGGGAATTCTGTGCATAGCGGCAATTTTTGTTTTTGCTTGAAAATATTACTGAAAATATTTCAGACTATCCTAGTTGTCATCTTTTCCTTTCTTTTTATCATGTTGGCTTCTGCTGAAAATATATTTTGAAATACCTGATATTCCCGGATAGAGAATTCCTATAATTTGTGAGGTGTATTAGTCTTAATTTGAAATATTTTTGTAAATAAATTCCGTAGGCTGTGTCTGTGCTATAGTAATAGGGCTGACCAGTGCATGGATTCTGATTTTTTTTCTGTGTTGTGCAACCCATATCTCAAAATATTATTTTCTGTGATTCTGTGGATTTCTCACAGTTGTACAGTTTTTGGACAGGATATGAAAAGATGATGTCTCAGGTGCAGTATGGAGTGAAATATTCTGAAACAGTCAATCTTTTTTTTGTCCTGTGCTGGTATATTTGTTTGGAACCGATCTTGTTGGTTCTTTCTTCTCAAATTCTTATTTAGGATGCCTTGGTTAAGGTTCTTGTTCCTATTAAATGAAAAAAAAAATCTACAAAGGTCTTAAACACTGAACAAAAATAAATTACAGTGCAGCACTGTGACAATAGGAAGATACACTAGTGTTTTTAGTATTGACAAAAATGTGGGTACAAATATGTAAAAAACCCCCACCCAAAACCCTAATATGGAAAAAGGAAAATGAAGTAAGATATGTGTCTGACTTAGGAGTTTCAGCAATGAAAGATCTTCATGTAGTGTTCATTCTAAGTGAAAAATGTGTGTGGTGTGCCTCTAGAATATGATGGGACAGGAGTGGAAACAGTAATATTTTTTGTGACTGTTGGCTAATTATATGGAATTTCTCCCAAAAAGGTTATACATAGCCTAAAGTACTAAAGACTTAATGAAACTGTCGTCACTGTAGTGATAAATATCTCCATTCCAGAATGTCTTCTTGGACAGTACGGTAAGCATATCAGAATAAATATTTGACCATAATTCTGCAATGTTACAATTTATTTTTTTTAATTATATGCCTTCAAGTAGGCTGTATATACAAATTAGGGATTTGTAGTAGAAGTAGCTGGAACTAGTTTGAATTAGTAATAATGACAGCATTGAATTCTGCAGTTCAAGGCAGTGGTAATTGCATCCAGTTACCCCATGGAATAGGTTGCAATTCCCTTGAAAGCCTCCAAGTCAAACTCAGCCATTATGTAAATGATGCCTTAAGCTGATCATAAAAATGGGTGCATTTAGAAATACAGGTTACTTTCGTTTAGTAGGTCTGCAAAATGGATACAGCAGCAGAGGCAGACAACAGGAAAGAGTAGCATAAATCAGGTGCTTCCCTGCTTAATGTATACTTCTGCCATTCCTAACAGCCCGACAGAGTATCAAATCAGGGGAAGTTGCCATATACTCAATTTAAAGTGTCTACTGTATGCCGAATCAGTGTAATTTAGTGTACACTTGTTACACTACTTTGGTTTTCCCTTAAATATGTTACATATTTAGCACGCAAAGAATAAGAACTAATATCAGTAATGTATGTTGATTAGGCTCTTGTTAGGCATAAATAAGGGTTATCTTGTGCTATATAGTACATTATGTTGTAAATTTAATAGGCACATAGCTTTCTCTGTCTTCTTCCATTTCCACCCACAGACATTTAGACAAAGAACAGAAGTTGAAACATAATATAAATCTGTTAGCTATGAGCAAAGCCTGATACAAGAAACAGCAATGTACTTATTGATTACTTGCATTGTTTTGACACTATAAAAACATAGAAGAAAACAAAAGTACAGAGATTTAGAACCTAGAGTTAACACTGCCTCTTCAGTGCAAATATATGAGTTTTTCACTAAAATATACCTATATATGTGAAGATATATAGTTGATAGCTTAAAAGGATGAAAGAAGGTAACTCATCTTGATTTATCAAAGTTTTGGTCATGGAAAAAAGGAAAGAGCATTTTGATTTAGTGTATTAGGTTTACTGCTATTAGTACAACCAGAAAGTAAGGGCAAAATAAAAACAGTATTAGAAGGTAGATGAGCAATGAAATAGTATTTGTGAGTAGGACTTTTCTGATGTTGATACAGTTTTCAATGTGAATGAGATCATATGTTAAAAAGAAAGGATGAGAACACTTAGAGGGTAGAAGGAAAAGAAATTTAATAATCTAAAAAAACACACAGGAAGGTGTTCAAGGAAGGTAAAAATTTGGAGAAGGAAATTTTCCACTCTGTCAAATGGACTAGATAAAATGAGAGGGTAAGAACAGAGGAGTAAATTTGGGAGTGCAGGAATTAATATGTGCATAGGTACTCGTGCAAATAAAAAAGCTGCTCAAGTACAGAGGAAAGGGAAATTGGAAGGCATCTGGAGAAGGAGCAGTGGCTAGAAATTTTTTTTTTTCTGGGATCAGTGAAAAATGGATATTTCAAAGAAATAGACTGAATGCAGTCATACTTAAAATTCAAGAAGATCAAATCAGAGGTTTTTAATCTAAGGAACCATTATTAATACCCTACCACTGTTGTTACTGAAGAGTTAAAATATGGCTGGTTTGCTCAATAAACATATCTATCGATGTTGTTTAAGATTATCTTAATGTTTTGAAGACACTGTAAACATGTCTGGAAATGACACACTCCCACAGTTTCTATACAGCAGAACGTGATGAAACCAGCCACCAAAAAATATTACATTTTCCACTTGCATTCATATCAGCTAACAGAATAATATCCATGTGATTTAGAACTAGGCATTTCAAAAGTCTTTAAAGGACTTGAAAATCAAGTTAGAAACTATGGTTCTTCCTAAAGTTCTCTAATAAATATATCATTTCTAGGTGATGTGCAAAGGAGAGGAAAAAAATGTGGTGATATAGAATATTATCTTCCTTTATTTGTCATTGTTCTTCATGCATATTTTGTACTTTGTTTATAAGCAGTATGTCAGCTAAGAAATAGTAATTCCTGTTTAAAATATGAATACTCAGAGTCAGCTAAGAGACCACTGAGGTGTGATTATTTTTTGCTTCAGCAAACTGTAGATTTCTAACCCAGTTCTGTCACCTGAGTGTTAACATTTTGAGGTGGGGTCTATGGTATCAGTATTATTTCTTTTCATGTTTAGGTTATGCTTATTTTAGTAGCACTTCCAAGAATTTTTAAATCAGCCCTTTCACAAAGCTCTCAACAGCAATGACTGCCCTGCAATTATTGATGTAGTCATTTTTTGGTGAGCCTGGGTTAAAGAAAGGTAGTATTGATACTTTCAATGCTGTTGACTTCCACTGAAAGCAAATAAGCAACTGAATGGAAATAAGATGATTTAATACTGATTTTTAAGATGATTGATTTTTTTTTTTTTCAAAAATACACTACAAAATGGTGAATGATAATTTGAGTATGTTCTACTGATGGCTCTGACAGGTGGAAAAGGTTTGATTCCAGTAGACCCACACCATAGTGATTTTACACTTCTTGCACTTACTTGCAAAGGTATTAGATGTAAGTGCATGGTCATTTCTAACACCTAATGCAAATTATCACATTAAAATAATTTACATCAACACTTTTAAAGTGCAAACAATTTTTGTTGTGCTGGAGGTACCTGGCAGCTCTGACAGTAATAATAAAGCTGACATCTTTAAACCTCTCTGAAGTCAGGAAAAAATCCATCAAGTTTAGTAAATGATAAACGCCTTGCTCGTGACTAAAAGAGAATTATAAGGCTAAAATTTAAAGAATCTTGGTAAAGAAGACAAACATTTAAGAAGAATGAAATCAAACTTGAGCATACCACTGAACACATTACCCATGAAACAAGCAGGGGCATCCTGAGGAAGGATAGTCAAAGCCTTACATAAATATGTATTATATATTTTGTTCTGTACGTGCAGTGTCAGTGTCAAGCAAGAAATAGCCAACTGCTTTGAATAAATGTGTTGTGAGGACTGGACCAAAAACCCCAAAAGCTTTCTGCATCTTGGTTTCAGTTAGATCTGAGAGAAATATTCTTAACAAACTTCCAAACCACTCAAACCTTAGTTCCATACGCTCAATTCACTGCAATAGAAAATCATTCATTTGAAACAGCAATGAACACCTCTCTCTCTCGCTGCCTAAAATGAGCACAAGTTTCTAAAATACATGCTGGCATAGTCGATTATGAAACCTTTAAGGATGTATTAATGCGAAACATCTCATGTAAACTCTAACTGCAGGACTGTATGCAGTATTTTTGGGAAGGAAATAAGGAGTAGTGAATTATTGTACTCTGGATTACTTCGTAAATATAGATATAAATCATTACTTGATTAGAGATAACACTAGGGGAGATTTTTCCAAGAAATTGAGATGTGCTGAGAATGCAGATTCCATTAATTTTTCTTTCTAACTTTCTCTTGGGCATTTGAAATCTTGAAATCTCTTCCATTATTATTAACAAAAAACAGCTCTTCTCAAGTGCAAAATAGGTCTGAATGCTCTTTTTATCAGTTAAAGAATGCCTGATAAGTCAGTGTAGTAACCATTGGTTGTGTTTGCACACCAGGATTCCGGGCTGAGGAAGTGCCATTAAATGGCATGCATAATCAAGGGGTATAACTGAGCCATAAAATCAGAGCGAGGAAGGAAGTGCTTGTTAGGCAGACAATGAAGTGAATTAACTTGGTTCCAATTACTTGGGTTAATTTTGCATTATAGACACAGCTTAAACAATGTATTTGCAAAGAGAAACCAGAAAGATGACCGTGACAATGCTTGACATCTAGGAAGACGAAGTGACATTTTTAGATAGTTTAATAAAAACCATGTATTAAACCATTCAGCATTAGTAGTGGTTCGTAATACATGATGAGTAACAAACTGGTAAATGGTTCATCTGTACAGAGAGTTTGTTTAGCTGATACCTGAGACTGTATTTTCCTATAGTGAATGATTTCTGTTTCCAGTATCAACGTTTCCATAAAGCTTCACATGAGTATTACTAACCCCAAGCACTGGAAAATCATGTGACTTTTCAAACACTCATGTTTTGCAAGAGTTTTGCTCTGATGGTTTTATCTTTTGCACATTAGGCAAATGTGGGAGCTCACGTGAGTCCCTGACCCTAGCCTCTGAGGAAGATAACAAATACATTGCAGCTTTTGATAAAATCATGGAAGTTGGCAGCAGTGTGCATATAGTTATGTTTTCTAGCTAGTTAGACAGCCTGGAGACAGAATTTGGTTTAGTTTTTGTCTCAGACAAAACTTCAATTGATAGTAATGACACTCATAGGTAGAAAATGCATTTCCTTGAGCAAGTAAGAGTTCTACAAGCCATCTAAGCCTTAAACTCTGTCCTGGTTTTGGCAGGGATAGAGTTAATTTCCTTCCTAGTAAGTGGTACAGTGCTGTGTTTTGGATTTAGAACAAGAACAAAGTTGATAACGCACCCATGTTTTAGTTGTTGCTAAGCAGTGCTTACACTAGTCAAGGACTTTTCAGCTTCCCATGCTCTACCGCCCGAGAAGGCTGGAGGTGCACAAGAAGCTGGGAGGGGGCACAGCCAGGACAGCTGACCCAAACTGCCCACAGGGATATTCCATACCATGTGATGTCATGCTCAGCATATAAACTGGGGGAAAGCTGGCCGGGGGGGG
>NW_008824791.1:7471587-7477828 GCF_000699105.1 Pygoscelis adeliae
GGTCCTCCATGGGCTGCAGGAGGACAACCTGCCTCACCATGGTCTTCTCCATGGGCTGCAGGGGAATCTCTGCTCCGCCGCCTGGAGCACCTCCTCCCCATCCTTCTTCACTGACCTTGGTGTCTGCAGGGTGACATTTTTCTCACTCCTCTCTCACAGCTGCTGCACAACATTTTTTTACCCTTTCTTAAATATGTTATCACAGAGGCACCACCAACATCACTGATGAGCTCAGCTTTGGGCAGCGGCGGGTCCATTTTGGAGCTGGCTGAAACTGTCTCTCTCTGACATGAGGGTAGCTCCTGGTGTCTTCTCACAGAGGCCGCACCTGCAGCCCCCCCACTCCCAACCCACTACCGAAACCTTGCCACGTAAACCCAATACATCCACTAAAATTAACACCTAGTCTAACAAAGTCATCGAGCCTCCCCCTATAAATCATTCGTAGTCCCTTCACCTTGTCCCAAAATAAACACCCAACAGAGGTGAGTCACCTTCTGAAGGATCCAGTCTTTCTCCATTACCTGTCAAAAAAGCCTAGATGACTGATTTAGACTCACCTTCTTGATGTTTATAAGTTAGTGAGATGAATCAGAGAATCATAGAATTATAGAATCGTTTAGATTGGAAAAGACCTTTAAGATCATTGAGTCCAACCATTAACCTAGCACTGCCAAGTCCACCACTAAACCATGTCACTAAATGGTTCCCACTCCAGAGATCAAAACCCAAGGACTGCTTACTGACATCGCATTGATACTGTGCTGGTCAACTTATTCTGAAAAGGCACAGTTATGAATTCTTTATTATTATTATTATTATTATTATTATTATTATTATTATTACTTTTATTACATCGTTATTATTATTGCTATTATTATTTTATTTCAATTATTAAACTGTTTTTATCTCAACCCACGATTTTTTCTCACTTCTACTCTTCCAATCCTCTCCCCCATTCCACCGGGGGCGGGGGGAGGAGTGAGTGAGCGGCTGTGTGGTACTCAGTTGCTGGCTGAGGTTAAACCACAACAAACTTACACAAACATAACAGTGCAAACTTGCTGTATTTCTGTGCTTTAATATGTGCAATTAACACCAGGTCCAAATGTAATTCTCATTTTTCTTTAGGTAAGAATTCTTTTATGTACAAAGCTCCATTCAGATCTGAGGCAGCTGTGAGGGATAACTAAACACTTTATGTAATAAACAAATAAAAACATAACAGTGCAAACTTGCTGTATTTCTGTGCTTTAATATGTGCAATTAACACCAGGTCCAAATGTAATTCTCATTTTTCTTTAGGTAAGAATTCTTTTATGTACAAAGCTCCATTCAGATCTGAGGCAGCTGTGAGGGATAACTAAACACTTTATGTAATAAACAAATAAATAAATAAATAATCAACATTGTTTTTTGAGCAAACTGCACTTTCTCACAGGGATTTGCACCAAGTTCTACCTTACGGGCTAATAATTTCCAACCATTTTAACTGGTATTTCTACTTCTGTACCTAAATTGAATATTTAAAAAAAGTATTTTTTTACAGTTTTTTTCCTAGCAGAAGGACTGAGTTTTATCAGAAGTTATTAAGACTTAGCTTCCTAAATAAGAAAGCTTGTGACAGCTACCAGATACAGACATGAACCTAGATCTTGCATGGACATTTCAGCATATGATGTTGATGTTTTTTTCCAAAATCAGAGAGATAGTACTCAGTGGCCTTTTATATCTGATGACAGCTTTGTGATCTTTTGCTTATCTAGAGGAACAACATGCCCTGTACAGAAAAAACAACTTAAGTCAAGAATTAGTTAAAGGAAAACTTTGTTGTACATGCAAGGTGTTGCCCTTTTGAATCTAATTTCAGCACATGCAAACACTTTGCTGGTAAAGACAGTGGTTGATTCCCAATGTATTTGAGGTAGGGAGACAAGTTCAGCTCTTATATAGGTGAAACTAATGTGAATTCAAAATGAGAACTGTGGCTACAGTGAAATCACTGCCTTGCTTTTTTTAACTTTACTGGAGCAGGATTCCCCTCCAAAACTGAAGATTCCTAGTAACAGAAGTTAGCACATAGTCAGAATTTATATTATTAATTTTGTAATAACAAAGGAATCTATTTTGTTTCCTGTTTTCAGGCACTAGCATTTGATAGGTTACAGTTCAGCTGAATTAATTTTTAATAGCTTGCTAAAACCAGATATTTGAAAGGTTCTTATGTACTTATTTACTTATTCAGTGTATCTGATACTGATATTTGGTCAGTTTTTTGTAGGGTGTTTTAGAGCAAAATTTATTTTTATGCCTAATGCCAGTTCAGTGTTACTTTGAACTGAACCACATAGATGTGAAAACCTGATAGATCTTAATTCTCTCTTTCAGTTACTTTACATTTTAATTTCACAATTATCATTAACACTTGTTGTCCCTTGACAGGTAACAGAACAGTATCATCTGTGTTATTAATTAAGTTTTCTTGAACAGTCTTTTTATTGGAGTAAATACCATATTAGTTTGATCCTTTAATTTTTATCCCTGGAAAAAAACATGTTGAAATATATATTTCCAGTTTGTTTTAATAATACGTGTACATATTTTCTTTGAGTATTCTGAGTTTTTCATCAGAAAATTGCATTTTGGGTGGGAAAAATATTACAATACTCTGAGGCACAGAAATTAGCCTACAAACTACTTTGAAATTATTTTGTTGTGTTCCACTCATTTCAATGTATGTGGTCTCCTTTATTAGTTTTATTAGACTAGTTGTGTGTCTGAAGTTGTCTGGGAGAGATTTTTTTATTTACTTGCTTTTGATGTATGGAAACTTGCTGGCAGATTGGAATACAAATCTAGGGAGGGGATTTTTGTCTATTTAATAGTTTTAATAAACTGTCTTCTAGATCCTGTCATATACCGAAGTATACTTTCTGCTACTGAAAGTGCAATAATACTGCATTGATTCTTACCATCACAACACATTAAAGATTGTCAGTTCTTTGACTTGTTTTAAAAGTTAACAATAGCATGAAATCTTTTTTTGTCCTACAGTCTCTACAGTTAAGAGAAACCTTGAACATAGTGCATAAAAATGTGTTGCAAGACTACACTGCACTATAGTGTGATGTTTGGTTTGTCTTAATAGGGCAATTAGTGCCTGTGGAACAATTCACTTTGGCCTCCAACTTGTGCTACCTTGACATATGAAGTTATCTAAAATATCTTCAAATTTCACATGGTGAAGATAATGTGAAAACCTTGCATGCTTGTCAGTGAAAGTATAGCTTTAAATTTTATTTCAGAAAGGCTGAACATTTATGTCAGTTGTGAAATGAAAACTTGATTTACTACCAACTGGCAGTAAGCATTTAGGAGTGTACAGCTTGTATTAATGTTGATAAACCAATTTAAGTATATAAAGGAGAACTTTTCTTTGCAAGCCTTGAAGAATGATAACTGAATTCTCTTCAAGAACATGAATTAGAGTTTATTTAGAAAGCCCATAATTTTATTTTTCTTCCTATAAAAAAAAGAGCCATGGAGAAAAGATTGGAAATGCAACATTGTCTACTCAAACAACAAATGATGGATAAACAAATGCCTTCCATGGATTTTTCTGTGACTAACCAAAGCGTCAGATAATCCCTACTCTTTTAGAAGTATCAATACTGGAAAATAAATCCTAAGAAACCTTTCATCTTCAGATGAAAATAAAAGACAAAGGTAGTGAGAAGAGGGTGGAAGAAGTATGATACTTATAAGGAACAGGATAGGGATCGTAAGTAATGAGAGGTTGCAAAGAGTTACCTCTAAGATAAACATCCCTTCATGTTAGCTGCAAACATATAACCTATGCTTCCAAATTGGACGGGATGGTGTCCTTGCTAACCTATAGATTAAATGCTCAAAAAGGTGGTCATAATTGTTGTAGACTTTTTTTTTTAAAACCTATACATTTGGAGGCCTGGCTCACAGGATGTGTTCAGTTGTCAAGGCAAATAATGATGAAAGTGGCTGACAGACCTCAAAGCTGATGTTCAATCCACTCAGCTGATGTTTTACGTGTCTTGTTCCAGCCAACCATAGCATGCACTGGTGGCCTAGCCACAAGAGGAAATAAGTGTACAATGCAGAGTCATGACTAACTTATTTATTCATCCCAGTGAAGGTGATCTATGTTAAATTTAAAAAATAAAAATATATTGAATCCAGAAACTTTGATTCCACCCAGAACTTCTTGTGAAAATCAAATAGGTGAATATTTGTGATACCAAGCACTGCAAAGTTCAGCAACACATCAGATAAACCCACAGCATTTAACTGACAAAAGGATGCCTCTTAGTCATTCTCTATTGACAGTTGCTGATTTCTAAACCCACAGTTACCAACTGGTCAATTTTTTCCCGTTAGTCATGAATTCTGTTCTCATTGGGCTTTTTGTAGGTTTGTCACATCTGTCGCTGAAGCTACTGCTCATGCAACTATCATGCATGGGTGTAGTAGGTATGAACGTGCATGTACATCCAAGCTGTGGATACCCAGCTGGTCTAATACAGGACTCTGCTGATCTGTCACAAACATACCTTGCAGCTATTATAGATGTGCATGGCAGCTGATGCATTTGGGATGTGTGTGTTAATTTGGCATACAGTAGCTCAGATGGGACCAGAGCTTGTCAGAGTTACTGGGTATAAGCAACAAGAAGTTTCCTTAGTGATGGATCTGTCCAAAAGAGGGACTTCCCAGTAAATCAATATTACCATTAATATTAATGTAATAAATGCACCTGCAACTGAGTGAAGCATATAATAAATGGCTTTAGGTATAAGTTGAATTTAGTGCTTTAATTCAGGGAATGTGCTGTTGAAAGAAATATCTGTAGTTTTCCTAATGCGTTATATTAGCGTGTACAATATTTTTCTGCTTCTGAACACTTGAACTCTTTGTTATAGGAGCCACTGAAATTTTGAATGTTTTCCCAACTGAGGAATTGGAAATGCATTTTTAATGGCACCCAAAGCTTAATGTAGTGATAAATCTGATAGCAATGTTAAAACAAGATCTTCTGACAGGGGAAGAGTGAGAAAAAGGATTTTAGGAGAAGAGACCTTAGGGAATATATGTATAACCTCTTTACAGCAGCGACCCAAATGAGATCAATGATGTGTTATGCTGTATTTATATTACGTCCAGTACAACATTGCTATTCTGGTAAAAGATTGTAGGGAACAAAGAGCTATTTAGCGATTATTCTGTACCCTGAGTATGCAGGGTCATATGTTGTATCCAAATGCAATTTGTGTGCATTAGAAACATGTAAGTATTTTCCTCCCTGAAATCAAGTAGCACCAATAGCAGGATAACATTTATTAAGCTGCAGTTAATGAGATTTGGAAGTGCTTAGTGTAAAGATGTGGCATCATATATATTTTACTTAATTTGAAAAATATGCAAGAAAAAAGGGCGAGACTGTTACTGATTAAAACCAAAACCAGCCCCTTTACCTCCAGAATGAGGACACCAACCCAGAGAGAAAAGCAATAATTCAGTCACCTATCATGCAAAACACCACTGTAAACTATCATGAACAAGAGGAAACCTAAACCACAGAAATCTTGAGACTTCTTGAAACCCAGGGTTTTACAAGAGCAAGTATTAAAGATGACCCTGCAAAAACAATTTGGCTTATATGAGTGTCTACAAGAAGATGTACGTATTTGCACTTCCCTTCAAGTCATACAGCATGAATAGCATTTTGTTTCTTCAGTTGTCTTCAGTTATTATTATGTCTACATAGTAGACATATTTGGGCTTGTCTAGTTTGGAGAAAAGGAGGCTGAGGGGCGACCTCATTGCTCTCTACAGCCTCCTGAGGAGGGGAAGTGGAGAGGGAGGTGCAGATCTCTTCTCCCTGATATCCAGTGACAGGACGCATGGGAATGGTTCAAAACTGCACCAGGGGAGGTTCAGACTGGACATTAGGAAGCATTTCCTTGCTGAGAGGGTGGTCAAACACTGGAACAGGCTTCCTGGAGAGGTGGTCGATGCCCCAAGCCTGTCAGTGTTTAAGAGGCATTTGGACAATGCCCTTAATAACATGCTTTAGCTTTTGGTCAGCCCTGAAGTGGTCAGGCAGTTGGACTAGATGACTGTTGTAGGTCCCTTCCAACTGACAATTCCCTTCCCTTCCCTTCCCTTCCCTTCCCTTCCCTTCCCTTCCCTTCCCTTCCCTTCCCTT
>NW_008824791.1:7478052-7489073 GCF_000699105.1 Pygoscelis adeliae
GCGGGGGATTCCTTCCCCTCCCCCTTCCCCTTCCGTTTCCGTTTCCCCTTCCCCTTCCGTTTCCCCTTCCCCTTCCCCTTCCGTTTCGGTTTCCCCTTCCCCTTCCGTTTCCCCTTCCCCTTCCCCTTCCCCTTCCTCTTCCCTTCCCTTTCCCTTTCCTTTCCACATTGCCAAGTAGTATCCATTAACAGGACAGGATCTTTAGAAACAGCTGGTCAGTTTTGGTGGGGACCCAACATCCACACTAACCACTTTTATTTTTATGTTTTGGTTGCTTGTTTGTTTGGTTTTAGTTTTGTATGAGCCCTAATAAGGTTTTATGGACTGAATGAAGTGTACTGGGGATGCTTCCAGAGTGCATCTTCGAGGTCTTTTTCATCTGGAAGCTTTCTAAATCATGTGCTTTGAAAACATTCCACAGAGAAAAACAAAGTACAGAAAATGGAGATGATCATGCCATTTTCTTCAAAAGCACTCTTGAACCAAGCTAGAAAAACTATAGGTACACCCTATATGATCTGGCCTCTTTTTAGAACAGACACAGTGGTTTTGTTTTTACTGTCTTAATTTTTTCCCCTTTATGAATAGATTTAAGAGTTTTAATAAAAAGAAAATTAATACAGAAATTAACTCCCCACTCTCCCCCCAAATTGTGACAAAACTTGTTTGTTTCTTTAGGACAGGGAAATAGAATATATGGTTTTAATATATGCTCATTTTCTATTGCCCTCATCTTGATATTCATAAAGATAATGAGGTCAAGGTGAAGCAAAAATGAGTGCACTTTTCAGTACGCACACAATTTTCCCTAGTTTTACCTGTTCTTGAATTTTTCTCCTCTTTTACTTTTTTCTTTCAGGTTCCCTTATAGGAAACTAGTATAATTTTACCGTAATACGCTTTTCCCAAGAGCTATGCAATTTTGTATGCATACGAGCCCCTAAATCTTCTTTTCAAATCCCCCTCTTTTGTTGCAAATCTACCTTATTTAGTTGAAGTCAATAATGTTTCTTAGGGATGTGTGCATGCTGGAATATTACCTTTACACGCTAATTAATTTAATATGATAATGAGGGCATCATGACAAAGTCAAAGCAGAAGCTGAAAACAAGTAATCAGACTATTTTTTAACAATCAAACTCTAACTTAATAGAGAGTGAGGGATGGGGTGTCTCTGCAAATGTAGTTTGATTCTTGTGACTTGAGTTTTAGAGTGTAAGTCCCAGGGGCCAAATCCTAGGAGATAACGCTGTCTCTATTTCTAGTTTTCTATGATAAAACTAGTACACTTGGCTATAGAAAGATTACTTCTGATGAAGGGGTATCCAGGATCTCACAGTTCTAGGACAGACTCTGGTGTGGAGTGTAGGCCTTGATTCTGTGAGCTATAAACTGAGATCCTACCTTGCCAAGAACTAGAGAGCATGTACCACCTAAACTGGAGTACTGAGAAGTAGATCTGCTAGACCTCATACTCCTGCTGGACCTTATACTTACAAACAAAAAGAACTGGTTGGGGTTGTGAAGGTTGGGGTGACCTTCACTGACTTGTTGCAGTGACCATGAGATGGTGGAGTTCAGGATCTTTAGAGGAGGGAACAGATCAAAGAGCAGTATCACAGCCCTCGACATCGAGAGAGCAGGCTGGCCTGTTCAGTATTGTTTAACCTCTTCATTAATGACATGGATGATGGGGACAAAATGCACCCTCTTGTATGAGGAGAGGCTGAGAGAGTTTGGGACTGTCCAGCCCAGAGAAGAGAAGGCTCAAGGGGGTTTTATTAATGTGTATAAATACCTGAAAAGAAGACTTCCTAAAAAGTCAGGTGGTACCCAGTGAATGGACAAGAGGCAATGGGCACAAACTGAAATACAGGAAATACTATTTAAATATAAAAAAAACTTTTCTAGTGTGAGGATGATAGAACACTGGAACAGGTTGCCCAGGTACCTTGTGGAATCTCCATCCTTGGAGACATTCAAAATCTGACTGGACACAACCCTAAGGAAACTCCTCTGGCTGACCCTGCTCTGAGCAGGGTGTTGGTCTACATGGTCTCCAGATATATGTTCCAACATTGACTGTTCCATGACTATCCTTGACCACTGTGTGGTGTGGAGCTGAACATGCAGAAGGATCCCAGCACTGCCAGTCATATCTGCCTCAATCACCTCTGGTTTCTTCCTCCTAAACCTAGGAATTTGGATTGTTGAACATCTACCCAAGGGCAGTCTAGTTAACAGTCATATAACCTAGCCCAGGGAGGGAAGCACTCTTGAAGCACTCACAAGATATATGCAAGATTTGCAAGAGCTGTAGATTGAAAATTTCTCATATAGTGGTGCAACTGATGCCTTTTTATTAAAGTCAATCCCTATGTATTTTGTACCACTGAGACAGTACCGTTCTTTTGAACTAATTTATGTCTTGGGATCTTTGGAACTAGGAATTCTTCCCAGACAGAGATGTTCTACAAACAGAAGAGCAGAAAGGTAAATTTTATTTCTCCTTCTAACTTCCCTACTCCCTTTACATCTTACGTTGTGTTAGCCCTATTCTCCTAGCTGCTTATCAGTATGTTTAGGATGATAAAGTACATGCCCTGCTTCCTGACTCAATTTTCTCCTCCACTCACTGTTGTGCACTGCTTTTCTTTTATTCTGTTTTACTTCTAACATCCGGTCCAGAATTATGTGCTTTACACTGCTATCTCATAGCTATTAAAACACTTTGGGTTGAAAGGTGCCACCATCACATATTTATGAAGAACATTCTTATGCCTGTAGACTGCATGTAGTGCCTGGAACAGGCACACAGAGCTGCCATTGCCTTGCTCTCATTTCTTTTTGCACTTCAGTTTTTCAGTAGAAATATAAACTGTACATTTCTGGATTTTAGACAGTCTCAGTTGTATGGTTTCATAAACATTAAACCTAACAAAGCCCTTAATCAGGCTATATATCTGTCCTTTTATTCCGTCTTCATATAGGCTATGTAAAAAAAAGAAGTTCTTATTTTAGTCTATACTTCACCCTGTTCCTTGGTAAATGTGAGCTTTATAGAGGCCTTTTTCTGCATATATTTACAAATGCTATTTATACCTCAAGCTACATACTGTGAGGGAAATGGATGTCTGTCTCACCCCTATGGAATTTGTATGGGATGAAAGGAGTAACATTATTAGGAAGTCAGCTTTTCCTTAGCAAATAACCTCAATAGGATTTTGTGGTTATCAGTGACCCTTAAAAAGTGATATTTTTGAAATGAGAAAATTACCACATAGTGATAATGTGACATGACTCAGGCAACTTGATATTGTATGTCAAAATCTACCATCAGCAGAAAGATTTGAGAGAACTGGAGATCATAGAAGAAAAAAAAGCACTTTTTTTTTTCCCCCTTAGTAATTATACGTGGTTCAGCAATTAAAACATGAAAGGACTTACTATACTGCCTTACTTTTAAAATTCAGGCATTTTTTAAACTCTCATGTGAACACTTCTAATTTCATTAAAGATAACCATATTACAGTCATGTAAATTGAGAATAGTCTTGCTTTGTGTTATAAACATTAATTTGGTCAAAAAAGCATGAGACTACATGTAGTCAGAAATAGAGCATCTAAAAATTTTTACAGTTAGGAATTAATTTTCAGCAAAAAATATTTGCCAGGAGTTCTCTCTTAAACCATTTTTAGTGAAGAGTTCTTGATGCTATTCCTGTCTTTTACACAGTTTGTCTAAAATATCTGCAAGCTGTTCCATCTCTGTCTTTTTTTTGTGATCAGTGAAGTCAAATTAACAGCATACACCCATAACTCATGAATACTGAGTTATATTCCTTAATATTTCATCTGAAAGCCAATCTGTCCAGCATGCATTAGACCTAAGATTAAGGTGTGAAATTTTTGGACTCCTAGAATGGACAATGAAGGGGTTTTGCAGAATGGACAAACACAGAAAGGAAAGAGTATGTGTATGTGTGTATGACTGATGGATGGATTAGATTAACGTCTTGAGAAATGAATGTGGAAAGCAGATCAGTAAGTGAGGAAGAAAGAATGAGGACAACAGTTGAGGGGTGTGGTGCTGAGGAATGGAGTGGATAATGAAAAAGCAGAAGGCAGATACAATGAACGTTGCTGTATGGAAACCACTATTTTTGAATGGAGTTTAATACTTCCCTTTGAAGCTGGTGTAGAATACTTTAGAACCCAATAACTGTAAATATCATTACAACTAATGTTGTAATTAAAATAATACAGTATCTGCTTGTAGCACTTAACTGATACTGCTTAGCTCTGAGAAGTGGTCTGTCTTTAGAATTATGGTATTAAGCATTTGCAAACACCTATCTGGTAAGCAAGCTTAAATAAATAAATAAATAAATACATAAACACACCCCCAAGCTTAGGAAGAATTTAATTAAAATTTCTTCAGAGGTTTCTTCATGCTGGAAAAAGACTAAAGTGTTCAAGGCTAAATCCATTGCCTTTCTTCATGTTTGAGGAGCATTAGTATCTTAAAAGAAAAAAAAAAAAAGAAGAAAAAAAGAAACAAAACCCAAAAGCAATGAAAAAAACCCAACAACCACAAACCAAAAAATCTACAACAACCCCACAAACCCAATCCTGTTCATAACTCTGATGGTCAGAGGGAGCATGCTTCACAGAGCAGAATCTCACGTTAAATGTAATAGTTTTTTCCAACTCTTTCTCCTCTCTGACTTCTCTGTACAACTAGAAATCTTCCTCTTACCCCATGTACTCACCAGAAGGAATTGACTTCTCCCTGCTCTTTTTCTCCTTGCCATCTTCTTGTCAAATGTCTGGCAGTCATTTGGTGGGAGACATACTCAGTCTGGGCCCCTCTCAGCTCACTCTAGGAGATAACTGTCAACCTGTATTTCTCTCAAAACAGTTTTCTCTATTGTCTGTCCATTTAAAAAAAGGAATTGAAGTGAGTTGGCCATGGCCAACTGCCAGACACCCACCTGGCTGCTATCACACCTCCTCCTCAATGGGATTGGGAGAGAAAATAAGATGAAAAAGTTCAAGGGTCAAGACAGAGATGGGGAGATCACTTACCATTTGTCATCATGGTCAAAACAGACTCAACTTGGGGAAAATTAATTTAATTTATTGCCAGTTAAAATGTAGTTGGGTGGTGAGAAACAAAGACAAAAACTAAAGCACCTTCCTACCACCCCACCCTTTCTTCCCAGGCTCAACTTCATTCTCAACTCCTCTATCTTCCTCCTCCCTGAGCAGCACAGGGGAATGGGGAACAGGGGCTGTCGTCAGTTCATAACAGCTCCTCTCATCTGCTCCTTCCTCCTCGCACTTTTTTCCTGCTCCAGTGTGGGTCTGTCCCATGGGCTGCAGTCCTTCAGGGTAAACCTGCTCCTGCGCAGGCTCTCCACGGGCTGCAGCTTCCTTCAGGGCATGTCCACCTGCTCCATTGTGGTCCTCCATGGGCTGCAGGGGCACAACCTGCATTACCATGGACGTCTCCACAGGCTGCAGGGCAACCCCTGCTCAGTCACCTGGAGCACCTCCTCCCCCTCCTCCTCCTCTCCCCTCGGTGCTCACAGGGTTGTTTCTCACACTTATCTCCCTCATTCCTCTCTGACTGTCCAGTGTTTTGCCCTTTGTTACCCAGGTTTCCCCGAGGTGCCGTCATCGTGGCTGCAGGGCTCGGCCGTGCCCTGTGGTGGGGCCATTGGAGCTGGCTGGAACCAGCTGTGTCTGGCACGGAGCGGCCCTGGCTTCACCTCACAGAGGCCGCCCTCCAGCCCCCTGCCAGCACCTGGGCACCTGCACCTGGAACAGCAATATAAAAGCTTTAAAGTGAGTTGTGTTTATGGGCCAAAGCAAAAATGAAGGTCTGGATGAGGTTCAGATAGTAACACAAACTTTGTGGCTTCAAGAAAAGGATTTCAGTAAGACTATTATAATTCTGAAATATGTTTTATCTTATGGAATAGCATCAATGTATGAATTGCTTTAAAAAGGTTACCAGGACTTTGTAAAGGTAAGAGTTAAATGGTAAGAGTAATGGTTTATAAACCATTATTTCCCCTGCAAGAGTCAGGGAATGAATTGTCTACTTTGCAAACATGAAGCATGTTCAGAATAAACAGACATGGAAATAAACATGAACGTCTAACTTCAAGAAAACAAAAAACAGCACAGTCCCAGCCACTTCATCGCTGAATGGTTTTGAATGAGTACCGCAGCCTTGTGTCTTTCAGTAAAGGATCTATTTAACCTGCCTAAATATATACGTGATGTCATTTCTGCTGTAACAACCTACACAAGGCACTAAAGTCCATTGATTCAAGGAAGTCGTGTATTTTCTGGGGGCAAAATAAAGAAAATCTAGGTGAACAAGAATGATAGCTATACTTCTTTGAAGAAAAGAAAACATTTTTAATATACCCCAATCTCTTTAGCCTACCAGGAGGCAGGGCTGCTGTACACTTGCTCACTTATAAAGTACATTTAAAAAAAAAATATATATATATACACACATGTATTTGTCTGTACTGTAACTCCCTGAATTCTGATTGTCTGAAAGAGGAGTAGTGAAAGGTGTTACGAGTAGTATTGAGACTCTGTGCCCATTTCTCGTAAGTCACGCTGCAGAAATCTCTCTGTATTAATTAATAATGGGCTTTCATCAACATGCAGAGTTTTGTTAATAACCACATATTGATTATGCATCTCTTTTCCTTTTTTCCCTCTGAGTGGCAGGTGCCTCCAAGACTCCCTCTGAATCTGCTCTCTCTATCTAATATCGTCTCTATTTCTGAATCCTGATCTCATTCTATCACTCTACCCAAGTCCAAAGATTAAACATGTTTTAATTTTGAAAACAATGATAGTCCTTTAAAGGGGGGAAGTATGACTAAACTTTCTCTATCTCATCTAATCTTGTTATGCATGCATCACTGGTATCCAAGATACTTTCTCAGGAGGATGTAGGGAAGACAAGTATGGGCAGATACTTAGGATAAGGGGATAGACAGAAGTAGGTGCTTCACAGGAGTGATCACAAGTGAGATGATGTATTTTATGAACATAGGTGGATAGGAGTTTCTGAGGTCAACAGCAACAATAAGTAAAATTCACTGTTGCACAGAGAGCCCACATTTGTCTGTTCTCTGCTTCCACATTCGAAGTCAAGCTGTAAGTGGGGCACATTCATGAGTGTCTAAAAAGCTGACTATCATTTAAAATGCTTTGAACTCTGAATTTCAAGATGCTTGAGACTCTAAGACTGTAAGTGTATGATAGAAATTCCGGCACCATATTTTATCATGTTTTGTATTTCACAGAGGTTTTTTTTTTTCCTTTGTTCTCATAAGCAGTCCTCTTAAAATAAGAGGATTTTTTAATTTGATTGAAAGAAAGAAAGAATGTATTTATAAATAAAAAGGAAGCAAATAATTTGTAAGACATTTGTCAAAAGACATAGGTACGTGTTTTCTTTAGCTTTTTCTCTTTTTTTTTTCAGAGTAAGCTAAACTTCAACAACAGTTATGTGGGACATGTATTTTAAGAACAAAATGAACTGTAAGGTAAAACTGAATAAACTTGCAAGCCTAGTTTAGTTATCAACTCAAGTTTGATTGTCAGATGTTGTTATCCAAAGAACCTCTTTCAAAAACAACACAATAAAATAGATTACTTTGGATTGGCTCTCACACTACTGAGCTTTATAGCCAAATGTCAAAAAAAAAAAAAGCATGTGGAAGCTGGATAAGTCTGACTGTTTTGGCATGTAATGTTGTCCCTGGATTGTGGTAGCTTCCTTCTTTATTGTTCGAGGTGTGTTCTTGCTTTCCTGGGCAAAATCTTAGAGTCTCTGTTTTGTTTCACAATTGATTTCCATCTTTCCTTACTGAGCTCTACTAGGTTAATTAATTTTGACTGTTCTCATGGTGATCAGTTTTGCTTTTTCTAGGCTTGAAAAGTATCTTACTTTTTAACATCCTCTAATTTTGTTCTTGAGTTATGTGGTTTAAGAATAACAAAAACCTGTGCTAGTATATAGGAAAGGAGGAGGAAAGCACTGCAATAACAGAGTAACATTTTTTCCACCTGATAAAAACAAGGGGATAACAGTGAAGGAGCAAGACTTCTCTCTGGGAAGGCACATTCACTTCACTTGCTCACCTATGTAATCAGTAAGGAACTACACAGATCAACACTGGCTCCAGGAGGATCTTCCTAAAATTTTAAACATTATAACATATACAAAAGATACTGACCTGGTTGCATACATGAAGTAGAATAAATACTATGTGTGCAGTTGTTGGGAAGCAATAGAAATGCTGTGAAAACCAACATGTGGCAGAAGTAGCCTGGGAGGAGAGGTGATGACTTTATGTGCAACAACTTCTCTCTTGCTCCTCAGTTCCACATGCCAGGCACAGCTGACGTCCAGAGTAGAAGAGCTGCGTTTGACAGGTGCCAAGGAATGTGTACCCCTCTCCTGTCAGAGCCTTGCACCATTGTGTCATCTGTGTTACCTGACTTGTTGCAGGTGTGCTGCCCATCATATGTCTTGCTGGAGGGAATGATTCCATAGCAGTGAGTGGCTCAGCAACTGGACAACACTGTCCCTTTCTATTGTATCCATCCCTGTTATGACATATGTTGTAGAGTTGGGGGGGGAGGGGGTGTGGGGGGGGGGGGGGGAAGAGGCTGATGCCAAGTAATTCAAACAAATGATCAAAGTCACATTTTTCAGAATATAGGGGGTATATTTTCTGACACCCACTTAATCAGTTTATTCATAGAAAGCTTGGAATTTTCAGTGGAGCTAGTTAAAGCTATTATGTATATTTGTATTGGTGATCTAACTCTTCTTCTTCATTTAAAAATGGTGTTTCTACAGCCATACTGTATTGGTGGATGCAGGATATGAAAATGCAAATAAAACTATACTTCCCTGAAGTGACACAAGCTAAAATAAGACAAAAGCTTGACCAAAGCTATCTTTTCAGTGTAGCTCTGAATGCAGACAATATGTTATTGAGAATGATCCTGCTACCACTAATAGAAGGCAACAACTTTTTATAGGCAAGTCATTTCACAAATTATAATGGTGCCTAAAATTACAAATCTAGTGGCTATTTAGATGCCCAAGGATATCCCGCATCTCCACCTGCTGCTGTAGAAGAGCAGGAATCCAGGCTGTGTGTTGCTACTGTCTTATATACACTTGGGCATTTAAAAGGGCACCTGACACTTGTGTTTAAGTACATGAATAGCTCCCTTGGTATAAGATTCAGTATTGTGTTTCTAGTTCCAAATCAATAACACAAGAGTTTATTTACAATGTATTGCCCTCAGCTCTCTTTTCAGCTGGGGAATCTTTTATATTTTATTATTATTTTACAAACTGTTATATAATCACTGTAAAAAGAAAGAGAAGGAGGTGTATTTCTCCCTTTCTGTTTTTTACTGTTATTAGGAAAAAAAGGTAAATTAAATGATATCTGATGGAAAGAACAGATAGTTGGACAATGCTATACCTTAAACAGACCTGACTGTTAAATTTCTGTGGCAGATGTTTAGTGACTCTCTTTCATTGGGTTTATGCATCTGATGCTGAATATCTACACATAAATGAATCTCCAACAGAATTAAACTGAAAGTTATTGTTGGTAGTAGCACGGCTTAGCAGACTTTGGTAGATGATCAAAATTAAGAAGGCTAAGTTAAACAGCAAAACTCAAAGCTAAATGAATTTTTATAAACACTTTCCCCGTGACTCCTGCCCTTTCTAACCCTTTTGTGTCTTTTTTAATGAACCTATTGTTCAGCCCCCTGTATTTTTCCCTTTGCTTCCTCCATACATATGCACTTTCTCTGGTACTTCTATCCTGAAACATTTCTGAGATTCTGTGACCATTTGTCTTTGTTGTGGATACTCTGATGATGAGAAGATGATGAACTCTATTTCCTATGGTTGATGTTACCTAATTGTGTTTCTTAAAAATGCTACATTGTTAAGTGTAACCTAACTATATCTTTTAGATAGTCTTTTATAGTGTTTCTGGCTGAGATTTTATGGTGGAAACATCAATTGCCAAAGAAAATGAGCTAGATGATTGAAGAAAAATGTTACTTCTTTTGCCTAAAACATCACACCAGGCTTTAGACTGGGTGACTGCTTCTAACAAACATGTGAGGTCTATCACAAATTTTTTCACCTCACATATTTCTCTCTCTCTCTCTCTCCACTGGGTGTAGCATTTCTTTAAACACATGCTGCAGAATGTTTATCACAGGATTTGAAAATCCTGATGAATTTCTATTTTGAACATAATATTTAGATTTCTTTTAGTCTTATAAAGATTAAGTGCACTAAGCCTCTAGAAGCTGAATTCTGGACACAGGATCTGTAAGGAATGAGTTTGAGTTCATTACAGGTCCTGCATCCAGAATCCTTAGTGTGTCAAAGTGCCTTAACCATATTTCATTGTTATTAAAAAAAACCAACAATCTCAAATCTGCATATGGCAGGATTTCTCTCTTTCTCTTCAAAAAAGAAAAGAAGATGGTGATGGTGTGAACATCTTGTGATCCAACAAATGCACGTACAACTAAACACTCATTTTACTGGCGATCTGTAGAAGCATAGGTGCAGGAAGGGTACTTTCATGACATACGTGTATTAACATTCAGGAAAAATGAAATCTTAGTAACCATACTACAACACTGTCACCACCATATTCAATATGTTCTAAAACGTTCTTTAATATCTTTATACTTATACTATAATTTATACTGTATTGTATAATATCTTATACTATAACATATACTATACTTCTGTCCTGATTTCGGCTGGGATAGAGTTAATTTTCTTCCAAGTAGCTGGTACAGTGCTGTGTGTTGGATTTAGTATGAGAATAATGTTGACAACACATCGATGTTTTAGTTGTTGCTAAGTAGTGCTTATATTATATTATATTATATTATATTATCTTTATAATAAATAATATATAC
>NW_008824791.1:7490026-7497552 GCF_000699105.1 Pygoscelis adeliae
GGTCTCTTCTCCCAAGTAACTAGCGATAGGACGAGAGGAAATGGCCTCAAGTTGCACCAGGGCAGGTTTAGATTGCACATGATGAAAAATTTCTCTACTGAACGAGTGGTTAAACATTGGAAGAGGCTGCTCAGGGAAGTGGTTAAGTCACCACCCCTGGAGGTATTTAAAAGACGTGTAGATGAGGCGTTTAGGGACATGGTTTAGTGGGCATGGTGGTGTTGGGTTGACGGTTGGACTTGATGATCTTAGAGGTCTTTTCCAACCTTAATGATTCTATGATTCTGTGATTCTATGATCTATAGATATATATCTATAGATATATAGCTATGGCTATATAGATATATTAGCCATAGCTATATATCTGTACAGGTAGATATACTTTATAGTACATTATATTTATATGTTTGTTTAATTTTTGTCAGTCATGGAGAAAATATATTATTAATTGGATTTTTATGGAATAAGTAATATTTTTGTTAGTCCTGAATCTTCCTTATTGTAATTTCTTATTAGTTTAATCTTTAGACTTCATGTTTCTCTGGCTTACTTGCAAGTATCTTGGACCAAAGTGCGGTGAGTTCAATGTGGGCCTTCAGATGGGCGCCAGAGTCTTTTAGAAAAAACCTCCTTAACACATCCTGGCAAATATTTGTTAATAATGTAACAGTGACTATACAACTTACAATTTGTTTCTGTCATCTGGCAAAGGAACCATTTGAGAAAAAGCAATTATATCACTTCCCACAAACTGCTCATAAATGTAAACAGTAGCACTGTGGACTATATCTACCTCTATTAAGTGCCAACTTTAAATTATTATTAACATGGACAGACCATCACTAGATATTTACTGACCCATACAAAGCTGGGCTGCAGCTTCATTGTCTTGCACAAGAGCAGACTAGACTTATAATGACCTGCAGAGACCTGAATTAGACTTTTACAGACTGAAAGAGAAGAGAAAATATCTACAGATTGAGTTACTGATTTTCGGGAAGTGTTACTGGGATGTGTAATCAGTGCAGTTTTATTGATCCCCTTGTCTTCCCTCCTCTCCTGATTCACCCCATTTTATAGTCCTGTAGCTCTGTCATAATTCATACACAGGCAAAGGGGATAGTTTTCGATTAAAACTCCTTTCTTGAACACCAAGGAAAAAGTCTTTTAAGATGTTTGTGCAGAAGAAATTAATGAGAGATGAAGGAAAGGGAGGAGTAGAAATTGGCTCAGAATTTCTAGGTTAGGCAGTCTTTTTTGCAGAATCCAGTTAGTGATTGTTAGTAGTGGTAGTATTTATTATTGGTACAGGGGCCTTTGCTTTGGGATATGTATTCTATAAACACCAAAAGCAGAAAACATGTTTTAGTATAAATAAAGAAGACAGAAAGAGAGTGGGAGAGAAAACAGAGTTAGACAGAGATAAGGTCATCCAAAAGAAAATCAGCATTTAAAATGTAAAGCCAGAGTTAAAGTCAGGGCTTCCAACTCCCAGTCCCCTGTATCATAGCTGCTGAAATCCCTATTTTAACAACTCCTGTTGAGTTTGTCAGTATTCAGAAGAAAAACTTTTTTTTAGAGGGAAGGTAGCCCATTAATAATAGACGAGGAGATGAGATCGGCTATTTTTTTACAAAATTGCTGAATTACTAAATCTGTTTTAAACTTGATCATCTAACCAGATATGTCAAAAAATGTTTTGAGCAAAGTATAAATAATGAACTTGAGAGTACCTCTGTTGGCAAAATGCAATAAACCAACAGTCTGAAAATATTTTTTACATATGTCGTGGTTTAACCTCAGCCGGCAACTAAGCACCACACAGCCACTCACTCACTCCCCCACAGTGGGATGAGGGAGAGAATCGGAAGGGTAAAAGTGAGAAAACTCGTGGGTTGAGATAAAGACAGTTTAATAAGTAAAGCAAAAGCCGCGCATGCAAGCAAAGCAAAACAAGGAATTTAGTCACTCCTTCCCATGGGCAGGCAGGTGTTCAGCCATCTCCAGGAAAGCTGGGCTCCATCACGCGTAACGGTTACTTGGGAAGACAAACGCCATCACTCCAAATATCCCCCCTTCCTTCTTTTTCCCCCAGCTTTATATGCTGAGCATGACGTCACACGGTATGGAATGTCCCTGTGGCCAGTTGGGGTCAGCTGTCCTGGCTGTGCCCCCTCCCAGCTTCATGTGCACCTCCAGCCGTCTCGATCGGTAGAGCATGGGAAGCTGAAAAGTCCTTGACTAGTGTAAGCACTGCTTAGCAACAACTAAAACATGGGTGTGTTATCAACATTATTCTCACCCTAAATCCAACACACAGGACTGTACCAGCTACTAGGGAGGAAATTAACTCTATCCCTGCTGAAACCAGGACAACATACAATATATAGAACTATGACTTTGCGCACAAATAGGCACCACCAATATAGGTAATGTACTTAATGAAATAATAGGAACTAATTGTTAAAAGTAAGAGAAATTAATATTAGACTGTCAGAAGACTTCCCCTCCCCAAGTAAGATGTGCTGACAGATTAAAGAAACTTTCATTTACCACTTCCCATGTTTAATCTCTGTGGAAATGGAGAGACAATAATCCTGCAATGACTAAAAAAAGGATAAAAAATATCTGAAGTAATATAGTATGTTAGCAGTTATGAAAAAAAAAAAGGTAAAATATAGTCTAAATCAATACAGAAAAACTTAATTAAAAATACCCTTAAAAGTGTTTACAGGAAAACTTACTAATACCTGCCCCTTCCTTGCTCTTAGGCCAGAGTGTTGCCCCTCTGGCTTGGTGCACCGGGGGCTCTTTCTCTTGGCTTTCTCACCCTGTCCTGCTCCCTCCTCGCTTCTCCCAGCCACCCCACCGACCCCTGCCCAGGGCCATCATCCTTTTCTGGCAGTGCTCACAGCCAGGGCTACTGATCCCTGATTTCTGTTGGATAATGAAATCCAGAGTGGCTCTTATAAGCTAATGTGGAAGTGGGTCTCGATTCCTGGAAAGCAGGTTACTGATGGCTGACAGAGGTGTTTTGTCTGTAATGCTTTGTCCCTGAGGTTTAGAAGTGTGGAAGATGCAGCTTATTGTCCCCTTACAAAATCAGTAATATCAAGACAAAAGTAGTAAGAGGTTTTCATTGTCATATTTGATGAAATAGGTTTTGGCATAACATACTACGTCAGCATTTATTTGTGTGATTTTTATCTTGTCAGGCTTAATCTGCGGTATGGTTAACGTTTAATGGATTTAATGCTGCCTGAGAGGTGCTGGGAATGCTATGTAAAAAGAAGAAAATTATGTTGCTGTTGTTACTTCCCGTAACAGTGACATATCCATAGGACAGCATTTAACTATTCTAACGAAGGATTTATAGCTCAGGGAGGATGTTAAAATCAGGTGTGAGAGTGACTGCTCCTAGTGTCACCCTGCTGTCCTGGATATGTGGTCAGAGACGATTCTGGATGAATCAAAATCTCCGAGCCTCACTTCACTTCAGGGAAGTGATAGTGCCCCTGTACTCGGCACTGGTGAGGCCGCACCTCGAATACTGTGTTCAGTTTTGGGCCCCTCACTACAAGAAGGATGTTGAGATGTTGGATCGTGTCCAGAGAAGGGCAACGAGGCTGGTGAGGGGTCTGGAGAACAAGTCTTCTGAGGAGCGGCTGAGGGAGCTGGGGTTGTTTAGCCTGGAGAAAAGGAGGCTGAGGGGAGACCTCATTGCTCTCTACAACTACCTGAAAGGAGGTTGTAGCGAGGTGGGTGTCGGTCTCTTCTCCCAAGTAACTGGCGAAAGGACGAGAGGAAATGGCCTCAAGTTGCGCCAGGGGAGGTTTAGATTGGATGTAAGGAAAAATTTCTTTACTGAAAGAGTAGTTAAACATTGGAACAGACTACCCAGGGAAGTGGTTGAGTCACCATCCCTGGAAGTATTTAAAAGACGGGTAGATGAGGCGCTTAGGGACATGGTTTAGTGGGCATGGTGGTGTTGGGTTGACGGTTGGACTCGATGATCTTGGAGGTCTCTTCCAACCTTAATGATTCTATGATTCTATGATTCTATGATTCTATGATTCTTTGCCTCCTCTATTGGACCAAACTATACCTGTTCTTACAGAGAAAAGGCACAGTTGTAGTCTTTTACAGTCTGCATGCAGGGATTTCTCCAGACTGTTGCTCTGTAAATGATCTCGGAGGAGAAAGGCAGAGACAGGTCTGTCCGTACCTTTTCCACCTGTCTGCTGACAGTTTTAGGAAGGGGGGACTGCACTGGAAATGCTTCATCTCTCTGCATGTGGTAGGGTGGTTCTGAAAGCACGGACTCAAAATTTTAAGCATGCACCATAGTAAAAAACATATATGGCTGTTGCTTTCAAAAAGCTGACCTTGATTCTGCACCTGGTGGTTATATAGGTAGAATTTACTCAGGTTAAATAGCTGTGTCCTCTGTGTTTGGCCACAAAGAAATCAGCTGGTTTCTTCTTTTATTTGTATTTGAAGCATAATAGGTTTCGCAAATTATCATTTAGCCAAAAAGTTGACTTGAAAATATGGATGGGATTGTTATCTCTACTGTGCATTCCTGGCAGTTTTTTCTATGGCTATGCAAGAGAAAGGCTGGGTATGTTCTCTAAAACCCTTAGTTTGCATCTGTTTTCGAACATATTCTGGCACTACGTTTTACTTGCAGGCAAGAGTTAAAACTAGCTATTGAAAGTTCATTACATAAGTGTATTTAGAAGAAAAGGAAGAAAGTGTTTTATTTCTCTACTTGGAAAATATCAATTGTGCTAAGTAACAATTGTTAACCTAACTTCTGTAGATAGCTATGTAGGATTTACTTTTAATAAATCCCATTTTTATATGGCCATTAACTGCAATGACTGTAATAGAGGTTCTGTCAGGAACGGTTGATTTCACTAAGGCCAGACTTCAACGTCTTTGCCTGAGATGCATAAATTTAACCATTAAACTAACAATGCCAGCCTTCACTATTCTCTACTCAAATAACCAGCAAGTTTGCTTGAATAATTTTGTTTGCTTTTTTTTTTAGCAACTGAATACTTAATGCTGAAACCCAGACTGCTAAGTGTCCTGAGGCTGTGCAGAGCAGTCTCTGTCTAGAACTGGGATCATAGTTTCATAATTCAGGTTGGTTTTTTTTTAACGTTATGTTTTGCTTTATACTTTAAGTTCCAGGAAGAATGATTGATTGTAACTTGTTCTCAATACTTGCATTTCCATTGTAAGGCTGAACTGTGTGAGAAAAAGAAAAAAAATGGAAAAAATATTTTCCATACATTAAATTGTTATTTTGAAATAAGAATAAAATCTCTAAATTCTAATCAAGTCATAAACAGGTTTTCTTTATTTAAGAACTAATAGAGGATATAAAAAGAAGGAGGAAGATAGCTACCTGCCTGATACTTTTTCTTCCTTGAGGGCTGAGGGATACAGGTTTTAATGTCTATAAGAGCTCAAGTATAACTTACATACTTTGTGTACCAGCTTCGTTCTGCATTTGTTGTAAAGATAAATACCTTTATATGCTATACTTAGAGCAAGGGAGAAAGAAAGAGGAATGATTGAAGATGATTATGAATGGAAAACTATCATTTAGAGAGTCATTATTCTAAAGTTTAGCCCTCAAGTGCCTCACTGAAAAGCACAACCTGTATAAAAAATGCCTGAATGACTTGGTTATTCCTGTGACCCATTCTAAGAGCACCAAGTAAACATTCATATATCTGTAATATTGCCTTTTTTTTTTTTTAAAAAATCTGCTGCTTGTTAGATGGACTGTTGTACTGCTACTAAGAAAAAGCTTTGTTAGCTGAAAAAAACATTCCCTGCCAAAACCACCTCCCAGAGATATTCAGACTGGTTATTTCCATAAAAATATCACACTTTACTATATGAACTGCCTACCCAAGAAATCTTATACTGGATCAGTCTAAAAGACCACGTAGTCCAGTATCCTGCCTCCAAGAATGTTCCTAAGCAAATGACAAGGCAAGAGTACGAACTAGACAGTCAGATGGGACTTCTTCCTGTATTTTTTCTAAATTTATTTATTTTTAATGTCAGAAAAATGTTTCTAAGCCAGATATGCTTCTATGTATTTAACAAATCTCAGTGGCTTTTTCTTCCAAGAGTTTCTTCAGCCCTTGAAACCATACAAAATTTATTAGCCACAATACCCATTGGGGGAAAAAAAAAAAGGTTTTGCAGCTCTGGAACATTTTACACAGGGGAAAAAAACCCAAAAACCACTAACCCAGAATTTATTTACTGATCTTTGGATTTTAATGTGGCTTCTACTAGCTTCTTTTGATTCTTAGCTTTTCCTCTTTCGACTCAGTTTCTCATTGGAGTCACAGTGAACAGTTAATCCTTAGCCAGTCTATGCTGTAGACCAGCTCTTACAGGTGTTTTGCAGTAGCCTAATTTGGTACCTCTGTTATTCGTTTCTGGATGGTGAACTGACATATTGTGCAAAAAGCAACTTGTGCTTGAAGCTATCCAGTACTTTTGCTTAAGCGATTGTTGGATTATATCCAGAAATGCAAACCTCAGAAATTTTGGAGCTACTGAAATCAGTGGGGAAATATTCACCTCATTAGAGCCAGGTTTCCTTAGAAGATTATGCCTGATTCATAAATGTGTAGAGATCAGAGTGAAAGTGAAAGGGATCTTCCCTCAACACTTTATCAGAGCAAGTGCAAGAATAATCTGAACACAATTTTTTTCTAACTGTTTTTGCAGTTAGAAGGTAGCAAATACTACCTCTGCCTTACTCTTTCATAGCCATATTAACATAATGTAGGTGAATTAGCTAAACTGATTGATCTAATGAAGTACTATACAATACATCCAGGAACTCTCATCTGTTTGCCTAATAAAGTGTCAATATGTCTCAAATGGTCCCTCAAATGATTTAAAGAAATTGTCAGATTTAGTCAAAGAAGCCTCCAATGATTTACACTGTTGCATAAAACTCTTCATCATTTAACCATAGGAGTGCTTCAAATCTCTCATCATTTTTTTCAGCTACTTATCCTGATGCATATACTACTGTCTAATTTGCTAATTATAGGAAGAAGATTGCAGTGCTTTGACAGGCAAGGGCAAAAATGGATTCTGTCCATGAAAGAAGTCACAAAGGTAACAAAGACAATTCGCAAAGGAGGGAATAAGACATAAATAAGGCAATCAGTTGCAAGACTGGGAATTTAAAATTAGTCATCATTTACTATAAAAGATTAAAATGAATTCAGAGTCATGGCAAATGCATGCAAATTTGCAGGAAAATCCTAATAGGTTTCAAAAAACTTCATAGAGACTCCTTTCCACAGCAGTTTTAATAGGTTCCCATGTCAAGCAATCTTCTTCAAAAATTTGTCCTCATTATATAATCTGCCTTAAGAGGAAATACTGAGAATTCCTTACTCATTACTTCAGAGTGACGTTAAACTGAAGGACAAGACATCATGAAAGACTACCAGAAGAATTGTTAATAAAGCAGG
>NW_008824791.1:7497600-7523064 GCF_000699105.1 Pygoscelis adeliae
AAACATCTTAAAAGCCTCTCAGAGTTTTGTAAGGGATCTGAAAAATCAGAGAAACAACTCATTAAATGGAGAACATATGACTGTGTTAATTTTACAAAAGCCCACAATCTCTGACAAACTTTTGTAATTGCAGAAGCAACCGTAACTTTGCATGTCTAATTTTCTTTCATCACATGTCATATGACCCAAAATAAACTTCATGGTATTAACAGCCCAGATAGACACCATAGCTAAATTGCAGCTGAATTGTGTGAAAATCAGAAAGTAAAATTTAGGATAATAACACTAGTATTTATTCTGTGAGATTAGCTTCAAAATAAGTTCAAACATCACAGTGTAATAAAACTTAAATTATAATGAATTACAATATAGATAGTATATCACTAATTTTAATATGTTAAAATTGTAATCAGAAATAATTGGACTTCCAATACACAAGTAAATGGAATTGCTGAACCAAAAGGAAATTAACATTGATTGCAAGTTGAATAAACTGTGCAGATTTGGAAGGTCCTGATTTATCGAGGTGGGAACTGCTTCTAAGCTCATTAACATCAAGATTTATTTAATGCGTCACGATTTTTGCCAGCTAGTGCAAAGAGTTAGAAACCATTAAAAAAAAGAATCATTTTATTTTGATAATGAAAATCAATATGAAAATTGCAAGAGAAGCAATCTCAAATTACAAGACTGGACACTAACAAACCTAGCTCACGATAACAATCAAGAAACAACAAAAGCTGCTAACAAGCATCACAATTGTTGTTATTTCAAACATGAAAACCTGTTGTCTTTCACATTCAAATGATGAAATCTTTGCCTCTTGGAGAAAGTAACATGTCCAGGAAATATATTTCTTTTTTTTGTCTGAAAGTGGTATTTATCTTTCTGTGCTTCCCAGTAGACAGTGCCTCATACTCCTCAATACCTGCCCTTTGAGGAGTAGCCAAAAACTTATAAGACTATTACTTCCATGTTTAATCCTCTTTCTGTACTCTGCCCAATTTATACCATGAGTCAGAGAGCATTTAATAAACTTAATGCATCTGTGCATAATGTGATACTGTCTTAAAAGGAACCCAATGCTTTTGTAAAATTGACCATAGGTGGATGATGTGTTGGGATGACTTTGTGTTACATTACTACACTAGTACAGATTAATATTATGTGAACTAGGCAAGGATGGGAAAAGTGCTTATCAGATAAGAGCTCTCAAATATACGTTAATTCCTGATTTGAAAAATCATTCCGTTTATGACTCAGTAAAAGGTGAATACTTCCTGTGCTGGTTGAAGAGTGCAAGGATAAAATCCATTCATGATTTTGTAGCACTCAAACTGTTTGTGAGGACTCTGTGAGCATCTAGATAAATAGGAAGAGATAGATTGATTTTTATCTATTTACATTCTATAGGCACAAATAAAGAAATTATTACCCTCTCTGCCTTCCCGTTAACTTAAAAATACCAGAGATTTTGTAAACTACACTCTCGCTTGCTTTGAGTGGAGGACTTTGAGTTACAGCCCTCACACCCCCCAGTAAATTTTGGGTGTTCCTTTTATCACATGTGAATCCTATACAGGATAAGTAAATCATTTAAGCTCTATAGTCTAACTCTTTCTACAGTAGGTAGCATCTTTTAATTCACTCAATATCGAAAGAGACTGTGCAAGAAATGATGCTGAAAACTTTTGAATCTCAATTTGTAACTGAGATGTGAGGGGCCTCCTCCTTACTCATGATGCCTGTGTCCTGAGCACGCTGGCAGTATATCAGTGCAGTCTCTTTTCCTTCACCACTAGAGAGGGAGAGTAGCTCTTTCCTGGGGGGCTTCCTGTGTAAGACTTCAGAAATCGGAGCAGTCTGTCATGTTATCCACTGGATTCCCCAGATATCTAAAAGACACATATCTGAAAACAATTTTCTTTGTCAGATAAAAAGGAATCTTGTCTTGAAGTGGGGTTGCTCTTCATGGGAACTCTAAACTTGTAGGCGTTGTCATTTTGCAGTATTCATTGTCAACATCATTGCTATTCAACAGACAATTTGGGACAGCGAAACAGAAAGCTAAGGCTCCGTAAGAGCAGGCAAATCACTGTATTGTGCATAGATCCCCTTTTTGTGTATAACATTATCATTACTGTAGGAAAAACCTGCTAAGTAGAGCCAAGTCATTGCAAATGGTGAGGTCTTTCAAGTATATTTTAAGAGATGCTCTCTATCTCAGGGTACAAAGAACGTATGTTAGGATTACTGAAGATACTTCCTTTCACCCAAACAGCAAACAAAAAAACCCAAATAAAATGACCAAGTGAATAAAAGATATCACTAACTTGCCAACCAGACAAAAGCCTTTAAATGTTATTTCTCCTCTATTCAATTTTTCTCTACGTATATGGTTACCACAAATACAACACTTAAGCTACCTAAGCCTAGGTATCTCCTATTTCCCCTCTCTTTATTATTGTAGCTAAAAGCAATTTATATGGAAACAAGTAGTTCAAATGTAAACCGTGCATCATGGAACTCACCTAAATAGTATCAAAAAATCTTCTGGGATGCGGTTTACGTTTATTTCCAAGTTTCATCCTTTCTTTACTTTCTGCATTGTAAGGCTGTGATTGCACTCCTTCAGTATCGTAAAATCAGTGGTAAAATGGAGGGGTAGTGGATTATGACATAGTAAACAATTTGAAACTGGTAGAATATAATTTCTTAATTAAATTAATGAATTTAATCCTTAATTATAGGATTCTTATACTATCCTATTGAGTCTCAAGGAAAAAAGCACAGTTTATTTTTAGGTTCCAATATGAAGGTTCAAGACATTAACAATTCACTATTGAGGCTCTTCTTTAAGAGTGATATTTACGTATATAATTTACAAGTTATAGTTAACTTCTGCCTCACAGTCAGTCAGAGACAAGATGAAGATGTATGAAGGATTCTGCGATGTCCATAAAAATGGTAGAATAGCTTGACCTGACTTTTGTAAAAGTGGAACTCTGACTCCTAGTATGTATCCTGTGTTATAGAATTGCAACTGCATGAGGTCTCCCCTTACCAACTGCTTTTACAGTGGGCCTGAATGGATTATGTGGGATATTTCAGGCCAGATTCACGCCTTTTCCCTAGAGTATAGCTGAGGTGGAGACACCAATGTCTAAAGGTAATTGCTCAGCTACAGCAGCCAAATGCCACCGACATACAAAAATGCTGATTTATGTCACACAAAGGCAGCATGGAAAGCAAACACCTGGGTCAAGTGTGCTTTCTCATTTTTTTCCTTTACTTTCTTTCTGGGTTCAGTCACAAAAAATGATACAGAGCCAACCTGAAGAGTGGAACTGAATGTTTGTGGGAAGACTGTCAATTTTAAAGCAGACTCAGGTGTAGATGTAACGGCCATATCAGCAAAGACTTTCACTCCCCTCACAGCTGAACCAGCTGTTGCTACTCCAAATAATCCTAGAGGCAGCGTAAACACAAACAGCAAAAGCTGTAACTTTAATACTTGTGCTTAGGAGACTTCAGACTGATATTTTCCTTCATCAGGACACTTGGCACTTTCTTGATGAAAGGAATGAAAGAAAAATTAGAAGAGGGTACATTGGACTCTCTGATATATTCTGTATACACTGTTGTTGTTTATAACATTGAAACTGTAAACTTCACAAAATTTCCTTTCTCACACTTTTCAAATAGTTTCCAGTGTAACACAAGATGCTACATTCAGCATCTTGTATGATCAGACCCTGACACGTCAGGAAAATTGAAAGGTGTAACAGAGATGTTTTATGTTAGAAGTTTAGTATCATCTGCTGTCACATTGGGAAGAAGGATGTGAAAACCCAAAAGTGAGAATCTCAAAAAATTTTAACTGAGAGGAAAAAGCATTATACCTTTCTAACTGTGGAAAGCTTTTCTTGGTCTTGTTTCATAATGAGGTTACAAATATATGCATTTTCCTACATGTTCCTCCTTAGTCCATTTTAACCTAATGGCCAAATTATGGGACAGGAGCAAAGGTGTCCCCCTATTTAGGTTCAGAATAAGTCTAAGGACTAAAATGTCATCTTGATTCTGGAGGGCTGAAGACTTACACATACTGGCAGCTGTTCTGAACACCAGTATCCTCTACAAAGCTGCAAGATATGCTGTTAGTGGTAGGGCACGGTTTCAAGAAAGGGTGATTTTTCATTCCCCTTATCTGAATGGAAAAGGACTGGTTTCCTCTAAAGTTTGTCTGCTCTTTTTTTCTGATTTCCCTTAGTCAATTCTGTACCTTTATTAAAGTTCATATCGTCCAACTATATACCCAGCTTTCTAGTTTTAGCCTCAAGAAAGCTGAAACACTAGTAAAGTGTGTCAAGGCAAGATTCTAGTCTCTGAGGGATTGCTATTGGATGTTGAAAAGCTGAGAGCCGCTAAATAGATGCCCAGACCATGAGAAATGGCTACACCACCAACTACTATATAGAAAATAAGTAGGATTTGTGTTTGTTTGAATATCTATAACCTTAGCAGTGTATTATTTTAGTTGCATGTAGTCATATCATAATGCTTTTATAGTCTCATTGAGACAGGAAAATAATATGCACAGGTAGAAAAGGAATGACCAGTGACCATCTGGATGTATGGGAAATCTTGTAGGTAAGTCTGTAGATTTGAATTAGAAATTATTAAAAGAGCTTGGACTTGTGATGCCTATCATCAAGGTGCTCTTCATTAGATCCCTTTGAAATGTCACTGTTGTTAGACTAGCCTGTTTGAATCCATTTTCAGAATACATCTTACAGGCTGTAGCAAGTATGTAATTAAACTACCAAAAATTTAGAGAAACTGTAGAAAAACATTTAGTCTTAATTTCTTCACAGTTTTTTTTTTCCATTGATATAAAAACAAAACAAAGGAAAAAACAAAAAAGTGACGCTCAAAAGCATCCTTTTTTTGGAAAGTATAAGTGGGATTCCTATCACCCATGTTGAAAGCCTCCACAGAGGAAATTAATTCTATCATTAGAAAAAGATCTAAGATAAATGGGGTAAAATCACTGTTTGGAGGTACCGCTCTCTCTTCATTGATTACCACAAGAGCCTATATAACTCTTTTAGAGTAAGTGTCTTTTTAACAGCAAAAGTTAAATGAGATGAATCTCACCCTAAATAACCCTTTAATAGCCAAAAGCTGAGAGAGAACGTTCTTGACAAATATCTCATGAACCATACAAAGACTTAACATAGCCCTGCAATGTCCAAAGTAGTTACTATCATTGTCTGGAATCTACTGAGAGTAGAAAAATAGATGTAAAGCATGGATATTCACAAAACCACATGCTAACAATCTGTGTTGTCACCACATACACCAGATGAAGCCTATGGTCTGGGTGCTTATATTCACAGTACCTTTCAGAATTTGTTGTTGCTTTCTTGTAGCAGATGCTTTAAAATACTTACTGAATACACCAACTGTATTGACAAATAGTGTGCATATACCCATGCCGTGGCTGATATGCCTGGGAAAATATTAATTAAGGGTTATTTGAACTGCAGTTTGCTACATCCTAATTTCCATTTTCTAAGATTATATAGAAGTTTTATAATACTGACAATATCAATACTGAGTTGTCAAGCAGGGACGGAAGAAACCAAAGGTAAAGGATGGTGGGTTAGATGATGGAAGTCTATATTTAAAAAGGCTTTGTACCTCATTATATGGCTGGGACTTATTGTATTTCATATTGGTTTAATGATATTATAAGACTGGTATTAGAAAATAAATGCATGCTTTTATCTATGCAGTTTTTCATAATAACACTGGTAGATCATGAATGATAAGACATAAGATATGAAATGGGGAGAGCCCTTTTTAAGTGAAATGCCTTTGGTTTCTGTAACAAAACCTTGTAGTTTTTGTTATTTGTGAAAGACTTTTCTTTAATTCAAAGAAATACTGAAGTAGAGGAATATACTCCAGACCTTTGTGAGTCCTCAAAAAGTCTTTGTAAGAAGTATTGGATATAGTCCAAGACAGACACTGTAAGCTTGGATTAATATTCCTGGTGGAAAGCTAAGAAATTAGAACTAAGAGGCAAAAGTAGTTTATGTATATTTCTACAGAAAGACGCAAAAAAGAAATCCTTACACCTTGAAGCAGAAGTAAGGATATTCTAACTACCTTTCAAAAAAATCAGCACCCTTGTCATCCTCTAGTAAAGGCTGAGACATGGCCATTGAGACATTGGTTTCCTCAGCCTGTCCCAAGGAACTAATTGATTACTAAGGAGATATTACAATGACTTGGTGTTAGGCTGTTCTGCTCATCAAACCTGTCGGGGAAAGTTTTGAAAGTTAAGGGTAAATAAAATTCTCAGTTGTTACCTGCTATGACTAATGCATTCATTTATCAAAACTAGTATTTGAAAGTTGACCTAAGTTTCTTTCATTTTTTTAAAATGTGTTTACATGTTAAAGAACTAAAAGCTATGAAGCTGCAGTAGGTGCTTTGTATTTAGCTTATGTGTAAATGTAGTGTTTTGCTACATGGAGGACATGAATTTATATGTTTTAACTTTACTGTCAAGCATTTTCTTACCATTCCCAGAGGACAGAGTAATCATCTGATTAATGGCTGTAACATTGCATCACGTGAATGTATGTTCCAAGCCTTCAGACAGTGTTGATTATTTCTTCTTTTTCATATATGGAATATTAATCACTCTACTTCCTAGAAGTATTCCTTCAAGTATGAACAATGGGGTGCATAGTCTGAATAAGGTATATGATACTTTTAATTAAAACAACATATCTTGGATAAAACTGAGGGTATAGAGATCAAACATAACTTCCTTTCTCTGGTTATCTTCCAGGCATTATTAAGACTTTGGGAGGGAAGAATAAAGTAGAAAGTAGGGTTTAACTTTATTACAAATGTGAATCACATAACTAGGAGTTAATACTATATTATTTTTCCGGAATGACAATGAACACAATCACCTTAAGGGGCTCCCTTTGATGCAGTATTTAAAATGATAAGTGAAGGATGTGTTAAGAATAAAATATACCACAGGTGTTGTTTTGGTTTCTCTGTCCCACATTTCAAATACTGAGAATAAATTAATAGATAAATGAAAAAATCCATCTGAACTTTGGAAAAGACTGTATGAATTGCTAAAATAGTTTCCTGGTTTGACTCTGAATTTAAAACTTCAAATAGTAAATCAAATATCCCAAACCAGCAAGGTTTTAAGTTAAATGTTAACAGATGTTTAATATGTGTCATCATGAGTTTTCTTCTAAATAGTGGTAATACCAAGACAGGTTGAGAAGTGTTTAAAATTCTAACATAAATTAATAGATTTAATGAACTCTTTCCACTGGTTTATTGAGGACATTTATTCATTCTCAGGTTCAGCATTCCCTTTATTGTTAATATTTACATGATCGTATCACTTAGAGAACATGTGTGAGTGGGTTCCCCTACAATTGCTGAGGCAGGTGTAATTTGTACAGCCGGAGCCTTGCAGCTGTGGGGAAGGTCTCAACACCAGTAGGGTTCTGCTTGTTTGACAAAGCTGCTCAGTGTGCTTCTCCATGAAAGACTGAAACTAATTTTACAAGTCAGACAAATGGCAAGCAGGAGAGCGTCCTGTCCTCCCCACTGTGCCAGTGTGGCACTGATTCGCAAGAAGCACAGATAACTTAGTCGAGACTGGAAAGAAAATATGTGGCGAAGTTGATTACTGGCATAAGTGCAGTGCAATACATCAACTGCAAAAGCATCAGTGCTGTGTGTTCTGTGACCTTTGCCTTTAACTGGAAACTATCTATCTATCTGCCTCTCTTTTGTTAAGGCTGAAAGATTGGGATTCTTGCCTTCTGCAGAAATTAGTGTCAGCTGGACTCAGAGCGGTGGCTGGCAATGTCTTCCTCCCGGACTGTCAATGCATTCACTGGAGATCTAACTGATCACCTCCTTGAAAAGACACGGTGATCAAAAACTGTATAACTGAAGTTCTAATTCAGAGTTTCTTGTTTGGTAACTAAAGAGCTGACACTATGTCACTAGCTTGAGTAGGTGAGGACTCATTAAAGTGATTATTGTCATGTAATGATTAGGGTCAATTACGTTTGCAGGCACTGTGAGATGTCTAGCTGCAGCTTGGATATAAAAAAAAAAGGTATGAAAGGAAGCCTTGTATAGTGAAAAAGTAGAGTTCAAAGTAGTGTATAGAGGAGTAAAAAGGGCATTTATGTAACAGGCAATAAATTAAAAATGTGTAGAGTTGAAAAAGATATGAAGATGGATGAAAATAAGCATTTGAATTGCTTCTGAGAGAACGTTAAGGTATGGTAGCATCTATATCAATTGTAACAACACAATTTATCTTTTAAGAGTTCCATTTGTATTTATTTTCACCTAGTTGTATGTCCTTTTCTAGTATGAAATATTACATGTTTTTTCTCAACTGTTTCCTGTAACAAAGCATTTGCCATGGTATTACAAGATAATAATAACTTTCTCTGACAATGCATCTCTCTCACTCCTCTCCATGTTTTCTGGGTGTTTTATTTCCCCTTTAATATTTTTAACAGGTGGGTTGAGATCTGAATAGCAAATTTGCATAATTCAAATGAGAAGGTCATGTAGAGAGGGATTCTCTTGTTTGAACTGCATACAGATTTGAGAGATGTTTTTGTAACTCTTGAAACTATTTCACTCTCCTAAAGGTGAATTCTGATTGAGCTCTTCAAATTTAAAAAATAGTCCCATCAAGTTAGTGGAAGGACTAAAGGATCTGAACAACAAACAGCCACTTCTTTTTCACCTGTCCTGTAAGGAAAACTTTTAAACATGCTATAACATAACAGCATGTTACGGTCTCTATTATGCATTTTTGTAGAGGTGGCAAATTAGCAGGGGAGGGAGAAAGCCAAAGCTTTGATCCTAAAGAAATAGGAGGAATGTTGAAACAAAATATTCCTGACTATTTAAATATGTGCTATTACCAGGGGAAAAAGTCAAAACCTTAATTTTGTGAAGAAGGAGGAGATGATGACAGGCTGAGGAGTCATCGCAGCCAAACAGGCCAAATACTACAGCAGTATCTGGCAGACAGTACATCTACACCAAACGCTGAGCTCAGGTTTGTTCCCTAGCTTCCTTATTGTTCCCACATTTCATCTCCTACATCTAGGTTAAGCTAGCTGTTCCTAGGTTCTTGATGTCCACCATAGCTGTTGCTGGATGGGAAAAACAAACATATATTGCGGATGGATTAAAAGAGGAGGTGCTACTGTTTCCTTAAACCCAGTACATCTTAGTATCAGATGTATGAATCCTTCCTTTTTGGGTTCAAAATCAAGCAGGGCCTTCCACAATTATTCAAGTAATTTGAGATCATTTTAAGGTATTTCAAATCAGTATTTGAAAGCACTGGTTAGTGTGCTGATTGTATGTTCCACTATTTTAATAGGTAGATTAATTTGCTACTCTGTTACTTGGAGCAGAGGAAGTGAGAGTTGTGTTGTGTCAGTGATGGTAAAATATCAGTGACTTCTGACTTCAGGCAAAAATGTTTTTCGATGCTGGCTTTCTTTAAAAGTCTATTCTTCGCTTTATCTAGGGCAATGCATGCTTTTTCACTTCCTTTAGAGCTTTTGGAATATGAGTATCATTGATTAATAAATTAGCAGGAGTTGACAAAAAAGTAAGTGTAAATGATGGATTTTTACGTAACCCATAGGGTAAAATCCTAGATCTACTGAAATCAATGACAGAAATCTAATAATCTCCAATGTAAACAGTTTCATAAAAATATTCCATTATCTTAACTAAACATTAAACTAACATTGACTTAAACCTTCCCTCACTATTGAATTGGAACTAATGTGAGTGGGAACAGGAACAAACTACTACTGAGAAAAAAGATTCCTTCAATGAGAAATTATTGATGTGGTCTCATGCATTTTATGGGTTATGCTTACATGACAAGTTATTACCAGTAGAAATAGGGGTGGTGGAATGACCACCAAAGTTATTAGGGTGTTGCTTGTTTTATTACTGTAAGTAGTTTGGTTGATTTCAGAATAACCAGAGTTAATGGGGCTGCTAGTGTAAGTAGAGTGAGCACGATTTAGTCCTTTACGCATACATATTTATGTATTGTTGTTTTGTGGAACACTAGTTCAAGCCATGATTATTCTATTAAGCCCTTGCATTCATTCAAATTTTTCACATGCTGCTTCTATTTACAAAATGTTATCCAGGCCTTGCAAGACCTAATGAATTTTTAATTGTGAGCCAATGATACAGGATTCTGTGAACATTCTGAAGTCATCCAACATTAAATACATTTTACAAAACAATTCCCTTTTGCTTACCTGAATCTTACCTCCCTCATTGCCATCTTATCACTTGACTTCATTGAAATATGAGACATAAGTTACTCACCTTTTGAATGCCCTCTATATTATCAGAGTTTTGAGAGTGAATGCTCATTTACATACAGTAAAAGCTTAATTTGATTGTTATCTTGTTGTTTGTCGGGGAAAACCTTAGTACATATGAATTTTAATATTTTGGGCTCATTTGTTTTGATACTATTTACTTGGAAAATACACATAGATGTTCTATGATTAAGAATGGACTTGTTTCTTTGTATTGCCTAATTTATGATGATAATCCAATCATTGACCCTAGCTTCACCATCCTAGTAAAAAATATTGGGTTTTTTTGTCTATCTGAAATATGTTTGCATGAAAAAATATTTTTTGTGAATATAGTGCTGTTACACTTGCAGTTTTCTCTATTCATGTCCTTCTTTTGCTATCACTTGAGTGGGGTAAATTTGTATTGCATTTTATACCTTAGATACTGGGCAGTTAATGTAAACAGTAGAAGATTCTTCTTGTACTTTGAAAGAATAATTGAACTAGCCAAATTTGGACTCCAAGACCAATATGTGCATTCATGGTTGGGATTATAAATGCAATTTATGAGAAATGAGATATTACTTCTGAAGTTTTGCCAAAGTGTAACCACAATCTCTTGGGTAGATTTTTGATCTGAATAACTCAGTAAACCTGGCATTTTCAAGGGACTTAAGAATTTTCCAGATAGAGCAATAAAATCAACAACACCTCTCCATATACAGTGCTAGGATCCCTAGAGTAATCAAGAAATGATTATTCTATAACTCTGAAGAAGCGTTGTATATTTAAAGTTGATAAAAACAGTAGAAATTGTGATAAACTATGCTTCACAACACTGAATTTAGTAGACTACTAGACGTGAAATAGAATCTTTAATCGTGTTTTATATTCAGTACAAAATCATATTTATTTTATGTAATTCTAAACATGTGTTAGCAATTTTCATCAAAAGGTATAATTTTTCCAGAAGAAAAATCGGTGATGCTGCTGCTCTTTGTCCCCAGAACCCTTTGTTTGAAGTTTATATTGTCGGGTTCATATGTAGCTATTTGTAAGTGGCAATTTTACTTTACAGAGAAAAACAGTGGGTAAATTAAATAAAAGAAAAAGAAGTTAAATGAAGAAGTTTTTGACCATGATACACAGTGTACTGAAAAGTGATAGTTACCATGTAAGATGTAAGGTGGCTTTAACAGTGGAAAATCATAGTCTTTCCATAAATTTAGTTGTTTTGAAATTTATCTATAGAACCACTGCTCAAATGCCGGTTACATTCCTTAAGCCTTTTTCAAATAGGCAAGTTTGAGAATATGATTTAGCTATGTTAATCAGCTTTTCCAAATGAAAATGTAAGCCTGTGAGTTCTTGGCATTGACAGAAAACAAAACATAGTAATTTTGTTCTTTCAAGATTATCAGAAACTTTCATAACTAAAGAAAATGACAGAATTAGAAACAGTATTTTTTAGAAAAACTGCTTAATGTTGAAGAGGTAAATTGGTATATACCAACCATTATTTAATGAAGCCTATAATTCATAGTTTCTCAGAGCGATCAAGTAAGGGTAAAGGAATGAAGTCAGTTATTTCAGCTGCATTTTTATGTGAGTCATGATGCTAATGTTTCTAATCCATTGGAATGATGGTACAAAATCCTCTTTACAAGCTAAAGTGCATGACTTAATGCTCATAATATTGACTAACATTTCATAGGTCAAGGGTCCTATAAAACACATCAGCAGTTTTGCTTTCCTTAGTTTTTATAAACGTGTGAAATAAACAATCCATTGATATTTCAGGGGCTAAGTTCTAGGATAACATGATGTGGTATAGAAACTTTTGGGCTTTTCTGCAGCCCATAGGCTCCTTTCAGCTATGTCTGATGCCCAAGTGCAGCAAGCAGATGCAATCCTATGGCAAAACAGTGGGGATATAAAATAAAATAAAAAAATCCTGTTTTGGGATACGTTTGAGAAAACAGTAAGATAGTTCAACAGAGGACCACAGTGTCTGCAGGGAACTCTCCTCTGGGTACCCAGCCAGAAGGATGACTGCTCTTCAAGGCTTTGCCTGTGTCTCTTTTGTCAGTCTTTCAAGGGAGAAACCTCACAGATGTTCTCAGCTGGATAGTGCCATTGACAGAAAAGGAGGGGATAATATGAAATTAGACATAAAAAATGCTTGTTTATGAGGTACAAGAGAACCATTTGAGATATGAATTATAACTGGTGATTTAAACATCTTCCTTCTTTACTTAGACTAACTGGAAGGTCTTCCTTAATTCAATCTGAAAACAAGATTCTTTTCGTTTTTGTTTTCAAGCTCCAAAGGTTTGGAGAGTTTTACCTCCTCTTTGCTGGCAGCTGTTATCGTCTTTGCACTCTGAAGATCTTGCCATATATTGTGAGACAGATTCAGCTAGGTTAAATAGCTTCCTTTCTTTTGTGTTCATGAGGCCACACCTCTGAAACAGACTTTCTCATGTACTATTCAAAACACTTGAAATGGAAGACCTGTCCAATTTTGCAGTGTTGGCTGAATCCATGTTTTATTTTTCTACTGCTTTTTAAACTTGAGTATTGAATTACAGAAGATGAGGGGCAGGGATTTAAAACCGGAAATTTCTAGCCCTTTCCTGCATTGCCGTGAAGTACAAAGGTTGCACTGGTGTTTCTGTTTAAGACGGTAAGCCCACCTCTAGACACACAGAGGGAAACTGCATTCTTTGCTGGTCTAACTGTCAACTTTAGTAGAATTAAACTGTTGTTAAGAGTAATGTTGTGGGGGAGATTGTGGAAACCCACAGAATTTGGCAAGAAAAAATAAATGCGATGTTCTTCTTGTTCTTCTTTCACTTGTCTGTCCTTCCTTCTCCTGCACCACTCCCCAGAGATTTTACAAATTGTATTTGTTGAGGATAATTTCAACTAAGACTGCCTGAGCCTTTGAAGGCATCAACCTTTAAATAGGAAGATAATTCTTTGTTTTCACAAAATTGGTAACCCACAAAAACCAACTAACCAACCAAAATCCTAAATGACTTAAAATTCTTTGTGAGAAAAGGGAATTGCCAAAGAAATATTGGCATTGACAATGTTTCGTCCCCTTTGTTTCTCACTAGAGATTACTTTTTTCAGCATGTGCCAATAGGTTTTTTTGGTGGAAATCCATAGAAGCAAGTGTTTTTTTTGACATCCAAATTGCTGTTGGAAATATCCATTTTGCACCTACAAATTTCACTACAGAAATGGCCAGTGGGCTCCTGTTTCATCTAGCTAACTCAACAAGATGCATAGAAGCAGCAACAGGGTTAATTTATAAAATCTGTTAACCATCATTTTCCTCTTGAGCAAATACATTAGATCGGGCAGTGCCCTGGTAAGTATAAGACAGGGAGTAATACGATATTACATTGAGAAGACCCTCTATTATATTCTGTAACTTTTAAAGCCAGTTTTAATAGATATAAAGGTGTAGCTGGGATTGAGTTAAGGTTGAAATCTCCTGTCCCTTGAAATGTCTCTTCATTTTTTCTTTTTTTTTTTAGGAATATAAATGGATGGTATTTTTCAAATGTTTGAAGTGTAGGCAAACAAATTAAAAAGGTTGCCTTTTCAGAAAACATTCTTCAACTTTTTCTTTTAGCCTTTTAGAAAGTGTAGGGTTATGCAAATTCAACATACAAATAACAAAGAAAATAAGAAGGAAAATATACTCTGTTCCACATTCTTTTTTTTTTTTTTTGTCCTGGACAGGTTTTACTACTAGATTACTACAGAATTCACTGTTTAAATTGGAGTTTTTTAAATATTTATACAAATGATTTGGGTGAAGGTTCTGAAATGGAAAAAAAATGTGCTGAACAAAGCAATGGATTGCATAATGACTTCCACCAGTATGTATCTCAACTAATATCATGCAAATACAGTTTGCTGCAGATGACTACAGAATAATGATCCTAGTGCTAAAATTGATGAGGTCAACTGTATTTTCTCAGGAATCTGACTTCAAACCTTGGCCCTTAGGGTTGACCCTGTAGGTAACTAGTGACAAAAAAAACTTCACCAGCAGGTAAATGTTCTGGCATGAAGGGACTCTGACAAGGGCTAAAGCCTGCCAACACATACCCGTGTCAGTGATTCTGTCAATTAATAGGACTACATCAGTAATTTAACAATATGGATAAGTGTCCATCTGTGGAAAGTTCATGAAAATTATGACAACATGAGTAAAATGTAATGAACAAGAAGTGTAGCAAAAACAACTTGTGATAGGATCCAATGTGAAACTCAAATGGAGCAGAACCATTTTTTTGCAGAAAGGTCTATGTTGCAAATTCTGATACCAAGAGAAATGAAGCTATAGTGGACACATGGAAATTCAGCAGGTGCAAACTATAATATGCCAAGTGATATTTTTCTTGTTTTCAGAACTCTCACACTCCTGGTAACTGATATTAATGTTACATTCCTGCATGAAGAAAAAAATTGTTTTCAGAAGGAATTCTCTAAAAAATTATGTAACATTTCTGTCTTTTTCAGTAATGCTTACATGTTACCTTTCTAAAATAGTCTTTGTGACAGAATCTGAATTTTTCCAGGTACTAGTAATATGTAGCAATGTCAAAATGAAAGTAATGGTTTAATGTTTCCATGTTATTAAACATCAATTTAGTTCTTCAAAATTATAAAATACTAAAATTCTCCAGATATTTAAAAGCTTCAATGCTTAAAAAAATACCTTATTGCTGAACAGCATTGGTGTATTAGATCCTTTAATCTAATTCAATGAAATGTGGAAAACTTGGAGTAATTAATCTTCGTGCATTTAAATTACTCATATAATTTGTTATTTTAAATATTGTGTGGATTCAGCAATTAATTTTTATAACACAGCAGTATTGATAAATTTCTTAACCTGGACTAAATGAATATTTTTGCTTGATAGTCTGTACCATTTAGAAAAACTCTGTAAAATGTCAGTAGCTTTCTCTTTTGATAATCTTAAATATTTGTGTAATTTACTCTAGCTTGGTTTTCTATAGTTTAGTGAACACCCACTTTTATCAACAGTTTTGCAGCTTTTTAAGATTGCATTCCTGGCATGCAGTTCCCCTTCAGCTTCAATTTATGACATGTAGAAAGAACTATAGAGATACTGTTTGGGGATAGATTTCCAGATGCATCTTTTCCTTTGCTATTGCTCTAAGTACATAAAGCTAATCCTAAGAAATGTTGTGTGTGTCTTAATTTCAGTAGGAATTCACAGTCTGTTGCAGAGTGCTAGTGGACTCAAAAGTACCTCCTAAGACTATGGATGGGGAAAGAAAACATCAGACTAGTCCAGAGTGACTTGTGTGTATGAGTAAAGTATATCAAAAGTAAAAAAGAAAAATACAAAACTTTACCTAGATACCACTAGGTTTTCTCCAGTTACCTAAGTTGTCAAAGCTCCTTTTATCCAATTATATTGTTTCCGCTTACCTCAGTATGTCAGTAGTGATAAACTATACTTTTCCTTGCTTATAGCAGTGATTACATTTTCCCAGTATTCCCTGAAAATATTTAAACTGGGCTACATCTTTCCAATATACAAAGACAATCATTGTGGATGCTTAATTTTATATTAATTTTTATCTGTATTGAATTAAAACAAAGTAAACATCTGAAAAATCCCAGCAATAACTTAAAAGATTAAAAGATTTATTTTAGCCACCACTGGAAAGCCACAAGGACCTTCATGAATCTGCTTAGCTTTCCGAGGAAAAATTACCTTGTTGTTTTCCTATACGTGTTTCATCTAAAAGGTGCATGCTGTGTGCCACGAGTGGAGAATAGCTACATTTCTTATGGTTAATTTTAAAACCCTGAGAGGGATTTTGTTGTTGTTGTTTATGTATTTTCCAAATACCTGAAAAACTTTCTGTAGTCATTCTGGGTACAAGACTGGGTAAAATCATGGGACTGAAAATGAGTTTTGATTATATACTCAAAGTATTGTCATGTTACAGGGATGGCAATTGTTCATTATTTGTTATAGTATAAGAAAGGATCAACCTCAGCAGCGAACTGATGAACAGGATAATTCAAGGAAGAATTGACATTGCTTGAGGCCAAAATGCTGAAATAGTCTTCAATAGAATTATAAGAACATGAGAGAATTTTGGAGAATGAATAAAGGTCATTTGGTCCATCTAGACATATTCTTTTTAGTAGTCTGTTTCCCCAAGGATGATATCTAATTGTTTCTTGAATGACACTGGCACTTTTTGCCTCGACAACTTTGCCTGCAGGCTATTCTAAGTATTTCTTATTCTCTACATGAAAAGGTGCTTTCTGATATATGTGCTGAATTTATTTTTTAATTTCCAGTTATGTTCTCTTGTCCTATAATCTATGTTGGAATGGAAATAATAATTTGAGTTGATATTATCTGTGGCAGTTAAGGCTTTATATGCTTCAAAAAAGACAGTTCTACCCTGTCCTTAAAATTAGATGCCCAGAATTATAATGTAAGTAACTACAACTGCATATCAAATGGTGGCAGGGGTCTCCCTTAGATGATTCACATCAAAATCAGTCTTACTTCCCTAAATGTGTTTTGCTGATGTTGCTGATGCTCTGTCCCCCATTGACAAAAAATCTGTCCAATATAGAACACCTGATGACACTTGATGTCTTTTTTAACATCAGCTGAAGGGAAAACAAAAACAAGATGTACTTTAAACTTTTTGCAACAGGCAGAAAAGTGAGAGGCAATAACAAGGGACATATCAGTAAAAGTTCACTAACTCCTTCTTTGTACTTTTTTCAAAACGCTTGAGTCTTTCTTCAGTTCTGGATGATTTGAAAAATAAATTGGATTGTCTACACTGCCTAACTTTTAACAACATCAGACCAGGATTATTGCCCTTAAAGGAGGGGTGCCTAACCTTCCTGAGTCTTTAAGGTTTTTGCCCAGGACTGGCCAGGCAGCCCAAGCAGCTGATTAGGCAAGTCAGTCACAACTCTATTCCTGTTTTGTCTGTGTCAGGCTCTAGAAAACCAGATTAGACAGTGTTTATTTGTGTGTACCAGAAACTACTGCTGAAGCAGCAGCATAGTCTCCATGCCACATATCCTGTTTGCCTGGAGACAGAGAAATCAAAGGCTCTTCCTCTCTCACTGTTCCCCATCCAACCGCCCTGCCCTAGTTCCATCCATACCTATCCTTTAGCAGCAGAAGCTTTTCCTGGCCTCAGATAACCCAAGCCTCCCATCCCTTAAAAAAAAATAAATAAATCCATTTTGCTCACACTTCTGAGAAGCTTCTTGAAAGTTTACAGCAAAATCTTCATACGGAAACTATCCACAGGACACATATCATCTTAGATGGCTGACCTTTAGCACACCCTGCTAGCACTCTTCTTCCTGTAGCCAGGTTTTCAGGTTACTTGACAGTCCACATTATCAACAACTCCACAAACACGAGAGCCATGCTTTAATAGCTTATGAGCCGCATGTGGTTTATGAAAGAAAAATTGACCACCATCACTTAAGCACTTAGATATTACTATGTACATGTTAGTGTAAAGCTTTATGGAAATGCATAAGGTGCCTCCACTCCAGCTCTGAGCCAGGATTTGCTTCCATAGACATTGACCTTCCATGGAACATTTATAAATCAGTTTCTACTACACATGGCAATGTGTCCCTTACATGGGCAATGGTTAATGGGATGAAATTTAACAAGTCCAAATGCCAGATTCTGTGCCTAAGATGGTGTAACGCTGGGCACAAGTGTAAATTGGGAGAGGAGTGGCTGGAGAGCAGCCTTGCAGAAAGGCATCAGGGATGCTGGTCAACAGCAGGCTCAATATGCAGTGTGCCCTGGCAGCCAAGAGGGCAAACCACATCCTGGTGTGGTATACACCACGCAGTATAACCAGCCAGTCAAAATAAGTGATTATCCCTCTGTATTCAGCACTGGTGCAGCCTCACCTTGAGTACTGTGTGCAGTTCTGGGCCCCACAATGTAAGAAGGCTGTGAAGGTCCTTGAATGCGTCCAGGGGAGGGCAACAAAGCTGGTGAAAGGGCTGGAAGGCATGTCCTATAAGGAGCAGCTAAGGACTTTGGGCCTGTCTAGTTTGGAGAAAAGGAGGCTGAGGGGCGACCTCATTGCTCTCTACAGCCTCCTGAGGAGGGGAAGTGGAGAGGGAGGTGCAGATCTCTTCTCCCTGATATCCAGTGACAGGACGCATGGGAATGGTTCAAAACTGCACCAGGGGAGGTTCAGACTGGACATTAGGAAGCATTTCTTTACTGAGAGGGTGGTCAAACACTGGAACAGGCTTCCTGGAGAGGTGGTCGATGCCCCAAGCCTGTCAGTGTTTAAGAGGCATTTGGACAATGCCTTTAATAACCTGCTTTAGCTTTTGGTCAGCCCTGAAGTGGTCAGGCAGTTGGACTAGATGACTGTTGTAGGTCCCTTCCAACTGAAATATTCTATTCTTTTCTATGGACAGAGTTGTGTAAAAGGAACAAATAGGTGCCAAAATAACAATAAAACATGTATTTATTTAGAGAATTATAAAACACCAGGCTTTATGGAGGACTTTGACATCTTCAGAAATTATTCTTTAGAACAGAATGAACATTATATCCCCTCATTTTCTGCTAGAAAAATAGCAGTTGAATCAAGGTCTCCAATTAAAAAAAAAACAAACCCAACAACAAAATCACCACCAATTTCCAGTCCTGAAGATTTCCTTCCCTGACTATGAATGTTTGTATTAACTAGTTTTCCAATGTGCTTTCTAGATAAGAGAATTTCAATCTGTCTCTCAATAACAATGGAAGTGGTTTCAGACATAAGCAGGCTCTACTGAGAATCTTTTATCCCTCATTTAACAATAAGAACTTAATCATGATAATTGTTCCAAATCATTGTTACATGGGGAGAACAGAGATCCATGAACTAGGCAGATTTTGTGCTGTCTTCAGTACCTAAATGATCCATTTAACCTAGAATCCTCTGCAATATTGCAAAGCATCCTTGTAATATACCAGGCAAAAAATACTTGCCTTAACAGTTCAAGTTTTGCATACCAGTGCCTATTTCTGATCATGGAAACCTGGTCTTACTTCATTTCCCAGTAATGAACATGAACCTGGGTCATAGTTCGTGAGGAGATATACTATCTCACAGGAACAGTTAAGTTATATTGCCTGATGTACGATTACCATTTAACAATATCAACTCTGGTTTATATAGATTGAATTGTGGACAGCCAGATCTCCTTATGCATGTCCCGGTCTTAGGTGGACACAATTACTGGCTGCACCACTGGAGCTGAAAGAGAGGAACACATTCAGTTTAGTCTCTTGTTCATTGCTGACAACATGCGATTCATCATTACACTTCTAATGGCCTGGATTTCTCCATTAGGGTTTATAATATGGAACTTTTGGTAATCACTTCTGACGATACTCCTGGTGGAAAGGGTTGGTTTTCAACTACCACCTTCTGGGAGCTCTCAGATTTGCCTCCACTGATTCAGCCCTGTCAAGGAAAGCAGTTTCAGGTGCACTAGTGAAGACAGTTTCAGGTGCACTAGGTTGCTGCTGGTCAGAACTGGTCTGTACAATAAACTAATTATAAATTATAATGGCGTTGACTATTTAGGTTACACTGGTGTAGTATTAGGCCTATGCTTGATGAAAAGACCCATTCTAGTGTAAACTTAAGGGGGATAATGGAGAACCCTAACCTCTGTCTTGAGATTAACAGAGAAATTGAGTTGCCCCATACGATATTTTTACTGCATCTGTGCTAAGACCTAGATAAGCACAAGGACAAAGTAGCCTACGCTTATCTTGCCAGCTATCTTGCCAGAACTTTTTCAGTGAAACAACTATCATTATGTGTAACAAAACTGGTGTTCAAAAAAAAAAAGGGGGGGGGGGGGAGAGAGAAAAATTGAATAATATAGAATATTCAATTTCCATTTTTTCAATTGGAAAATACTGTGAAATAAAAGGATCCCTGATTTATTTCCAGTTTCCTCCTACCAATTAGTGAAAGTCAGTGAAACTAAGTTTACAGAAATTTCATTACTGTTACAAGAAAGGAAAAAAAAAAAAAATACAAAACATGAAAAATATAGAATGGATAAAACTGTGAGGGGAACTCCAGCAGAGACAAAATACCCAATATGACTTTTAACCTCCTTATTTTCTTTTAATATACTTCAGGTTAGCAAGTACTGTTTTATCAAAAAATCTATGTAGTTGGTATTGTTTAAGCTCTAAACCAGTGTCACAGGATAAGAGACTCGGTTTTAGCTCATATCTGTATTTTCAAAGGTTCTGTATATCTTACTTATGAAAGAATAACTGAATTTGAGTAAATCAATTGTTCACATATAGCTAGAGGCCACATTTTAACTGAGTATTCATTCAGTTTGGCCATATTAACAAGGCTTGCTTTCACAGGTGTAAAACAAGGTTAGTTATGCTAATCAGACCAGCAATTAGTCCCCTGTGAAGACCAAAACATTGCTAAAAGCAAAGAAATTTATAAGATTTAACTGGAAACTGAATATAGCATGTTTGTTGCATCCTGAAATGATGTTTTTATCTTCCCTGTTCTTCATGAAGTCTAAATATTTAGAGTTCCTTAAGTCACTTAAATGCAATTCTTTATTTTCTTAAATTTAACTTTTTTGAGCTAAACTTGAAAAAGAAAGGGACATGCTATTTCAAAATAAGATTCTTTTTAATTTATTCAAGTGTTAATTGTGATTTTACTATTTTAATTGCTGTTTCGTTTTATGAAATACATTTATGCTCAATGCATCACAAGGGTTTGTAACAAGTTACCTAACTTAACATTATTGTTTAATTTGGTATCCTTTTACCTTCAGGTAAATTGGAACAACTAGTGCAGATTTCAGTTTGCCTAAAATAATTTTCTCTGCTGGATAGAGCAGATTATCACAAGGTAATTTAAAATATATATATAAAGTGGGGAAAAGTTGTTTACAGCAAATGTATTTGTTAACCCTGTCATAATTGCCTACAGTGGTTTGGAGATATAAACATAAATGTGCCATATGAATTTATGCATGAATTTAATCTAAGAATATCTCAGACTTGCCCTAATAACTAGCAGTATATTTTCTAAAGCAAATTGTTATCTGGGAGTAAATTGCATGTTGGCTTCATACTTCTTCCCACAGTCACTAGTATATCTCTGGCTGCTCTTTCTTCTTTCTGCTTTTTCCTTTTTGAGCAAACACATTTAACAGCTGTGGAAACAAACAGGGCATACTTGGCAAAAGTAGGGACCAGATGCCAAAGTCTGCAATGCTTGTTCTAGCAGCAGCAAGCGGGTCTGTTGCTAACTCCTTGGTGTCACCTCTGCTGGCTCCTTTTTCAGTTTTGCTACTGGCAGGCAACAGAGGTGCATCTGGAGATGTTGTCAGGGTCATGCAGCTGTGGGGCTCTCTTGGCTCCTGTGTCCATATTTCTCTTTTATATTTAAATGTTATTTTTACATGCAATAACATTAATTACTTGAACATAACTAATATTTCTTTCAAATTTCATGGAGATGGGGAAGAAAATAACTGATTTCTGTATCAGGAAGTAGATGTTTTCTATGAATAATTACTGTCTTCAGTTTGGGGGAGATTTGGTTCCTTTTTAATGGGGTGCAAAAATTTCAGTTGACACTGGGCTGGCACTGCTGACACGCTCTGAGAATCTGAGGCATTTCGGTTAGACTGTGCCTGGCTGTGATATGGGATCACATCAGTGTGTGGGGAAAGGAGAAGATGGGTGGAGTAAGGAGTTCTGCTGTGGCCTCGTTCACCATTGGTTTTGCTTGAAATTACAAGTCACCCTAGAGAGGTATGAAGCAACTAAGTCCAAATGCTATTAATAGCCTGTAAAATAAATCTAGCATCCCAGAGAGAACAAGAGAAGAAAAGAGGCAGCTGAAGGGAGGAGAACACGTTATCCCAGCTGAAGCACGTTGGGGAGCATATCCTTGGCAAAGACTGGACTCTAAACTCATATCATGCTGCTGTATGCTATCTCATTTATAATCACATATAAATGGAAATTTAGACCTTTATGGCTTCAGTATCCTGCTATAAATTGCTACTATTATGTGAGTAATACTAGGTCTTATTTGGAAATTAATAATCTTTCTCTGGGCAGTGTTTATTTTCTGACTGGAAGTTTCTTCTTGTTCCAGAATTTTGTTTTTGTTTTTCTTTAGGTTCAAAGTTCATGGAGTATTACTCTTTTATTTGCAAATTAGCTGTTTAGAGTTAATCCATGCTGTCCTGTAGATATTTAACTTCCTGCCCACACCATTAACCATCAGTGGCAGTCTAGACTTCACCAAGACTACAGGCTCCCAAACTGTCATATCCACTACTGACACATGAACAGTTACTAAATTATGTGCCTCTCCTGAGTTGGGGTGGTGGTGGTAGGTTCTGCCTACCGCCAGGTAAGTCCTGGTGAAGCCTGAAAACATACCTTCCCTTCTAGTTTAGGATAAATCGGGAACAAACCATGGGAAGAGACTGAACATACAAGATGTGTGCTTCGTGTGGGTGAGGAGATGAGTTTATAGCTGGGCCTTAAGAAGGGCAGTGAAAGGATCCAGCAGAAAAAAAGCATGTAGTGCTGGTTTTGAGGAGGTTGAATATGCAGTAGGAAGATGGGTAACTGGCAACATGGAGGCTGCCATTGCACAGGACCCCTGTGGGCCGCTAGCCTTCGCTTACCTTTCACACAGCAATCAATAACCAGAAATTGGTGTGATTGCTGGTCCATACCTATCAGAAGGATTTATCAGCAGCCAAAAGGTTTTGTGTATTTGTTCTCACCATGTCAATTTCCAGTGTTGTAACATTGCTTTTGTTTTTTAGTGAGAATGTGATTATTTTTTCCAGATGAAATAGTCTGAATTGTCAATTTTATTAAAAAGCAGCACCCCTTAAAATCAGAAATGAAAATACTGATGCTTCACAGTTAACTTTGTTGTATGTTAATGTTTTAACTTTCCCTTATAAAGCAGCCAGAGTTAACATTGTTCTTTTCAGTAGATATTTGTAATCATTTCAATGACTTATTATGCCTAACATTTTTTCTTATAGCCAGATAGCATAATACAGATTTACTTAGGCAGCACAATTTTGTAATGCATTGTTGAAGGTTTTAGACCATTCTGCATATTTTTGCTATAAAAGGAAGGCACATGATTCTTATATAGTGTTTATGACATGCATCAGCAAGCTACTAAAAAGCAAAGAAGTGAGATGCTGTATGACTTAATATGTCCATTTGCTATAATTTTAGTAGTATTAAAGTAAGTGTTGATTTACAGTGCATTTGGAACCAGGTTAGATCTGTAACTTTTTTCCTACACTGGGGTAATGAACAGAGGGACTGAGTTATCTGGAAGATACAAACTTATTCAGGACTGGGTGATTAAAAAACAAACAAACAAAATACCACCTTACTATTTTTCTAAACTCCAAAGTCGTGAAGGATAATCAAAACAATATTAAAAGTATATTCATTTATAACTTTTCCTTAATATTACTTCAAAGACTTATCCTTTCTAAGGCCTTGCTTCAGAACAGAAAAGAAGATTGCTTATAATTGAGAAAGCCTCCCTGCCTAAAATAATAGAGAATATAGCTGGTAGACATCTCAAGAGATCCTGTCATCCATTCCCCCTTGCCAACCCATGATCAGCTACACCCAGATAATTTAGGATAACAGAAACTGGTGCATTCAGCATCTGTCTTCCTCGTGGCCTTGCCTCATTCAAACAAATAAGTCTTGGTTTTACTCATGCATCAAATATGATAAAAAGTTTATGAGGGGAGGCAAAGAGGTTGAAAAATCTATCTGTGCCTGCTACTTGCTTACCAGCTGAAGAGACATAATTGTCAATAGACTACACTTTAGCATGTTTTTGGGGAACTTTTTTATCAACTTGAGTTGTATTTAGGCATGGGGACTGATCCACAAGAGGAATGTTCTTGCACATGTAAAGACATAGGTAGTATCTGCCCTGGAAATTTTACAATGAAAACAGACATGGCATATGTAATGTAGAGGAGAAGGATGTACTGCACAAATAGTGCAGTACACTACATAGTGTAGTAATTTGGAGAGCAGAAATTGGAAAAGTAAAGAGATGGGAAATGAAAAGGGTGAAATGAAAATAAGAAGTGGACAAAAAGCTAAGTGAGAGGGTTAAGTGAGTGCAAGATGGAGATGCTGTGTGGCCAGTAGAATTTAAAACAAGATTGAAGCCAGTCAGCAAAGGACTGAATCAAATCAAAATGGTTTTCGAAAACATTCTTTTAAAACTAATCAATGGACATGGTACTAAATAGCATGCTGTATAACTTAGATGAAGGTGCAAATCCTCCACAACTTGCTCTATAAGAAATAATATCTTATATTGTGGAAACATTTTAAAATAGAGAGAAATGCATCCCAGAAACATTCTTCAAAGTAATGCTGTTTCACAGTACTTCTAAGTATGTTCTGCTTGCCTATATTAGGAATAATTCTGTTGTGATGATACAGTTTGTATTATGATTTCAGATAAATATAATTTTTAAAAGAAAATTTAAAAAGGAAGGTAAAATTACATTTTCAGGAAAAAATATTAAATTACTAGAAAATGGATAGTTCTCACTCAACTTGATGAACTGTCAGGATGAAGAGTCTGTATATATGATATGAATTAATTAAAATTCCTTATACTTCAACACTGGTTTCTGTCGAGGTACATAGAAAATAATTTAGTCATCACTGAAAGGTATAGAATCATAGGATCATTAAGGCTGGAAAAGACCTCTAGGATCATTGAGTCCAACTGTCAACCCAACACCACCATGCCCACTAAACCATGTCCCTAAGCGCTTCATCTACACTTTTAAATAGTATTTACTACTACGTCTTTTAAATACCTCCAGGGATGGGGACTCAACCACTTCCCTGGGCAGCCTCTTC
>NW_008824791.1:7523680-7542206 GCF_000699105.1 Pygoscelis adeliae
GCCTTCTTGGCCGCCTGGGCACACTGCTGGCTCATGTTCAGCCGGCTGTCAACCAGCACCCCCAGGTCCTTTTCCACTGGGCAGCTTTCCAGCCACTCTTCCCCAAGCCTGTAGCGCTGCATGGGGTTGTTGTGGCCCAAATGCAGGACCCGGCACTTGGCCTTGTTGAATCTCATACAGTTGGCCTTGGCCCATCGATCCAGCCTGTCCAGGTCCCTCTGCAGAGTCTTCCTACCCTCGAGCAGATCAACACTGCCGCCCAACTTGGTGTCATCTGCAAACTTACTGAGGGTGCACTCGATCCCTTCATCCAGATCATTGATAAAGATATTGAACAAGACTGGCCCCAAAATTGAGCCCTGGGGAACACCGCTCGTGACCAGCCGCCAACGGGATTTATAAAGCAATCATAAACTAGCACACAACTATATAATTTGTATACCTTGTTTTTATTTATATGATCTGGAACATTCTTTACAAAAGTGTTCATGTTCATTTCCATGAATAATACTGCTTGGTTTCATAAATAATATATTCTTTATGAAATTTATTTTAATAGTTTTCTTCATAAGACACAGAATAAAGAACAGTTTCTGTTTGATTGCCAATCCTCTACAAAGTGAACTGCTATCTGATTGGGCTGAAGAATCAGCATGTAGGACTGGGACTTTACAGTACTGTGGCACATGCACTGGAAAAAGTGATTGCAGTTCTGAAGATGTTATTAGTCCTAAAGGCATACAGAATTTAATTCGGCTTTGAAAACGTCTTTTCATTCTTTGAGAGTTCAAGGCTTGCGTTCAGCCTTTTTTAACTGTAGTTGTAACAGTGAACTTCAGGATTTGTACATCAGAAATTTTTTTCATAATTCAAAATGGTACACAATGAATGAATGAATGAATGATAAACACATATTTATACATGAGGAACAGAATCTACAAGCATTATTCTGTTTCAAATATGAAATGTGCTGAAACTGCAGTCCAGTGGTATCCTCTGTGCGCAAATGGATCATTTGTATACAAACATTAATGCTTATATAGCCACTGAATTGTGTATGTCAGCAAACATTTTGAAGATAGGAATGAAAATAAAAAGATACTGTAAAGTTCTCAGCATTTGTCGTTATCATGGCAATAAACATGTACACCATGGCAAATAATCATATAGCAATTTGCAAATAGGAATGACTGAAATTACTGAATGGTTAAGAATTGTACACTAAGGAATGCAAACCAGAAGAGCAGATGGGTTGGATGTGAAGCTAGTCATATTTAAGAACTGAGAGCAATTAAAAAAAAAATCTCAGAAACTGTCTAATAACAATACAGAAATGAAGAGCAAAACTCATAACAAAATGATAGGACTGAAAAATTCCATGGCTGTGAAAGGAAAGAAGCAAAATGTGCAATGTAATCTTATTAAGCAATATTTTTAGTAGGTCAGTGCAATAGAGTTTCTGGTTTTGGAATCAAGATTCATACCTAGGTGGAATGGACAGCAGTTGGACAAAGACTTTAATTTTATGTGATTGCTGTGTGTTTGGTATCTTATCCACAAAAATTGTCAGCAGATTAAGATATAAGATTATTACTTAAATCACTGTGATTATTTGCTTTAAGTTGAACTGCATCTGGAGAAAGAAGAATGTTGTAGAGTGGCTCTACAGTTAGCGTCATATACTCTTTAAATATATTGTTATAGCACCCTATATCCCTGTCACAGACCTCCTATGGTCTGTCATAGGGGCTTTGCCTTACGTTACTCCAAGTTAACAATTTGGGACCAATGCATCACACTCCAGTGACAGTTATTGCAGCTAGTCATGTCCTCTTGTCATGATAACCAATAAACATGGTGTACATGTTTATTGTCATGATTCCCTTTGAGTAAGAATGTGGCAGATTATGCTTCCTCTCTAACCTGCCTACTAGCCTTTCTTCCATATGATTGTCATTGGAGGAAAAACTAATGCAATCAAATATGTATATGCATACAAATACTGTTTTCAAATTTCAGAGCAGAATTTTTTTTATGCTTATGTGAAGGTAATCTGTGTAAAAAGAGAGTGGTAAAAATATTTTTTCATTTACATCTCTCATCATTTTGGCAATAACCTCTTGTTTTTTACAGAAATCCTACTTGTGATCTCACAGTATCGTTTGCAGTCAACGTATAAAACAAATAGCACTAATGATGTCTGATTCCTATGTATTTTGTCTCATGGTTGGGTTCTCTTCTGCCTGGATAAGTGAGAATTCCAACTGGGGTTTTTTTCGTGTGTGGGCAAAGGCATTCTTAATGTTTCACTCAGATCTTGGTTCTTTATACCAAGTCAGAAACGAGTATATTCTGCAGTCTTTTGCTTATCAGGAGGCACTAATTAAGTATTTTTACTTCACTATTTTAGTAAAAACAGCAGGTCTGGCAGATCTGTCCTGCTGTCTCAAATTTGGTTAAAATTAGCCAACAAGCTCAAAGTTAAGAGTGAGGGATCATAGGACAAACAGACCCTTGTATATCCCACAGGTGAGAGAAACAAATACAAACATCTTCATCAAGCAAATTTTGCTTTCTTAGGAAATCAAGCTAAAAAAATTGTTCATTCAATGGTATAAGTTAGTGTTCATCTCTGTAGCGATTTTTAAAATGTCATTTTGCTCAATGTGAAGTAAATCATGTCTCATAGTTCTTCAGTTTTACAAAGTGAGGGCAATTAACCATTGAAGAAATTGGTGTGACTTCTGGTTGTCATCACTGGTGAGCTGCTGGTGGTAGATACCTGGGATTGGGGGAGGGGGAAGGGATGACTAAACAGTACAGTTTATTCAAAGAGACAATTCTTCCAGAAAATCATGCAACTTCTGTCATCCAAGAAACAGCTTCATGATCACAGTAGTCTGTACGGGCCATCATAGTGAACAGCTGGCTGTAACCCATGTTGCTTATCATTTGGGGCCATTCTTTTTCTTTTAAGGGTATGATCTGAACAGGTAACGTGTTAAATGCCATTTCTCTTTCAGAATCCTCCAGTGAAAGTATATTCTGCCACATGTGAGAGTGATGTGGTAGAAAATGGCAAGGGAAATTTTAGTCATCGCAATAGTGTCCAGTGTTAGAATATTAAATTGATGCATCCTGAATATATTCAATGAGAGAATTTTTCACTTTTTGTTTCCCATATTAATTTTGTATTCACCACAGTGAGGCAAGTTTGTGGAAGGATACATGGTCCACTGTGCATGACCTTGGAGTAATAGGGTCCATAATCCCACATCTGCCTTCTGCCTTACATTTATTAAAATTTTTCGTATGAATCACCGGCTGGAATTTCAGGTGGATGCAACACCTGCTGGTCCTAGAAAACTACACAAGGAAAACGCAGGCTCTGATGTAATGAACTGGCATTTTTATAACTTTGGGGCAGTGTGAACAGCTATGGAAAGTACTTGATAGAAATGCAGACATTTCTGAGAGACTCCATAAAGTAAGAGAGTTAGAGAAATTGTTAGGACAATATCACCTTGTGCTCAAACAAGGTGGGGGGAAAGAACAGTCAGTGAAGATTACCATTAGAGGCCAAGACTACATGATTTATATGACTTTAATATAAGTTTTAAAGGTGATCAGTGCAAATGTTTCAAACTAATTTCTAAAACTAGGTTTATGTGGTAATGAACTAGTTAGTACTGTACTAAGTAGACAGCAATTGAAACATTTAGAAAGGGTTGGTTGATTTCCAACAAATAGAAAAAAGCTGCTGTCAAGTCTTATTTAAAATTCTGATCTCAATAGTAGACGTGTTACTTTTGGATACATTGAAAATATTGGCCAAAATTCTGTCATGGGGTTGATGGGGAAAGTAGAAAATTTAGTCATTTGCAAATTAATGTCATATAAAACATTTCTGTACATGGTATTTTCTGGCCCATTGGTTTCTATTATTTGTCAGAGGGTGCAAGTCTATACATTTTTGGATACCCTCTGTTACAGTCATGCTTCTCCGAAGACATAGTGAAATATGCAAAAATAAATAACTCACTAAAAATTAACTGTTCTAGAGCACGCAAAATCAGACATTGATACAGACACAGAAACGGATCTTTCTTTAGTCTCGTATTTCTAAGCCACCTACTGAAGACTGCTAGTGCACTGAAAACTTTTTCAATTAGGAATTTGGGCTAAGATTCTTGCTGTTAATATATTCATACATAGAAAACACTGCTAGAGCTAGTGAGATGTTTTTAGTTTTGTTTTGTTTTTTTTTTAATGAGGTGTTTGATGGTTTGCAAAAGCATTAAACTAGAGCTGATCTTTTTTTTTTTTTAGCACATTACTTCTACAGCATCTTGAAATTAGTGACTGTACACAACTTTTTTCCTATGCAGTACAAAAGGCAATTGAGAATAAAGGTAATAAGATATAAGCTGAACTTAAGGTAGCAAGTTTGCTTAAAAACAAAACCAAACCAAAACAACAACAACAACAAAACCACAAAAAACTACCTTCATGTCTTTTTGAATTTTCCAAGGCCTTTTGCCTTTTTTCTGTTTCAACAGATGCGGAAGCACCAAAAACTTGGAAATATAGTTTATATTGTTGAAAAAGATGTGCTGGTTTCAGCTTTTGTACCTTCCAATGTATTTTCTCTTTCAAAGTTTTTCAGAGTATCTGTTTGCTCTTCAGACTTTCAAATTGCAAAACCCAGCAAACCAGAGGTGGCATTGCTGGAGCTAGTGAGGACGTGGATAACGGTCCCTGACTCTTTTGCACTCCCTTTTTGAGGAATAATTAAATAATCAGAGCTTTCAGGTGGATCTGCCTACCCTTTCTCCTTACAGTGAAACTCCCCAGAACACTGTGAGGGGTCTGAATCTGTAAAGTTTTAGTAGAAAATAAACTGTGACATGGTAATGTTTTACACAGAGAAAATTTGGAGTGGGACAGACCTGTTTGGAAGCCATTTTATTTTTATCTGTGCCTGCCCACTGTGTCCCTGTAAGACTGAGGCATTTTAGTCTCAGATCGGCAGTGATTTTTAGTAGCTTGGAGCTATGGCATCCCTCTCCAGGCCCTCAAGAAAAGTTGTTTTCCTTCCCTCAGCTCTGAGGTGTGGCTCATGGGTCTATTCCCAGCTCCTCTCTGTAGAACCCTACTCTCCATCTCTGCCACTAACTCCCTGCTTTGCAAGCTTTCTTGGGCCCTCCGGAAGTTTTTTCCCAGCCTTGCATGATCAGTTGATCCCAGTAAGGGGAGAATATCCTTCTTCCTCCAAGGGCTTTCACCTTCTCGCAACAATTTACCTCCTTGCTTTCAGCCTCTCATTTTTATCCCAACAACAAAGTAGCGTAGTATGCTGGGAGCAAACAAAACCTAGGGCTTGCTTGTTGTGGGAACTAAGAGCGAGCGGCCCCTCAGCCTGGGAGAATGACGGTGCTGCATGGCCTCGCTGCTGACGAACAAAGGTAAAGGTCTGTTTCTTCCTGTGTGAAGTCATGTAATGTTCAGGCACTAGCCAGCTCTGAGCTAAAAGGTTTTCCTTTAAATGTCGAGCTGCAAAGTAAGGAAAATAGGGAAGCCTTGTAGTGCTAGAAATAATGACAATACTGACAGGTGACTGCTGTAAGAAATCACTTTTGCTTTATGTCTTAAACAATAACATTCAAGTTTAGTTTATATGTATATAAGGAAAAAAAAAGAAAAATCGAGTTCTTGACAACTGATTGATATAAAAATCACTTGTTCTTTCCTTTCTCAAATTTTATTAAAAATGTCTTTTACTTGCAAAAGAATAGGACACAATCAGGTTATTGGCAACTGATTGCTGCAAACTGTTGCCATCTCAAACAGAAAAAAAATCACATGACTTTGTATCTTGTTTGCAGTTTTTTTAGATCATGCAAATGAATTAGAATAAATTCCCTTTAAAGATACAGCATTGCAGTGTCTTAGCAATTGTGGCCTGGAACTGGAAATTAACTGCACAGATCAAGAAGCTTTGCCTAGCAAGTTAGTGGCAGCCTAAATTAGTTTAGAAGATTGGAACTGTACTAGTATGAAATAACTTGCCTATGGCTTTTTTTTAGATACATGTACTAAGTATCACTTGAAGGTAATACCAGAGAAGGAGGGAGAGACTGAAAATATTTATAACAGAAATGTCAAGTTTGTCTAGGTTCCATTTTCAAAAACAACTTACAAGTAATATTAATGCAACTTCATACATCTTAATTACAGATAATGAGAAAAGCAGTTAAAATTTTTCCATCTTGGTGATCATCTCTAATTCAGCTCTGTTCTCCTCCCAGTTTCTTCTTAAAATTTTTTGTTACTGTTGACAATTTTTGGAATGGATTGGTGAAAGTGAAGTCCTTTTTTTTTTATGGATTACTTAGTATGTCAGTTCTGTTTGCCTTACATAATGATGTAAAAATGGTTTACAACTTCAGAAATGTCACTAGATCACAGTAAGTAAACAATGTTGTATAAGAAATTAGAAAAATGTTAGGAATTTTAAATAGTAAGAAAAAAAAAGTTGAAACATTATTTTCTACTACCACGGTAAAGAATTGACATTGAGCGTCCAAATACTGTATTATGAATGATTTCTTTTTAAGATTCTGGTCTGGAACACCTGGTCTTAAATGTTTAGTAAAACTGGAGTTTACTGGAGGTTAAACAGATGCCAAGGAATCAGGAAACATGACTAGATCTAGATCACAAATATTTCTAGATCAACATACGGACTATATCTTCAAAATCCTTGGAAATGAAATGTTGCCAACTATTAAGAGTTCTTTGCAAGCCTTTAAAAGGCTGTAGTCCTTCAAAGGACTTGTATCCTTGGATACTTTCCGCTTCCTTTTCATTTGCTGTATGCTGTTCTTCTGAACACCTCAAAGTACCTTATAAATAATGAATTAAGCTTTACAAAAAAATCTATCTTGTATAGACAGTATTGCAACCAATTTGCCAGGGAGTAAAATGAAACATAAAGCAAGTGAACACTGTAGCTACTTTTCGAAGAGGCAGAAAAAAAGAAAAAGGAAAAATTAGAAATAGAACCATGACCACATGACAACAACTAACATTCGTTAGCTATCTTTTAGCAATCAAATATATAGCATTAACTCCCCCTCCCCCCAAGAAAACCCTTAACATTCACATCCCAATCCATATTTTGATCTGTATATTTACCTGGAAAAATAAATTAATATATGAAAATTCATTTAAATTCTTAAATGCTGTGCTTGTCTGTCATGTTCATGTTGCTTATTAGTTACTGAAACCTATGTATGAATGGATTGATCAGTGTGCATCAGGTATGTGTTTGGGAGTGAACAAACATTTTCTTTATTATTTTTGTATTTTTAATCTTACTTTTCTGAAGAGAGACCTGAAATTGCAGCATATGATCTGGGTGCAAACAGTTGATCTTATTCGTTTTGAAAAAATTAAATCTCAGAACTTTACTTTCAAGTGTTTTATGGACTGGAAGATAACTTTTGCTTGCATGTTTATGAGTTTTAAAATAACTTGACCGTTTCTGTCCAGTTTTTTTCTTAATACTATGGGGCATCATTAACTGCTGTTTAATTATGAAAATATTTGAAATGCTTATGGATAGTTCTGTGATTTTATTAAACATATAATAATTATTCATAGGTGATGACAAATTTCTGTTGTTCCCATTTTTGAGCAAATAACACTCCTTAGTGATTTTTTTGCATTTATTTTGGAGGGCCTTTTCTAAAACAGTTGGGTTTTTTTCATTGAGGTTATTGCAAGAGTCCTTGAAAAAGGACTCTTGAAAACAAACCAGGAGGATGAACTCCACCTATTCAATGATTAATACATTAGGTCCTGGATTTTTCTTAAATTGAAGATCGTGATAATTCAGGGACCATCTTTGTTACTTTGCTCTGAGACTTTTGTATTGCAAAAGTAGTGTTAAGAAACACTCTTAAACTGTTTTATTTGCATCAAAACCACTGTTCTTTATCCTGGACGTGAACTTCTGCTTCCAATGTAAAAGTGAGAACAAGATAACACTTTTCTTCATCGTACTGCATGGCTCCTGGTCAGAGAGACAAGGTATGAAGCTAGATGCAGACACTGGTCCACTCCATGGATTACCAAGCATTCAGTGTTTCTGAGCCCTGATTTTGCTCCTTTGCATGCATGCTTATAACATATGATTTTCTGTACTGTGTCCCACATGGGATTTAGCTTTCTGTTTGTCAACTTAGGCACTAAGCAAAGAGCTAAATCCTTAGAGTGCTCAGCTAGAAGTGAGTTGTATGTGTCATTAAAAGCAGGAGCCAACAAACCCTTTCCCATATCTTACCGTGAAACACTTATGAAAGGCAAATAAGTAAAAAAATCCGTCCCCAGTTAGTGTAGAAGCACTGTAGGGTCTGATTCGGGACAGTGAGTGGAGTTTATGTCATTAAATTTAAAAAGTGCAGGCCTGGGCCCTAAGAATTTTTTAAGATATTCTAGGTTTTATTTTTTTAATCCCTCTGTTGTTTGTAGGCATGTTCTCAATCGTGATGTGCAAACCACAGAGAAATAAAGTTTATTAATGGTACCCCAAAAAAACTTTAAATCTGTAAAATCCTGTTTTCATACTGAGTACTATAGTACCATTAAAAGCTACTATTTTGAACAGATAAAATTGGGCCTATTTCTATTAGAAAACTCTTGATCTTCCTTTTCTGTCCTCCATTTCTATCCTGACAGGTCAAAAGACCTGTCACAGGTGCTGGATTGCATATTGCCATTTCTGGGCTTCAAGCCAGTGTAAATTTCAAAGTAGAGGGAAAAGTAAATGTTTTTCAGGCAGCTGGACATTATGGTTCTTCTTTTGTTTGTTCTCTAATTTCATTAGTTCTTGGCTGTTTGAGTTATTCACATGCCTGTTATTGGTGGAGGAAATTCTGGAAGACTTAAGGTAAAGCAGGAAAATGTATGTAATAAAATTCAGTTTATCCCTTGGCAGTGATTTATAAATAATTGATACCAGGAACACATAGTTCATGAGTTAATATCTGTATGTACTGAGCTGATTAAAAAAAAAATTGGGTTCATTGTTCAGTTTCATTTATTTCCTGCGTTGTCTGACCTATGCTAACAGTCCTTAAACATCTTGGGTGTATTTCCTCACTGCTTTACCTAAAGGAAGAGAGAGGATTCTAATGTTTTCTCTTCTTCTACCACTTGTATTACTCAAATGCACTCTGTCTCCCATTTGTATTTAGCTTTTTTATTAGGTGATGATATTTTTTGCTAAATTTGACTCGATAAAATAATTTGAATGATTAAATCAAAATTTTCAAACAAATAATTTTTGTGTGTGTGGGGGGGCATCTGTATGTGTGCTTTTGTTATGTTTTATTAGGTAGATGGGGGACACCAAACACACTACATTATCAGTCTCTTCCCCCAGTTATGCATAATTTTTGAAATATAGCAAGGTGAAATTTTATTTCATTTATTTACAGAGATTTCAGGGCAGGAGGGGAGGAGGGTTAGTGCCAACTAATAGAACAGTAGATATTTGAAAGCTGGAATTCCACATCAGCGTAGCCCCCATTGCTCTTGTTTTGGAGAAAACTAATATTGACTAGACAATTAGCATTGTTTAAAAATCTCATCCATATCGTGAATTGAGTACATTTTTCTGTAAAATATTTACTGTTCTCTCTGAATATTCTATCGCTAGATTCTATTTGTGTTTAGATAACTACAATCTATAACAGATTTTCTGTCTTTTTCATGAAAGAGATTAATGAGTTACCGGACCAAATGCAACGTAATAAAGGCTGTTGTCTTCTTTGCACTTTGGATCAAATCCATAGCAAATGGTCTACAACTAAATTTTTGCAAATGTGCCTAGACAACTTTTGTCATATTTTGGTAAATAGATCACTGTTTTCAATGCCTTACATTGCATTTTTTTCCTCCTTTAAGATATAAAATAATGGTCCCATGAGGCAGATTCCCTTTGTTATACTTGTGTGTATATTTAAATGACTTTTATGGCTGTACTTCTAAAACATGTTTTGCTGGAAATTTTCCCTTGAAAAAAGCATAATATTTTATGATCACTTGTATTTTTATCATCAGTTTTTGATCGGTGCAGGAATAAGGTACTTATTCCCATTCCATATGCAGTCAAGGGTTATTAGGCACAAAAGGTAACTAAAATTAAGCAAATTTGAACTGGTTTTGACCTAGAAGAAAATACGTGCTAAGGAAGTTCTGATTTTTGATACTGTAATGATCTGAAATCCAAAATTAATTTTTCTGCTTCCCATGAATCAAAACATTCATAACTTTCTCTTAACTTCAATTGTCAATTTAATCTTCCTGACAAAAGTTGTAGGAAAGCTATAGTGTGAAATGATTAAAAAGAATTGGTTGCTACCATCTGTTCATTTTATAATTTCCTTCTCAAAACCTCTGGACTGTTTGTCTCAGACACATTTCTGCTATCCTTTTGGTAGGTATTTCAACACGAGAAAAATATTTCTTGTTTACTTATTTAACACGCATACCAAATACACAATAGGTTGCATCATGGCACGAAAGAGTTGCGTGGGGATCCTTCCCTGTAGCTGCCTTTAAATGTGAGTTATTCTCATTTTGCACATCGGTGTAAGGAAACTAATAGCCCTTTTTCTCTGCTGAGACCAGCATCTCTGATGTTGGATTGCGGATGGCCTGGGCTGGTGCAGAATGTTCGTAGACAAGTATTATCCTCCCCTCCTCTTCCCTTGCAAAATGGAAGTAATTCACATCAAAATAACACAGCAGTAGAAGGACAATTTGCCTGAGGCTTATAAAAAAATATAAATTAAATATTACTTAAAACATACAGTTGCATTTGTGTTGTTTCCCTGTATTTCTATTATTCAGCCATGTAGCCTGAATTTACCTCGCTTAATATTTTTATCACAGTTTACATGTTTATCACAGTAGCGTACATGTTGCTAAACTACAAAGGGGATACCTCTCTGATTCCCATGTGAGCTCAAAATTTAGTCAAGCCTTTGATGTGGATATCTTCTGGTTACATTAGAGAATTCCACTTTCTCCCTTGGGGTGATCTAAGGGAAAATTCAGTCAGTACAGAAGATGATCAGCATTTGACTTACATTTCTAACTTACATTTCCTATAATACCCTGAGGCTTTAGCCACTCCTTAACGTTCTGGTTCCTCCTCTTAGAATATTTTATTTTAGAGACTGGGCTGGTATTCTTCTGAACACCTTAGATACTGGGGCATGCTCAGGGTTTGTGCTGCTTCAAGGGCAGCTGAAATACTTATCCTAGATCTCCAGCTGAGATATCCACTGGTGCGAGGGAAACCCTTGAGTGACATGAAAACCAGTGAAGCTTTTCTCAGCTTATTTAAGATAGGTGAAAAAGTGCATGGCAGGAGCACTGTGGCTTGCTGGTGGCTCCTAATTAGCATGCTTGCACTGAGACTGCAGTGCGTCAACTAGACAGGGTTGGTGAGAGGCCAAAAGCTCACTGTAGCTTAATTTTTCCTCCTTAGCCTCCCAGAACTACACATTCACTTCTGAGTCCCCCCTTTTTTGCTTGGATTTATTAATGAGAGACCTATTTAAAATTTTAAAGTCCTACATCCCTGAGCCATAATTTGTCTTGATGTCACTGGCAGTTAGAACCTGTCATTGGGTGTTTTAGCCTTGACTACACACCAGAATTTGCTGTCGGGGAAAAACCACTTCTCAAACAGTAGGGTAAATGCTTAATTTGTCTCTTATCCATCTGAAAGCCGTAAAGACAGAAATAAGACAGAAGAAATCAGACAGAAATAGTGTGGTTTATGTGTAATTTTGAGCTTATGTAATTCCAAATTCTAGTTTTTATGTGTGTGTTTGCACACACATGCGCACGGGTGTGCACAAGCGTGCATCAGTATTTCTGTCTCCTCATGCAAGAAAACCTATCAGTTTGGGCTCGCAAAACCACTAGGCCATTATCCTCAGTTTTAGTGGGAGAACCTGATGATCCATAGCTTTCTGTGCACGTTGAGGGGCAACCTCCTGGCGGGTCAGGTATTCCCATCTCCTAGCAGCTATCATTCAGCAGTGTTTTTGACTTCCTTGTTGTGAATAGCATCTTACCGTTTGTACTTTGGCTGAGACAGTAATCTTGCACAGAATCCACCTCTCAGAGACTGGTCATTCCATGCTGAGTCATTCTTTACCTCATTTAATAAACAATGTTTTGCCACTAATATTTTTTCCTTTTTCTTTTTCAGTCAATAAACAGTTCTTGAGAGAACACCTAATCTAGAGCTTCCAGTACCAACTGCTTATCAAGTGCAAGCCTCCTGGCTGTGTAAAGGATTCACCTCTGAGTCCTTGTTTCAGAAGGAACCTCAAGTTCTTTTATTCCTTAAATTACCATAATTGTGTGTCTTGCAGTTGCAGTATTTTCATGCTAATGCTGTAATTTTCTCCTTTCTTTTTTGGTTGGTTTGCTGAATTGATTTCAAGGCACTTTGAAGTGTTTCCTGTTAAATAAGCTGGGAGGGTTTTTTTGATTCCCTGTCCCCCCCCTTCCCAGGTGACAGCTGAACCAGTTTTGGTGATAAATCTTTGTTCTGGTGTCACACCCAATGGGATGTTAATGGAAGCCTGGTGTTTAAATGACCATTAAGTGATAAGAATCTAAAGGAAAGACTTTCCAGTTTATAAAATTTGAGATAAGCCTGTTTCTCCTTAACATCTAGATTAACACAAGTGTACTTTTCAGTTTTATTAACTTTTTTGAGACCCGAGTGAATTTATTTAGAGGATTTTATTGAAAACGTATAAGATTTAGCCTCTTGCATGAATACTTGCCTGGTAAAAATAAAAAAAAAAGTAGAAAAATACTGCAATGTTTTCAGACTTGTCCCAGGTACAGCAGAAATATTTTCATTTAGTATCCAACTGCTTAGAGGGATTATTTAACTCAAATTCAGCAGTGCTAAAATCTCTCATCATAATTCATTACATAATAGGATTACCTTAAAAGAGAGCTAGATGGCACAGTTGGTCAGTACAGTAGGATACATTTTTGGAGGTCTAGGCTTAAATCTGACCCTGGGACACAAATGCATCATGTTTGCTGGTCTAAATATAAGTCCAAGTAGATGTTTGTTTATATTCCATACAATCTGGCATTATTTCATGCAGCTGGCAGCCTGTTCAGTAAAGACCCAAGACTCAACTAGCACTTTTGGACAGAGAAACACTGGCACAGCTGTTTGGAGAACCTGATTTAGCACGTCTGAACTGTTCTTGGCTTTAGCCAATGGGGGCAGTTTTTCACTTCCCTGACTGCTAAAATGTATCAAATTCACACAATAAATTAGTAGAAAACAAAGAAGAACGGTGCCACTGGAATTGGGATAGAAAAACTGGCTTAGATAAAATTTAGTAATAAAACCCTGTGTTGCAACATTCAAGTCACTTAGTTATTTCTCAAAGTTAGGAAATATGAAAGAATAAAGTTCCAATAACAACATTAATCTTGTAGTGTTGGGTATTACAGGCCTCTTCTTTGACTACTTTTTATCTTGTGTCTACACCTCTGCAAAGTAGCAGGAAATGCTCTGAATGAAGATGGCAACATCTTATGCAGATGCAAAGAAATGCATAAGGTGTAAGAAAATCAGACTTTCAGTGCTTTGAATTCTGCGAGAAATGTAATATATGAACTTATGCATTTAATGAAGAAGAGAAGAAGGGAAAAGCTTCTCTTTGTCTGGATGGCACAATAAAGAACAAATTTTTGTTAGGTAGCACATTGCTCAGGGTGGCAGAAAGCCTTTTGTCACCTGGCGGTGTCCATACCATTGTGCCTTCCTGCTTCGTGCTATCTGAGCTGACCCCTCTTTCTGGAGTGTAATTGATGTTGTATAGCTGTGAGGACTTGCCTCTTTTTATTGTTTATTTCTAGCATTTCCAAAATTTGTCTTGTTTTAAAGTCCCCTTTTGAACAGAAGGAATGGCTGTGTGCATTGATTTCAGAAGAATCAGTTCTGAGTTTTTAGGACATAATCTATAATTTCAGTAATCAGTTGGGAAAATCTGTGTAACTTTATGTTAGATACAGTCTAATTATATCTTACTTATCCGTTACTTCCTTTAGTAGTTATTTCTGAATTAAGTTATGTGTATATTAAAATAAGGTACATCATCTAGAATAAAACAATTGTATAAATAAAGAGAACAGTTGTGAGAAATAAAAATAATACCAACTTTTTTTTCTGCTGACATGCAAAATGTTTTCATTTTTCCCTGTTGCTATACAAATTAAAATTTCTGTGTGGTAACAGAATTCATACAACCAAATTTCAATGCTTTATTCTGACACTGCGCTGCATCTTCTATAGGCTGATGTGGGAGCACTGTTTTTAGCAGATGCAGATTTAATGTCAAAGTGACTAAAATTTTTTGTTTCTTTGTGTTATATAAGTTCAAATGTCTTACCCTTCATTTCGAAACAAAGGTTGCATTATCATTTCCTGCAAGAAGAAATTCTAATTTGTATGTCCTTCCCAAAAGCAAAGCCAGCATATGGAAGCAAAGCAAACTCAAGCTTCAGAGAAAGCTCAAATTCTTAATACTTTAGGAAATAAATTATTAGAACAGTTTACCTAGTAACACATCAGATCTGTCATCACTTTGCAGTTTTCAAACAAAATGGGTAAAGGGGATGGAGAAAAGGACTAAAATAGCATATCTGGTTTCTGAGTATCTAAATGCAAAAAATAGAAACTTAGAGCCTCTCTTAGCATGGAATAACAAATATTTATTTTTCTAGGGGAAGAGCAACAGATTAAGAGTTACCTTATGAGAGGAGCACTTACCCAGGAGTGTGAGAAACACTCCTCCACACTCTCAAATCAGAATGCGGAGCTCTTCTTTGGCCTGGCCAGCTGTCTTGGTTTTGGCAGGGATAGAGTTAATTTCCTTCCTAGTAGCTGGTACAGTGCTGTGTGTTGGATTTAGAACCAGAACAAAGTTGATAACACACCCATGTTTTAGTTGTTGCTAAGCAGTGCTTACACTAGTCAAGGACTTTTCAGCTTCCCATGCTCTACCGACCGAGAAGGCTGGAGGTGCACAAGAAGCTGGGAGGGGGCACAGCCAGGACAGCTGACCCAAACTGGCCACAGGGACATTTCATACCATGTGACGTCATGCTCAGTACAGAAACTGGGGGAAAGCTGGCCGGGGGGGCCGCTGCTCAGGGACTGGCTGGGCATCGGCCAGCGGGTGGTGAGCAATTGCACAGTGCATCACTTGCTTTGTGTATTATTATTATTATTACATCATCATTATTATTATTGCTATTATTATTTTAATTCAATTATTAAACAGTTTTTATCTCAACCCACGATTTTTTCTCACTTCAACTCTTCCAATTATCTCCCCCATCCCACCATGGGGGGGAGGAGTGAGCGAGCGGCTGCGTGGTGCTCAGTTGCCGACTGAGGTTAAACCACGACACCAGCCTTCAGCCCTGCTCAGACTTTGAAAAGGACTCACTCTCTCCATGTCCTAGGGAAGAAGCCATGAATCCTGGCTGGTACTTCCCAGACAGCTAGAAAGAAAAAGAACCCAAATTCTTTTGAACTGTTTGCAGTACTTTCTACTGTCTAGTTGAGGAGGTTTTCTTTTCAACTGCTGGCTTATGTGGCTCCTCTTCTGAAATGCTGTCTTCATACATTTTTAAAGTTCTGTTGATGTATAACTTATATACTGTGAATAAGTCATAGAAAAGTAAACATTAAGTACTTTTAACATTTCCACCATGGACATCTTTCTAAAATATTTGTGTGAGCTCAAGCAGGAGGTCTGTATTTTCATAAAGTTTTCTGAGTAAGATTCTCTGGCCTGTAATATGTGGGTGACATGATAGAGCCCTGTATCTTAAAAAAAAAAAAAATCTACGAATGTTGAAATATATGGTGCATAATGATGGATATGCCACCTGTATGGCATATGTATCGGAAAAATCTAAGATTGCTGCTTTATAAAAAATGGAAAGTGCAAGTAATAAGCTCTAGAGTATCATTAACTTTCACATATTCCACAGCTTCAGCTACAATTAAATAGAAAACTTGGTGCATTGCACAAATCAAATATTAGATATAAAAGGTGGGGCTAAGTCTCTATTGTTGAAGAAGCTTCAGGTAATAATATTTCAGATTGTTTTAAGTACAAAATTTGAGCTACATCTGACAGCTCTTGTAGTCTTACTTCTGATGGTTACTATAAGGCAAGTGAAGAAATAGGAGTGTGTGTATATATATATGTATGTGTGTATATATAAATAAAAATCCAGAATGTAATACATTGTATCTGATCTTACTTTTACTCTATAACCTAATGCAGTGTATCCTATAATGACCTTAGTTGCTATGAATACAGAACTCACTACCTGTGCCTAGGTGTCATTCAAACCTATTGATACCCCTGGAAGTCTTGAAATTCTCTAATATCAGTAAGAGTAAATTTATAAAGCAGCATGTTGTCTAAGAAGGACAAAAAACAAGTCCTTTGAAATTTGTCAACATTAAGAAAGCAAACAGTACAAAATTGAGCAGATGATTGAATTGTTTCTTATTACAGGGCAGTTCAAAATGAATTGAATTTTCTAATTATTTCCAAACTTTATTTGAATGGAATCAAACATATTCTTGCCATTAGGCTTTTAGAACTAGACTAAATAAAAGTTTTTAGAACTAGACCAATGTCCTGGTTTCAGCAGGGATAGAGTTAATTTCCTTCCTAGTAGCTGGTACAGTCCTGTGTGTTGGATTTAGGGTGAGAACAAAGTTGATAACACACCCATGTTTTAGTTGTTGCTAAGCAGTGCTGACACTAGTCAAGGAATTTTCAGCTTCCCATGCTCTACCGATCGAGAAGGCTGGAGGTGCACAAGAAGCTGGGAGAGGGCACAGCCAGGACAGCTGACCCAAACTGGCCACAGGGATATTCCATACCGTGTGACGTCATGCTCAGTACATAAACTGGGGGCAAGTTGGCCAGGAGGCTGCTGCTCAGGGACTGGCTGGGCATCGGTCGGCAGGTGGTGAGCAGTTGCATTGTGCATCGCTATCACTTATTTTGTGTATATTATTATTATTTTTTTTTTTCCCTTCCTTTTCTGTCCTAATAAACTGTCTTCATCTCAACCCACAAATTTTACTTTTTTTTTTTCCAGTTCTTTCCCCCATCCCACTGAGGAGGAGTGTGGAGTGAGTGAACGGCTGTGTAGTGTTTAGCTACCTGCTGGGTTAAACCACAACAACGAAATATTTCAGGAAAAAATGTTTTACCTAACAATGCTGCCCTCTTTACAACCTTATAAGGTAAAAAAATCCTGTAAATAAATGGAACGTTCACTATTATGACTACAAAAGAGTGCACTTTACAAAATCTCTGTGTAAAATTAAATTCCCATTTACCAGCTGAAGATTTACTGGTTACTTTTATCGGAAGATAAAGTATTCTTTGAAAATGCACTTAAATTTAGATGACATGAAATACAAATTAAAAACAAAAATGTTCCTGAAATGCCGTACATAAAAGGTACGATACTACTGGTTTTAGTTCAGGTAATAAAAAAACACTATTCCTGCATAATATTTCCTGTAATGTATTAGACATCTTTCTTATTAGGACTTGGTTGTACCATTTAAGAGAAATATGAGAAATATGAGTGGACAAAATCACTCATTCAAAGCTATTCTTAGACAAAACCAGGCTGCAAACATGGACCTGTATCGTTTTCTGTTAACATCATCTATATATTCAGTACAGACATGCACGTTTCTAGTTTCATTTTTTACTGACTCTTTGAGAGCCTTTGAGAGGTGGTTAAAAAATCTTTTCCTTTATCTCTTCACAGAACCACGTGTATGTGAATTCCTGGCCTGACGGATGTTACTGACGACTGGTGAATTGAAAACATAAAAGAAAAGTCTTTAGAGTGGGCATCTTGGAAAATGCTACATACAAGGTACAAAACTTCAAATCATAAAAGCACTATTGATGTTCTAAATTTAAATCAACAGAAATCTCAAAATATGAAATGGTTTGCAAAACAGCTTGCTTGTTACTCTAGATTGTACCACAACGCAATGAAGCCTAACCAGATTTGTATTCTGTTTTCTTACCTGAATGCCTCATGTTATAGGCAATGGCACAGCTTTTGGTAGCCACAGAAATCCTATTATTTTCTGTAGTGTGGAAATTCTTTGAGGGTGTCTGGAAAAGTACAAACACATGCAAAAATGGTCATCCTCAAAACTTCATGCATTTGATTTCAGACGCTGGTTGAGAGAGTCCCTTGGGAGATAGTCCTGAAGGGCAAAGGGGTCCAGGAAGGCTGGACAATCTTCAAGAAGGAAGTCTTAAAGGTGGAGGAGCAGTCTGTCCCTGTACGCTGTAAGAAGAACGGGCGGGGAAGACGACCGGCCTGGCTGAAC
>NW_008824791.1:7544066-7550861 GCF_000699105.1 Pygoscelis adeliae
AGATGAGGCGCTTAGGGACATGGTTTAGTAGGCATGGTGGTGTTAGCTTGACAGTTGGACTCGGTGATGTTAGAGGTCTTTTCCAACCTTAATGATTCTATGATTCTATGACGAAAGCTACAGAAATAGAAAAAAATGCAACTCCCCCCCCCCTTTGTATTACTGTATGAAAATATATGAACATCTGGCCTTTGACTTATAGCAACCATACTTTTATGTACTGCTATCTTTGAGCTTTTGCTGGAATACATATTTATTTATTATTCCCCAAACGTTTGTGTTTCATGTGTACCAATGAAGTGCCTACCATTGTACATGCAACACAGGAACTTAGGAAAAGAGACTATGAATTATATGTTAGAAAGTCAGAAGATTTAGTAAGCAATTGGAGCTGTTTGGTTTTTTCTTTCTTTCTTTTTTATTCACTAAAAGAAATAATGAAAAAATATTTAATGTTTTAGCTGGCATATAATGTCATCTAAGATATCCAGCCATGAACCAAGTTATCACTGTGTTCCATTGACCCTGTACAGTTCATAATGTATAGGCATTGTAAAATAGCAACGATTAAAAATTGTTCAAATACCAGACAGCTTACATAACAGCAGTTGTGCAGATTTTTAGAAAATGTAGTCCTTAATTATTGCAAATTTAGTTTTACTGATTCTTAGTTTTGAACCCTTGTTATTTTTTTGCAAAATAACCTATAAATAGTAACTGATCAGTGGCTTACGTAGAAAGCAGTTCTTTTGGGAACATGGGGAAATAAGGATATGGCATTGATCAGAGCCTGCCTGTCTGTAAGGCCTCTTCGTGTGGCAGAGAGCATGTACTGCATTAGAAAATGCTAATAGACAGCCTATGACATTCCCCCATCCCATTAAGCCTGAAGGAGTGTCAGGATTTGCCATCTGGCTCTCCATGTGCACCACTTTTGTCAAATTCACTCTTTTCCCTCAGTTTTTTGTCCTCCTTTTTTCTTGGTTTTGTTGCTACCACCACCAGTCCTTTCATCCTTCCTCCCTTTGGAACAGAAATCTTCATTTTCGCTAGAGATGCTTTTCTCCCTTCTTCTTCTGCCTGCCCACAGATGCTAATAACAGCTCCTTCTTAGGCTGATGACTAGTCTCTATAGCAATCAGGCAGCAGAAGCACTCAGTGCTAAAAAACAAGCAGATCTTGGTAGCAGCCTCCAATTTTTTCTCTTCTTTTTCTCCACAGCAGTTACCACCTGCCTTCACCTCTGCAGAAATCTGTAAATGTGCTGATATTCATCCAATGGAATGGACCGAGTAGAGGGAAACAGCAGTGTATGGATTAGTTTCCTAAAGTACTAGACTGAATTAAAAGTTAGTTGATTTTACTACGTTTTATGAAACTAATGAAACATCTGAAATGTAGGTAAATATTCTGCTGCTGTTCAGTGTAGTTAAAATGCCTGATGAAAGTGATACACATAAGAAGATTGACTGCTGTCATGTTAAACATAGACTACTGGAATACTGAATAAAATGCTACCCTATGTATTTTGGGTGAAAATGCAATAAATATTCCCATTCATAAGGCAACATATTCTCAGACTGAGTGAAGATGAAAATATTTAATTTTCTATGCATGAATGTCCATGTAATATTACAGAGAAAAGGTGAATAAGTAGAGTTTGTTTTTATTGCAAAGGCAAGATTTGGATACTGTATGCTGTGCAGGAAAATCAAATAAGATGTTCTGTCAGGAAGATAAAAAATAAATAGCATTAGTTCTCTAGGCTGATTCTAAGCTATCAAAAATATGTCCAGCTTAACATAGATGACATTTTGTTATAGCACAGATGAATATTTAGTAATATTCTACAGAGACTGAAAGGATGGTTTTCATTTTACTAGACACTTGAAGACATGATATTCAAAATGTTTCCTTTGTTCAGAATCAGAAAGTATTACGATCATTTTGCCAAATAGCATACAAACAAAACTATCAGGGGATGTACAGTACTGACAGGCTTTGAGTTAGAAGGTTAGTTTTGAATGAACAAAACTTCATGTAATTTGCTAGGTCTTTCAGTCAAATGTAGGACAGATGTTTTATAAATAGTGTAATACACAACATAATAAGCGGCTTTAAAGATTTTCAATAAGGTCAGAGCAAAACCTATTTTGGGGGCAATTGGCAGGTGGCAACAAGTAAAGTGTAAATTAAATCTCAAAGCTGTTTTTCAAGACAAAACCAAGTGTGATTTAGATTTGGTAATGAATGGACAGTCTCAATAAGGCAGTTGAATTCAAAAGTAGCAGCAAATGTGCATTTTCATAAGCAAAAGAGAGTGCAACTTTGATTGTTCCTTCACAATGTCTTTGTTGGACTTGTCAAGGGGTGTCGGAAAGAGATATTGGCATGACCCACTTGTGGGAACCTCTGTATAAAGGTACCAGAATAATTTATTCCTCATCTTTTATAGGAATAACTTTATCCGTATAAAGATGATTCTGTTTGCATCTACACTGGGAGACTCATTTGCTGTGCAGAAGCTCCTGTTCAGAGTAGTGGTCTTCAGGCACAACAGGGAGACTGAGTGAAGCAGACTTCTATCAGACTTCTAGGTTCGAGAGATTAACAAACAATGCAGGTTATACTATATTGACTGCACCTACCTAGTTAGAGTGAGATGACTTTCCAGCACAGACAAGACCTCAGAGTACTCTCACTGTGCACTTGATAGTGCAGAGATAGCTCCCTTCTAACTACTTTATCCCCCTGTGTGTTCTGAGCACTGACTCCGTGTCAGCAAAGAATCTGAGCACGTGATAAACAGACTATCTGCATTCTTCAGTTTAAAAGCATATGGTTGTATTCTCTGTTGAATCGGGGCTTACGTGGTAGAACTGAGACTGGTATGGAAAATTACCTGGCTTTGCAAACAAATGCAGAAGAGTAGTGTTATATAAGCAATATTAAAAACAACATTGACAAAACAATGGAAGAAAGGGTTCTTGAAAAATGCCAGCAGGACATGAACAGGAGGGAATGTGCAGTAGGAAAAAAACCAATTGTTTCTTTAAGTCAGACAAATTGTGCATCAGAATTTCAGCATTCATTTAATGGGAAAGTAACTTTCTGGTTGATAAGAATGCAAAGAATATCTTGAAAGCATGAACCAGATGGTGAGTGATGTACTTTGTTAAGCTTCAGCAGTAAAGCCTGAAAACCACAACCTTTGTATATTTTAATAACCCATTCATTTCCATGCTACATTCATCTAACTACCAAATGATGACACCTCAAAATGTACATCACTGTTTGGTTCTAACTCAGCAACAGCTAGAAGCAAAAAGACGTCTGATTACAATACAAAGGGAGTATATCTGCAGGGAGTAACTTCTTTGTTGTCACGCAGGAGATGACAAAAGATTTGGCAATTAGAAAAGAAAGACCACTGATTTTCTCCTCTATTTAGGGAGAAACAAGGCCCAAGATTCTCAGTAGGATGAAGCTTGGCATTCTGTTCCGATAAACGCAGGGAAACATACAAACAAAAAAGGTAACATTCCAGTATACTAAGTCAAGCCTGTCAGAACATACCAATGATACTACTTTTAACATGCATATAAGTAAGTTCTACTGATTAGAGCTACAGTTTGGCATTCCAAGTCAGCAGAGCTGGAAAAGCATCCTTAGTATTTTTTTCATTCTCTGCCTCGTGATTAATATTCAGTAATATTTCTTATGGAAACTGCTTTCCTCTTGTCACTCTTTATAATACCTGTTGTTTACAAGCTATTGAAAGAGCTATTGAGAGCTACTTTTGTGTGCCCATGATCCAAAGCTACCGTTATCTGTGTGTATAGATTGTTTGTCTAGCTGTGCACTTGCGGAGCCAGGACAAAATATGGAGTGAGATAGGCAGGTGGTTGAATGATTAATCTCTTAACTTATTGCAAAGACATACTGGTTCATACCTTGATCTGTCTGTTTTAATAATCTGTCTCTGGATATAACCATCTTTAGAAGCTTCAGGGAAGAATGATACGCAGTACTTAGTTTCCCATCATAATCTTTATCTAACTTCAATTGTTATTAAATTTAATAATGTTTGGTTTAGGCTGTGGCTTCCAAGCTTGGTTGTTGTGGTCCTTTCTTCTCTTGTATTGCTACTTGGAACTGGAAACATAAATCCGTGAACAAGTAGCAGAATTTAGGATCTAATGTTTTAAGCTCTCAATTTGAATTTGTAAGGCTTCTAGAATGACTTGTTGTTATTAATTGTTGCTGTTTAATGTACAGTGTTACTGAATGGGCAAAATTCTCCTTTTTTAATAATATCCTTCAGCAATACATTCTATCTGGGGGAACAAAAAAAAAAAAGAAGTTGTTCAGATTACAAGTTTTAAACTGGCGTTCATTTTGTCAGTAAGCATTCCTGAATTGTAAATGAGGGAGAACAGAAACTTCCAGTCTTCTCACTTTGTTCTAGTCAGTATTAATGCCTGTTTTTATTATGCATTCACGTCTTTTTCTTTTCTTGAAAGGGATGCAGTGCACCTCAGTATATTTTAGGGAGAAGTTTTCATGCCTTTTCATATTCCTCTCACTTCTCTTTCACCTCCTTGTGCTCCAAGTTTTCTTTACACTTCCTTGTTTGTACTCTTAAAGCTTTTGACTGTTGAGTTCGGTGACTTGATACTTCTATCTTAGGGACTAACATTAGGGGTATAATAACAGATCTTTTCTCAGTTCAGAAGACAACCTGAAGGCAAATGGATTTGTGTTAGTCTGAAGCCAATACTTTTCAGGATTTTTTAAGAAATCTACAAATTTATTCTGGGCATTTTAATACAAGTGTAAAATTAGATTAATGAGGAGCGGCAGATGAATCTCACAAAATCCACCAAGTGCTAGGGATGATTGTTGTCATCCACCATCTAATTATATGGTTGCATACCTGTTCCTTCCAGTTTTTGCTCTAGTGTATTTTTAAGCATTTTTTACAAAATGGATTTTCTTCAAGGGAAGGCCTGCTATCTTGAATGTTTAGGACAGTCTTCGGACAAGTAAAAGATTACCTTCTATACCATAATTATGAAGAAGGCCAACGAAGGGCAAGACTAGAATTCATATGAGTATCCTAGCCACAGGACTCACATAAAGTGAGGGGCAGAAAAGGGAACAGGACGGACACAGAAGTTAGAGAAGGCTGTCACCTGAATGTTACCTCAGTACTTGCTATAAAATTTGAATATTTTGTTGAAACAAAATTAAATCAACTATTCTAACATTTCCCAATGTTTGTTTTCAGCTGAAAATATTTGGATTTGGCATAATTGTCGACTCATTTTTCAGCAAAAGGTATTAACCAAAGTATGCTTTATCAGTTTATTCTAGATTAATGTAAAGTACCTAATTTTTATATATGTGTGTATTCCTATATAAGTATGCTTAAAAACAAGCTAGGAATTGTCAGAAGTTTAACACAAGTTGCACATTTTATCATTATTTCATAATTAAAAAAATCAAATATCCATATAGATATATAGGGGAGATAACTGCATATCCTTTTGCTATGTCACACTCATATGACAAATTCTGTATACCATAAAAATTGTTCAGATATGTCTGCAATATTTTCTTTATAACAAGAAAACAAATGAATGGTTTCAAGTACAGTTGAAAGAACAAGCGTGGTGGTGTGTTGCATTGTGATCTGTGCTCTGTGTAACACACTCTTGACATTTCAAGGAACGGCTTTCTTCTTTCAAATGTAGTTTCTTTTTTTATGAGTCTAGATATCTATGGGTCAAGGAGGAGAGCAATGGAGTATTGCAGTAAATTGATCAGCATACAACAATGCCACTGTCCCCACAATTGAATCAGAGTTGCGCAACATATGCCTTGTATTAAAGTAGCTGAAGACTGTGTTTTGCTTCAAGTGGCAGGAAGCTGGATTTCCACAGGCAGAAGGTTAAGTTCAAACTGTTCTTTTTCCAAGTGTACATCATGATAACAGTGAATATTAAAACATGCAAATGACCAGTTTTATTACTGAACTTTTTCTGTTGTTTGTAAAGCAGACTCCCATCAAAACCGTTTCTCTATGGATGTAAAAAGATCAAAATGCAAGATCATTTTGGTAAAGTTTGTCAGTGTTTTCTTTACTTTTTTTTTTCTAGAAAAGTGAAACAATTTTGCATATAGAAATATAAGAAGATGGGGATGATGATAATGACTGTTAATGAAATAACTGGCAGTCTTCAGAGAAAAAGAGGAGAGTGTCACTACTTTGGTATCTACTACTGTTGCTTTGGCATCTGTTGGTTCATTGGCATGTGGGGTTTACTGTTCAGATACTGCTTCAGTGTTTTACTTGTCAGTCTGTGGAGTTCGCTAAATGGTCATCTGGAAAAAAAACTCAAATTAGTTTTTCCTTGGAGGTATGAGTTAAGAATTTGAGGGAGCTTTCGAATAAAAATTGGAGGAAACAGTTTTTCTGGTTAGGAAAATACAGCTCTTGAAGTTGCAAGCTTCCTTTTCTTTTTCTCTACTCTGCAGGACTGGAAAGTAGGTTTTGTTTCTGATGTTGAATTATTCTAACTGATGGAAGCTAGTTTCCTTTAGGTATATATTAGAAAAGTTGGTCAGATAAGCATTTATTATTTGCCTTAAGTGCTAAACATGATTTACATATGGAAGTCATTTTTTTTAAAGATGTGATGCCTTGTTCCCCTTAAGTACCTGTGAATTTGCAAATGAGAATACTGATTGTGATATTCATAGAATCATAGAATCATAGAATTATAGAATCAT
>NW_008824791.1:7552169-7577021 GCF_000699105.1 Pygoscelis adeliae
TAACCGCTCCATAATCTTCCCCGGCACAATATATGATCAATCACATATTGATCAGCTCAGTGATGGTGCTGAGACATCACTATATTAATTAGAAGGTCCTAAATTTAGTTAATAACCTTCCATTCCTCTCTCTCTCTCCTTTTACTACTTTCTCATAGCTATGTGATATACATGACTAAAAGTGTATTGTATTTAATGGTGTTGTCCAGGTGTAAGCATAGCACTAAGAACAAGCGAGAGAATGTGAGTCATCATCCAGTAGTTATTTCAGTGAGGAGTTGTTTTGGTTTTTTCTGCCCCCTGCCCCCTATCAATTTCAAATGCAATTTGCTTCATAGCCAATGAAAGGCAAGGAAACAGAGAGCAAGAAGTAGTCATGCTACCCTGATTCTCTGTAATTTTTTCAAATAATTGTTTTATATTTTTGTATGTATTGCATTAAAATAAGTAGTCCTTATGTGTTTGTAATACCTAGGTTGTATTAGGAGAAGAGGCCACTATTTAGCTAATAAAGCTAACGCCAAGAGGAAAAAAAAGTGTTACATCAATATTACTTACGCCAATCCAGAAAACAACTTTCTCTTGTTAATATAGTTGTTACTGGTATAGCATCAGGTACATTGTAGCTGTTATCAGTATAGAAGCATCACCCTAACAGACAGCTATAGCATCCAAAATGTTTTTTGTGGCCCTAGCCTGAGGCTTTCTCTACCCACAAATGTTACCATTTTACCCATAACTGGTATAGTTTAAGGGGTCTGCATGTTTGCACATCTGTATCCTGCCCAGTTGGGATACACATACACAGTCATTTAACAAATTTACACTGCTATATTCCATACAGAAAGATGTATGAGCCGTACTGTTACAGGCTACCCTTGCAAAGCTTAACTAAATTCACGTTAGTAGTTGTGCTAGCATAGTTATTTTAGAGAATAGTTGTATTCTGTGTACAATTTTAAGTGACAAAGAGTTACACAGGTTTGTGTGGGTCAGTGCAATCATCAGAATATAGCAATATTTTCCTATGTGTATAAGCTGAATTCCAGGTCTTCCTTTCTGTTTTCCTGAGAAATTTTGCCCCACTGAGAGTGCTTACGCCAACCCACATCCCCCCACATGCCATGGGATAGTTTAATAGCCTGGCATACATAAGAAAGGGGAACAAAGTTTCTATCTCATGAAAATGGATTAAGTGACTGAATTAAAAATAGGATCTGTCAGAAGGGAAGGAAGATACCTTCTGAAACATTTTAAAATCACATGTAGAAATACACTATGCTCTGGTTCTGAATGTCACTTTCATTTTGGCTGTTTCGATGGCTCCTATACTTGAAAAAATTCCTATCATGTCAGAGAACTGATTTTTGCTGTTTTCTTTTAGGTTCACTTGTCCCAGTGTGTCCAGCTGAATAATTCAAATTTGTGTTGAATCCTGCCAGACAGGCGACAGGGAGTTTATGAGCCTGGGGAAACTTGTACTAGCAATTCATAGGCAGTGTGAGCAGCTCACTGTACCTTCAGGTCACATTATTTATTGATTTTATTTAAAACGTTATTCCATAAAAATAACCTTACAAGGTGCACAACAGATTTTCTTAGGGCTTGTATAGACATCAGTATGATACAAATAAAAATGATACAACAGCAATGTGTTATCACACTGCAAATTTATCAATATCAACAAACCTTTTAAAAGGAACTTAAGCGTTGCAGTCTTCGAAAACCAAACAGTAGATGAATTATTGCTTTTATTCCTACTTAGGAGAAAGACAGAGTACCACTGAACAGACTGAAAAACAGCTGTGGAGGTGGAAAGCTAAAATGAGTTTAGTTTGTTACTGTTAGACCAAGTACTGTACCTTTTATAAACTTTTTCCACTCTTTATTTGTAAGTGCTCTGTAAAAAATATGGAGAAACTGAGCATAGGTGTTAGCTTTCAGAGGCACTGAGATCTCTGCCGGATAGGTGTTGGTGAATCTTGCTGCAGCCTCTTAGTGGATGCCATTTCCGACCTTTCATCCTCATCCTTTGTGGAAGTTACTTTCTGTGTAGTAAAGCTGTAGTAAAGCTGACAGAAGTGGACGTTTGCCTCTACTTTTGCTGCTTTTTTGTGTGGCTCAGTAAAGAAACTAGACTTTGAACTGGAATGGCTGAGACACAGAAATGGTCCTTTTTACTAACTCTGCCATGGGTAGTAGCTTCAAGCAAAGGGGTGAGAATTAAGAAGCTGGAGAAATACTAGTTTTTGAATCCTCATGGTTGTGGATTTCGGGGATAAGAGTCAATGCCTCTGACTGTCATAAACTATAAAATTAGTAAGTTCTCTGATTTAGAGTTGGCAGCTGCACTGGGTCCTCTCCTGACATGATGTGAGGTAGGCTAGAGGGCGTGGGCATCTCACCCAGTCACGGCTTTGGGTTGATGGGAAAAAAATAGCCACTGGCAGAAAGACAGTAATTAAAAGTAAGCTTCTTGAGCTGCATTCTTGATATTCAGCTCAAGGAATTCATATAGTGGAGTTGTACCATCTTAGATTTGGAGTGGTGATAGATTAATATAGAGATTAAATTTCTCCTTATGTCAGTCCAGAGAGAAGTAATCTGAATCAGGACTTTTGTCTTTCAGGCACATATTTTCTGCACCAACTCAGCACTTGTTTGCAAATGAGTACCACAACAGTAGGCCTAAGTGTTGATATAACACTGGTATAATCCTTACCATAAATTATTTGTTCTTGTGTGGCTCTCCAGTTTTCTCTCATTATCAATTTTGAAATACCTTGGTTTGGGCCTGGTGCGGAATGCGATTTACTTGTGTTTGGTTTCTTTTTTTTTTTTTGTAATTTTCTTGTGTTGGGAAAGGAAAAAAAAAGAATACCAAATAAATATTTCCTGCTCACCAGCTCAAAAAAGCATAGAGCATAGATACAGCATATTGCTGTCCAAACTGTGATCAAGCATTGATAATTGTAGTGGTAGTCTTAGAAGTGAGGAAAATTCTCATTCAAATCTGTTCTTAGTAAGCTGCATACATTATACATTTAAGTATATGTATATACATGAACATATAATTGAGGTGGATGTACAGGTGGCATACTTCAAGAAAGAGTCAGAAAAAGAGATTAAGGTTAAATGTGTATTTAAAAGTGGGGTTTTAGAAACCCTTGTTATTCTTACATTCAAATTCAGATGTTTTGAAAGTTAAATAGGATTCAGTTTTGAGGATTACTTTGTGTACGACTTGGATTTAAATCACAGGGCATTTCAGATCAGCTACTGTTTCAAAGCAGCTGCTGTTAAAGGATTTACACACGATCTTGCTTCCAGAATATTAGTATAGCAGGTCTTCTTCTAGCTGAATTTGAAGTGGAATGTAGATTTTATATTGCCCTTGTCTAATATGTATTTTTTTTGAACAATCTTTATCTGTTGTTTAAAGGTATTAACTGGTTTAAAATCATTGGCATTGTTTAGAGGATTTTAAATAGAGGAACATAGAGTTAAACTATGTGAAACCAGGCTTTCCATTTAATTGTAAAAGAGGAAAAATAAAGTCTCTAGAATGAAAGCAGTACTTAGAATCATCCATTCAGTGCTTCAGATCCTAAAGAAACCCGCAGATGATACTTCACTGAGGGTAATGTTAGTGTCTTGGAATATCATTATGTTGCATTTTTCCAACAGGATGAAAAGAACATAGAGTATTTATAAGGGAAAAAAAGAGAAGATTTTGGTAGCTTTTTAAACAAAGTCAAAAGAAAATGAAATATGCCTACAGTATTTCACCCACAAACAGATGGCCAAACATAACAAATCAATAGTATGTAAATAACAGTGTTAAGAAGATCTGTTGCAAGGCATGAAAAATGACTGGTTTCTTGGCTGCTACCTTCATACAGACTAAACCTTCACAAAGAAGAGTAGGATATATGTTGAGTTTTTTTCAGAGACAGATGTAGTGGCTCAAAGTTGCCATCTTCATTTACAAGTCCTTTTTTTATTTTTTTTTAAAGTCCTATGCAGAATCGACAGATGCCCTTTAGAACTTGTAAAGGTGGTACCTAAGAAATATGCAGTGCTAGAAGGTCTGAAAGACAAAGGCAGTAGAAGGAAATGCTGTTCTGTTTTCATGAGGGCTGTGAGTCCCCTGCGCCTACGTAAGTCTATGACAGAGAACGTGTGCTGGGAACTCTTAAAAATTTGAGCAGAATTGTTACAGGAGGCAGGTTGTGAAATAGTAAACTGCTTGTTCTGCAGCACACAATAATTAGACCATTGGTACAAATGTGTGTCTTCTTATTTAAATCCACAAGAAAAGAATTGGTCCAGGTCATATCTTAGTGTGACACTCCTGGAAGTACAATTTATCCAGTACTTTCAAGACCTACAGTCATTTTTCAGGTGCGTTGCAAATAATGTTTCTAGTATTTTAAGACATATTTTGCCCCTAAAGTATGCTAAGCATGTTTGCTCATTCAAATGACAATAATGGGGGATTTGGTCATAATTTTTAAAAAGGATTGTGCAAGTGACTTGACTTGTGACCTCAGGCTATTGATTTTAAATCTCTCTCTGACAGTGGCTTCCCTTCTGTGGAATGTGAATGATGATGTTTTACTTCCCTACTTTAGTAAAGCATTTTGAGTTCCTTGGTTTAGGAACTTTTGTCTGGCCTCAGTTCTGTACAGCACTGTACAAAGTAGAAGTCAAATATTACAAAATATGAAATGACATAGAAATCCCAGTTTTAAATTGAGATTCTGCTACTTATTATTTTAGAGGAATCAGAAAAATGTACTATAGAATTCTGAAAATAATAGGATATGATAGAGTGAATATTGATAATTTATAAGTTTACTAATTAGGAATTAAAAGCACTTAAACAAGTTATTCTTTGAGAAATCTACTAGTAGAAAAAGATTACTTTTTGTGCAATTGATCTGAAACAGTTTTTGAATATTCTGTAAAATCAAACTTACTAAAATAATATACATTTCTGATGTAAAGAATATTTTTATTTTTTCCCTATTGTTCTTTGTTATTAATATAATGAGATTTTCTGAAGCTCTTGATTGCTATTTCTGCTTTTTATCAGGATCAGATAAAGAATTCTTTGGTTTGAGATTTCCGTAAAGAACTACTTGTAATATGTCCTTTCCTAAAGCATAGTAAAATAGCCCAATATCTGTGTGTCTCACCATTTTTTTTAGTATATTTTCCTGATATTATACATCTTCAAATCATGAGAAATAATGTATGGTAATATGCTTTTGGGAATTCTTTGTTGACTATTTCCATGTCTTTTTAAAAGGCAATTTTCTAGCTTTCTTTGCAGTTACACAGTTATGTCAATGATGTAAATCATTCCAGAAATATTGGAACCAGCCCAAACCCAAACACCCCTGAACTTCAACATTGAGAAAACAGATCTGAAAGTGATCTGTTAAGATGTTTAAACATTCTTTATCTTACTCTGTAGTTATATATTGGGAGTTAGGAAAGATGGAAAAAATTTAATTTTTTTTAAAAACAGAGAAAAAAATAATATTCATGCATTTCCACTCCTGTTATCGTACAGACTTTTTATTGGATAGGTGTTGTCTAAGGGAAAGTTAAGGTTGTTTAGGTGCTATAAATTTATTAGGCAGGAACACTATTTAAAGAAGTCACCAGGAAAGAGAACAGGTACTTCTGGACAGATCACAGAAAGAAGGATTATCTCTCAGCATGCCAAAGTGGCTGTTTTCCAAGGAAAATGCTGGTTCCTGAAATTACAACAAAATATTCTTCATGTTTCCCTCCTCCTCCTCTCCCTTAGGAATCACATTGTCTTTTAGAGGATGTAATGCCTCCTGAAATTGCCATTCTGTCAGTGTTCCCTCTCTTAATCCTAAAACATTTCATCTAGTGTGGAAATACCGTGGAAGTACACAGGTCAGTAGCCATTAAAAGGTGTAACTGAGTTTCCGATGTAATCAGAAAAGAGTACAGTGAAGGAGAATATTACTTTGAAATAGACACTGCAGTACTCTTTCAAATTTGTCAGCATTAGTATTTCAGAGTAAAGCATAAAGCCATAATAAATATGTTTATACTCTTGTCTCATTTTTGATACCACATAGCTTCATCGCTAAATTTGATTCAATTTCTTTTTTTTAGTTCCTTCAGATCTGTTCTGTCTTTGGGTGAGACTTTCCCTTGTCTCCATTCTCTTTTCATACTTTGCCAGCCTTCCTTGTAGAGAGTTGAAAATGTGTTACAGATCATTAATATGACTAATCTCAAAGTACTTGTACAATAAACATTGCTAGCTCTACCAAGATAGACCATTTCCCCCTGTATGTTCTGAAATTGTAGTAGTAAACTCTGAGTTCTGTTGCTATCATATGCTGTCCTATTCCCTCTCCATTTGCTTTCCTGTGTGAAACTTATATTAACTCCAGTATGACCACAGTCTGGTAGCAGAAATTGTTTTGCCTGGCAGAGTGGAATTACTTGGGTTCATGAAGAAGGTGTTGGATGTTCACTGAAAAAGAGCAAAGCTGGTGGTAGGAAAATTGAATTAACAACATAAACATCAGTACAACAGTTTTGTATTGAAAATAACTGATAATATTTACATTTGAAGTGCAAAGTGTAGCAAATACAATGCCAGTCTGGATACATTAATTTTATATGAAAAGAAACAGGGAAACATTATTATAATAATAATTTATTACTTGGACAATTTAATAAGGAACATTTTCTGGTGACAAGCTGGTTAATAAGAATAGGCAGTCAGAACTGAATATGCTTAGGGAGCAAATGGTAGTTTTTATTCCTGTGGGTTCAGTTTCAAATTCTCCTGTTTTTCTGCAAATGGGAAAAAGAGAAAGCATCCAGTCATAGTTGTGAACCATTTCCCGCTCCTGCCTTTTTTAACCACTTGATCAGTTTCCTACTGCAGGATCAATTTACAGCTTGCTCGGTTTTGAATTAGCTGAGGAATTATTTAGTTTTTCTTAACAGATTTGGGCTTCTGGATTGTCTTCTTGCAGTGCTGACTTTCTGTATTCATCTTTTTTCATTCCCCCCCCCCCTTTTTTTAACTTTGTGAAGATCAAAATCTATCCTTGTTGCATCGTATGTACTGTTAATAAAGTTCCCATTTGTTGTACTCCAGCTCCACCTCCTCCTTTTTTTAGTGGCCAAAAGCATGATTCCTCATTAGTGTCTTCTGTCATATGGAAATACCTACACTAACAGATAGCCGACCTCAGAAAACATGGCTTAACATCAAACTCTACATGTTAATGAAAAGGGATTTATGGTGTTCTATTACCAATGAACACTATTATGGAGTGAAAAAATGTCAAAGGAAAATCTCAGTGCTGAATTTGCCAGAAATTGTTGTTGTAATAGTCTATAAGATGTTTAATTTTTCCGATGAGCTACTATTTGGACTCTTCTTTACTTAGAAGCTGGTTTCATGTTTTCCTGGAAAGACTCAGTTTTCAACTATTAGCAGTTTTTATCCAGTTGAATTACAATAACACCCACAATGTGAGTGGCACATTCCAAGCATAAAATGATACATCTTTTGCTCAGAGGGTTTATGATCCATATTACTGAATCAATGGAGTTATGCCAGGTTATGCCATCTGAAGATTTGGCCCTCAGTAGTACACAATATTCTGTTTTCAAGGACCATTACTCAAATAGAATAACCTAATCATGCTAAAGGCCAAATGTCTGCTGCGCCAAACTTTGTACAGGAATTTCTTTTCTCTATTTGTTGTAATACAAAACAAAAGTGCAGGTGGATGAGTAGTATAAAATTTATATGATATTTCTTTTTCTCACTTCTAGAAGGTATTCCTTAAGGTTCTGCGGAAGTAAGATGTGACTTTCAAAATGGAGAATGGTTTTGTTCATTTGGAATGCCCATGTTAAAATTTCTAATTTCAATGATGGCTGTTTGGATGCTGGTTTTTAAATACACTGATGGCTAGATTTTGATGGGCCAGAACTTAAACACTGACATGTAAGCAGCCAGGAACCTCTGGCTCCCTATGGCTCCCTATTGCCTGCACTGTGACAGCTGCATAGGTCAGATTGTGTAGCAGACTTACTGTTAGGATTGCATAATTTCTGTTACTAATATTACCAGAAAACAATACATAAGTGGGGGGAGTGGAGAAGTACTTACCACAAAGCTAAAATAAAGGCTTTATGAACTACATTTGGCATTGCTAAGTTAAAACAAAGCAGAAAGATTTCTTCAGTTTCCATTTATATTCCATTAACACACACAACAGCAATAAAAGTGATAACAAAGTACATTTTTGATGACTTAGCACTTACACAGATGCCATTGAGCAAAGATTTTGTGGATGAAAAAGATTTTCTGGGGCTTTACAACAAATGAAATGTGTTACACTTGATAGTGATGTAGGTTAGCTGAAAGTATGTGAGTAAATTCTACTCCATTGTATCTATGGGTAAAAATAGATTGGAATATAAAGGGTTATTACTTATATAGAGATTATTATTACCAATATACATTCAGAAGGTTAGAGATGACCTAAAATCCCAGTTTTAGGAATGACCTAAAAAACCTGCTCTTTCTGAAATAGAAGGTTAGTGATGGCAATCATTTTAAGTCAGAGGGAGAGCTTAGGTGGCCAGTTGTGCTCAAAGCCTTCCTTTTCCATCTACTCTGAAAATACTAATGCCTTGCTCAAAAAACTCTTTCTTGCAGGTGTTCACCCTGTGCACCCAGGTCAGTTCATTGCCTCATGCCAGGCCATATTGCTGCAACTTCGAAAGTTAATTAAAGCTAATCCACAGAGTTACAGTCTGCCTTGTTTTGAGCGCTACCAAAACACTAGTGCCAGCATTTACAGAAAGGCAGCCAAATATGTTGAGCCCAGGAGAATGGACCTTTCAGACTGTGCACATTTTTCCCATGAAGTATTGTACTGGGAGAGAGATGGTCTTTGAGATCATTAGAGTAATAGTAAATTGATCAGATGTTGGCAAATACTTTTGTTTTGTGTATTTAAGATGAATTAATAGATGGTATCTAAGATTAATTTTATTTGAATGTAGCCTTCATTTTACTCAATAAAGTGTGTACTGGATGTTTGTTAGCTGTGTTACCTAAATGAGTGGTTAAGAATGTACTGAATATCGTAATCTCATTTTAAATCCATCTGACACTCTGATAACTTAGAAAGTTTAGGATGGCTTAGGATGGTAAGAGGTGAGAAAATAAAACGAGCCTTTTTAGAGGAATTTAACCAAACTTGCAATATACTGGGATGGAGTAAGTTGTCCATCTGTATCTTCTATCACGCTTACTCTGTTGCCGAGCTGTCAGATGGTTAAAGCACAAAACGAGAATATAGTTCCCTGATACCGCAATGACAGTTTAAATAGTTTCTTTCCCTGACCATATCTTCTATTGCCAAGTTCCTGAAAATTGCTTGTGAGGGTGTGAAGTGCATCAGATCAGATCAGGGAACTGATTTAGATTAAAAATAAAGCCGCCTCCTCCCCCTTTTATTGTTTTATGCCGTTTCACTCCCTAGCCTGGGCCGACAGCTGTGCTGATGGCTGTGTTAGCACAGCACAGTGCAGAGCAGGGGTAGGAAGGAGCCAGCAGTGATGAGGTGCAGGAGGTGGGCACTCCACGACAGAATTGGTATTGAACACCTCTTCTTGTTGAACTGTGGCCTGTGTACTGGCACACCGGATATCTAAGGTCAGGATTGCCATCAGAAGTGGGAGGAAAGTTTCAGGAGAATTTAATAGGTCTGCAGGTGCAATTAGAAAGACCAGTAAGGAATAGGGACCGGTCACATGAAGTACCTTGGCAAAGTATCTGAAGCCTATTGTATGAAACTTGTTTTAAACTAATCCTCCTAGGAAATTTAAAACTTGTTTGAAGTAGATGCAGGAAGTAGCACTGAATTAGGACTGAATTTTCCAATCTTGTGTTTCCCAACTAATTAGGAGTTATAAAGTACTTTCTCTTGTTGCAAGAGCCCCTCAAGCGTACACAAAGTAGATCTCCAGGGAGCTAAAGCTTCCACTGCTTTTCAAGTGACTCTTTTCGTGCAGCAGGGTGCAGCTTTCTTTGATTTGATAGAGTTGACCCAATTGTTTACAATTTTGTGTCACTACTAATACATTTTTACAGGACCTTGTATTAATGTATAATTTATTTCTAATAAACATATGTGGAGTTCTCAATTTATGAATCATTCATAAACATATTATTGACTACTTCAGAAATACTAGAAACTATCTGATAGTTCAGGTAAGATATTTTAAGATCAATGCAGATAGTGTGTTATTTACATTTTTTTGACATGCTACTTCATGTAAGTTCTCATAAATGGCTGTTGGAAATCTGAACAAATACAGATTTTTCTTTCTCTGGTATTTCACCACTGTTGCAATCTGCGGTCCAAATTACTTGTATGAAAGGATTTATTTACAAATTGGGATACCTGTGTGTGTACATGTGTTTACATGTACATATATATACACATATGCAAGTTATATATATACATATATATATATCTACCATTATTATACCACTATCTGTGAGTGTAAAGAGGCTTTTGGAATATATATTTCAGATTAATGCTTAAACTGTATATGTCTGAAAAGGTTTGAGCCAAATTAGCTGTACCATATTTGTTAGCTTGTATCCATTGCACTTTGTTGCTAGTATTCAATTAAACACTTAACTTGCCTACATTGATCCCATGTATTTATACAGAGCTGTGCTCACTTTTAAACTCGATTTCCTCAGGGAGAATACAAATATTTTTAATTTTGTTTTGTGAGCCATATGTTCAAGAGCCACTACTACTTTGCTGTTTCAACTTTCTTTGCCTTTTTCTGCCTTTGCAGTATTCCAGAAATTCACTAGTACCGTCTAAGTAGAGCACTGTAAATATGCCACTAAAAAAAGTTTCTCATGCAATGTAATTTTATCATGAACTCACATTTATTTAGTTTTATCCTAATATCCCCTGTTGCTCAGTTCTTCTCTAAAAATGCATCCCTCTATGTATGTTTTGTGAGTCAGCTTTTACAAATGTGTTACGGTTCATTCCTTTTATCTTAGCTCCAACATTGTGTGTTTGCTATAGGACTACTTTATGGTGGGGTTTTTTTTATTATTATTATTATTTGTTTGGTTTTGTTTTTCTAAAGTGTTTCTGGCCACCAGAAGATAGTAAAAGTGTCTTCATTGAATATTGGATATTTTTTTCTTTATGTAATATTCAGTTTGGCTCTGTCTTGTGGTCATGTACCCACTTCCATGACTGATCCCCTTTCTTGTTTGGTCATGACGAAGAATTAGAGCCTTCAGGAATCAGAGTAAGAGCAAGTGAGACCCGGGGAGCAAATAGGCAGGAGAGGCCAGTAGTAGCTAAAATGATGCAGTCACACTAGATGACAGTTTAAGCCTGCTAGCAGTGGGGGAAGGCTGCAATATTTGCTTCAGGGAAAACACAGTAAAAAGGTGAAAATGGCCTCATTTCATAACAGAGAGGAAAAGCAGAACTAAACCTATGTGAGAAGAAAGAGAAGAGACAGAATCTGTTCTTGTCTTGGCTTTACCTTAAGTATATTTGTCCTGAGAGCTGTGTGTGTTAAAGCGCAGTAAATTTAGCCTGGGAAATAACCAAAATTACATAATTGCAACTTAAAGTTTTGTCATCTGCAGATTTTAATTGATGCTTAAGTATCAGAGTGAGATGTCCAGTGCACATTTTGAACAGTAAGAAATACAAATCCAGTTTCCTCAGGAACTCACAAGATGCCTGCCCCAGCTGGCATTAACGCTGTAGTTCAGCAAAACACTTAAGCACTTGTTGGACTTGAAACACAGTTGCAATTCCAGTGATGTGGATCCTTTGCAGGATCAAGTTACAATATATTTGGATACCAGTCTGTAAAACTGGCATTTCAGTGTTCCCTCTCCTTTGCTATCTAAACTATGTTTGACCACTGAATTTCCTATATGAGATATTGATGATTCCAGTCTGAAACACTTGTGCAGATCACATTTCCTTTCTGTTGAAGTGTTTTCCTGGACTATAAACTTGAGATACAGGATGGATGGTCTTCCTTTCTTATTCCACTGGAACACTGTGCCCTTAAATCCAAATATCTGGTTACCATCTTGTAGAAAATTTATCAAGTGCCGGCTGTGGCAACATATTTTTAGTTCCAAACAATACTCTACTCTGCCTTACCATTATTTTTGGCATCTTGTTCACTGTAATGTCTCTCTCTCCCCACTCCCAGTCCCCATTACTTGATATTTTAAATCTTGTAAATGATTTACCTATGTTATTACTCTCAAGGTTCATCTCAAACTTCCATGATATATTGCGTATCAGTAAATGATGATGCTGACTTGACATATTTTGGCAAGCATTTGTTGCAGCATGAGGTAAGGGAAAGCAATATCAAAATTCTCAGTCTTGGCATTACAGAGTCCCTGTGGAACAGCTGCATCAAATTCTTCACATTATGACAGAAGCAAAAGTAACTTTCTGCTTTTTCAAATTTTTGTGGTTTGTCCCCTACTCAATGTCATGCCAGCTTCCCTCTAAACAAACCATTCTGGAATCATTAATCAGATGGAAGATCACATACCGTTTTGTAAATAATTGAGATTATTAGATACCTTTTGATGAAACTATATTTCACTGAATGTGTGCTCTTCTTGAAGTGAAAATGCTTCAAAATTCTCCTAGGTATATAATCTTGGAATTACTAGATTTTGTTTCAATTCAAAATAAATTTTCTCTTCAAAATTCTAAAATTACTAAAAAAAAGCAGTGTCTTGTACTTGGAAAAGCAGTTGCATGATTCACAGCTAGTACCAATTTTTTTCTGATTTTTCTTCATCAATATCTCTCTGTTCTTTAGATAGGATAATTACTTTTCGTCTTCACAACTAGGTGAAAGTCCATGATTTTGATTCCTGAATTCAGCAACACTGAGAGATCCAGAAAAAAAAAAAATCCTCCAGAAAATGCATACATTTTGAAGAGAGGGAGAAAACTGTAAAAATGCAAGTCTGTTTTTATTATATTGCGTTATTAGATTATTATTTTTTTATTTCTGAATAGCAGCTTAAAATTGCCTTGGCTTCTTCATAAGCAATTCAGTTGTATACTTTGAGCTAATTAAATATAAAGTGCCCTAAAAATCACCACCCACTGCTGCACCAAAAATCACCACCTACATTTTAGCTGCTGCTATTGTGAACTGCTGGGATCATTTTGTGTTAAATTTAACTTTGAAATTGTTAACTTCTTTATACCCTTTCTGCTGTAGAGTCTTTTCTTATTTGGTTGTGATGGTTTCTCTTCCTGAAATGAGGTTGTAGCAATGTGGTTGTTGGTCTCTTTTCCCAAGTAACAAGTGATAGGATGAGGGGAAATGGCCTCAAGTTGCACCAGGGGTGGTTTAGATTGGATATTAGGAAATATTTATTCACTGAAAGGGTTGTCAAGCATTGGAACAGGCTGCCCAGGGAAGTGGTTGAGTCACCACCCCTGGAGGTATTTAAAAGACGTGTAGACATGGTTTAGTGGTGGACTTGGCAGTGTTGGGTTTGCGGTTGGACTCCATGATCTTAAAGGTCTTTTCCAACTGTCCTGGTTTCGGCAGGGATAGAGTTAATTTCCTGCCTAGTAGCTGGTACAGTGCTGTGTTTTGGATTTAGGATGGGAACAAAATTGATAAGGCACCGATGTTTTAGTTGTTGCTAGGTAATGCTTACACTAACCAAGGACTTTCTAGTTTTCCATGCTCTACCGACTGAGAAGGCTGCAGGTGCACAAGAAGCTGGGAGGGGGCACAGCCAAACTGGCCACAGGGACATTCCATACCATGTGACGTCATGCTCAGTACATAAACTGGGGGAAGCTGGCCGGGGGCCGGGGGGGCCGCTGCTCAGGGACTGGCTGGGCAACGCTCGGTGGGGGGGGAGCAGTTGTACTGTGCATCACTTGTTTTGTGTATTATTATTATTATCATATTATTATTATTATAATTTTATTTCAATTATTAAGCTGTTTTTTATCTCAACCCATGAGTTTTTCTCACTTGTGCTTTTCCAATTCTCTCCCCCATCCCACCGGGTGGGGGGGAGTGAGCGAGCGGCTGCGTGGTGCTTAGCTGCCGACTGAGGTTAAACCACGACACCAACGTAAATGATTCTATGATTCTATAAACAATTTTCATTGCAGTCTAGAAGACTTTGTGTCTGCTGGTCAATGGGTGGTAAATTCTATGCCTGAATAATATTGAAGCAGATGGGGAATATGCCCCTTTCCTAGAATAAGGATTTAATTCCAGAGCTTAGTCTGAAGAAAGAAGATACGGTCCATGAAGACTTAAATATCTATTCCTGTGAATGCTAAAGGAAAAAAAAAAAGCAGAGCAATGTGCAACCCCTATAATCAAGTCTTTTCTGTTCTACTTAATGTTGGAAAAAAGAATGCTTAACACTCCCCTAAAGCAAACAAAGAAAAAACCCAACAACAACAAAAAACCCTAACAAAGTAAAACAAACAAACAAAAAATCCCTCTCTCCCACTTTTTGTTTTTCCCCATTACTTATATGTTGTGTAGGATCTTTGACTTTTCTCTCTTGGAGGCCACACACAGGTAGAAGACATTGGGAACGTCTGCATCTTCTGTCAACCTTGAGAATGCAGGGATACAACCAAGTAAGTAAATTATCAAGTATCCATGGCAAAGAATTAATGTTGATGTGATTTATTTTTCCCTTGAGTTGATCCTCTGTTTCCTGGGATTCATGGCTTGCTTCTTTACTTTTTTGGGGTCAGGTCAGTGTTTTGTTTCTTTTCTTCCTACATTCATAGTTATTTTAAGCATCCTTCTACTTCTATGACTTGGAAGACAATGAACCTTTGTTAAATTCTGCCTTTTAAGTGGAACCATTATTACTTTCCTAAGTTGTGCTTTATTATCAAGTTTTCTAAGCACTTACCGGCTCTGTACTAAGCCCTTTGGAGGCTTAGTAAACACAGAAATAATAATTATATTAAATGTGGAATTACAGCTGGAGCCATGAACAGGAAATCCATGCCCAATTGCATTCTCATCCTTGTTTAAAGAAAATGAGTTTTGGGGAATTGGTTATTAACATAATATTTTAACATGGAAGTATGTTATTTGGTGAAATATTTTCAAATAATGGCTATGCTCACTTAAAACACACTGAAAACACAAGATCAGTGGTATCTTAAGCAAATAGGGCTTTGGGATGAAAGCCATCTGAAACCGTTGAAGAAGTCTGGAACCTGAGTAGCAAAATTCTTCTAAAACAAGACAAAAGTGAGAGTGAGACCAACTGCGACATAGAAAACTATTTGTTTTAAATCAAATAGTCAAATAATTGTATCATTGAAGTGAATAAGGGAAGATTCAAGAAAATAATTAGAGGTATAACGGTGACATTAAAAGATATTAAATACAGTCCAAATACAGGTAATACAACCCAGAGACTGATCAGTGTTGTCACCACTCAAACGAAATAGAACTCTGTGCTGGCCTACTGCAGTGTAACACTCTTGTACCTGCTGCTTTTCTGCAGGAAAATGATGGGGGCTGGAACTCTATTGTGCTCATTTTGACTATTTCCATGCATGCTTATTGATTTTTGGATTTGTTTTTTTTTTCACTTTTTTGATGGCCTCACGTTCACATGATGTTTTCACATTCATATATACAAGCTGCATGGCTGTAGGACTGGTTATGCATGAGATAAAGTTTTAGAACCTGATTTTAGTTTTTCAAAGATGCAGAGGAGGTCACAGACTCATTTGAAGGCAACAGGCCATGTAGACTCTCAGCCCCTCAGCAAATCAAAATCTTAATGATCCTGAACTCCTTTGTGAACTTAACTGTGTTTAAAAATTGAGTTAGAATGCTAATACCAACAGAAAAAAATGCAGGCTGTATAAACACAAAGTGTCAATTTTTAAGAATGGACAGTTCTTAATTTTTAATATACATTTCTATAGGTTTTTTTTCTTTTTAAATCAGATATATGGCTCTTCATTTTTTATTAATTTATTTCTTTAAGCTTTATTGGGGTTTTGTCATACAAGTAATAACTATTGATAACTACATTACAATGCTTTGATATAGTTTACAAAATAAAATTATAAATATTAAAAAGATAAATTTCCTCGGTAAACAATGGGAAAGAAAGCACCAAAGTTTTCCATAATTTTATTCCTGAAAATAGGTATTCAAGAAGCTATAGCATATATGGTTTGTGTTCCAACAATATTATTGTTTTAAAATCCTATATTTACTTTAATTTATGAGTAGATTATTATATACTGTGTTAGACACTCACCTTCTCAGCTACTGTGTTCCTGAAGTATCAGGGGTGTGTTTAATTTGCTGAATATGCAGGACGTACGATGTAATGACTTGAAATGTCTCTCTTGTGTGCAAAGGTAATGCCAGATAATTGCATTTATGCTCATGAACCTAATTTTCTTGAAAGAAAATTCTTTCTATTAATTCGATAAAGACTAATAGGCCTGTTAAAATTAGTTGCTTTCAAAACAGTGTATTTATTGCCATAAACATCCCTGCTTTCTCCAGAAGCAGAGTGAAGCTCAGGGTCTTAGTTTTCTCCATAGAAAAAGTCTTGGCTGCAAAGTTCTTAACATTACACACACAGCTCCCTAGACACATTTTGTAGAACTATATAAAATCATTCACATTATTTCAATTTATGGTGTAACTGGGTGCCAAAGCCGTTGAGCTTTGGCTCAATGTGAGCACAATACAGGTTATGAAAGGGCAGTATAAATGAAAAATACCTGACCATTACACAAAGGATACAGAACATGTTCTGTATCCAGTTGTTTACTGTGCAGTACTATGGAAAGTCTATTATACTAGTTTTATAGTTACAGATGCTGTTTCAGGACATTCATCACATAGTCTTGAACAAACATGGGAAAATAACAAGTTGCTTATTATACACTAGAGTCTCAAGACAACAGCCTTTTTCCTATCTAGGGGAATGCATTTTCAAAGCAATATTGATTTTTCTATCATTCTTCTCTCCTCTCCTCTCTCCTTAAGAACCCAGTTTTAGAATTATCTTTGGTCCTTAAAATTCTTTGTCTGTTAAGACATGAATGTGTTTAGTCTCTCTTCTTTTTTTTTTTTTTTTTAAACAAACTTGTATTCATTGAAGTTATGTGTAAGTGATATGCTGGCCAATGAACACAGAAAGATAGTAATTTTGTGGATCAGCCCCCTGCAGGACATGTGCCATTTTTGGTTTCTGCTGTCAGACAGCTGGAGGAATCTGTAAAAAGAGGTGATTTGTTTCAAATGTCACTCAAAAGCTGTTAATCAGGCAAAAGCCTTCTGAATCAAAAGTTGTCTCCAACGGGTCCTTGGTTTGATTTGTTGTCACTGATGTGCCTCAGACAGATCTCAGCAAAAAATAAACTAAAATGGCTGCCAGAATGAAATTGCAAGGCTAATTAACAGTGTTATTTAAAACTTTAAGGCAAGGAATAAGAAACCTGGGTGTTTAAAGCTTCTTATCTGTGCTTTGATGAAAACTCACGTGGATGGATTCTCCATGCACAATATAACAAACCTAAAAATTCAAGAGGAGCTTACAACCTGCCGTCAGCTGCCTTCTCTGCAAAGAGACCTTTGACCAAAGTATTGAAGCTCACTCCCCTTGAAAATATTTTGATATAATGGTGGCCTTTGCCAGGTAAAAGTAATTGTTTTTTGAACAGTATTGCTCTAAATGTGCTTTGTGATGAGCGCAAACACAGATTCTTGAGCAACCTGTTTGGCAGGTAGTGATTCATCTGAGGCTTGTTATTTATGTATTTACAACTTCTTCCTTTACCCCACCCTCTTTCAAATCCTTCTCACTTTAAATTCAGAAGAGGTCATGCCTAAATATTCCCAATGTGAAAAATCTTTTTTTCCCTCAAAGTATATTCACGTAAATTTCACTTTTCCATGAGAACAATCTATGTAGATGAAGGCAAGTGTACATCAAAATAGGATGGAGAAAATGTTACACCTAAGTGTTAGTTTGTTTCTTTCAGGTTTTGTTGTTCTTTTTGCGGTTGTCATTAATCTTATCTTTATTTATGAGTTAAAATTTTACCTTCCTGTTTACAAAATAGATATGTAGGAACTTAATAGGGTTATTTCGTACATTCCAGTGGTAGGTTTAATTTTCCCAAAAAATATCCTACACGAAGTTTCCTTTACTTGTAGACATGGCTTTTGTTATTTTTAGATGCTACTTTCACTATAACTTGTTTTGAAAAAATGTTCTGACCCCTACATCAAAAGCATAAGCAAAAAGACCTGTTCCAGGAACTTCATATGGGTATTCATAGGACAACTTATAATTTAGGACTTATGTTTGATCACAGCCTTTTTAATTAGAACCATATTGCATCTCTTTAACATTGCTACTCTTTTGTTGCAAAAGATTTTCTGTATCAATTAATCTAGTAATATCCCTAAGCAAGCTGAAATTGTTGAAGAAGATGGAAATTGGCTGATGAATGTATTGGTCACTTCAGAGGCATGTTCAAATCTATCTTCTTGCTGTCCTAATGAATATGGAAGCCTGCCCAGTGTGTGATTGGATTTTAATGACTACAAGGTCAGGGACTTTGCAAGGTGTGAATCTGCTTGCAAGGTCACTAGTGGCAAACAGTGCATGGATCTGAAAATAAACAAGGAGCTGTCAGGGATATTAGCTTTTTGTAGAAAAACCCTTGGGATGAAAAGGTTAACAGGTGATTGCATTGTAACTTGTTTTGAAACTCAAAATGAGCTCTAAAGATACATGCATTATCCTTCATTATACATTGCATAAGAAATAGTAGTAATTTAAAATGCAGGCAATGTTTGATTATAATAGTACCCTAGCTTATCAAAAGCTTGCATTTACCACTATATAAACTGGTCTGCAAAATCAACATATGCTCCAAATGCAGACCTTTTGGAGAAACTGGTGAAATTATCTGGTCTAAACTGCCTATGGATAAGTGTATTTGCCTCCCATAGATAACCCAGACTAGTAATTGCCCATAGAAATTCAGGTCACATGTATGGCAGTTATACCCTATATTAATTTGCTATTCTGTAGGGATTGTTCAAGCTGTAGAAAAAATAATAGGGAATGAGTTTGAAAATATTAAGAAAGTTTATAAATGACTTGTCATAAGGTATTTGACTTGTGATGATAGAAAAGCACAGAAATTACTCCTGCATGAGGAAAATACAAAGAAAATCTGCAGTAGGGGAGAAGTTCAGAGAGGTGATGACATTTTTTGTTAGGATAAAAAGTTAATTTACTAAGAACAAAAATCAGAGCTGTTGAAAAATTTTCCCTAACTCTTTAGGGCATTGAGTGGTTTCAGGCACGGCTACCATGGTTGCAGTTTCTCTCAAGCTGCTTATACCAATGGGAGGCTTCATCTGATGGGCATGTTCAAATGACAATTCAACATAATAGTGTAGAAAGGAGTTAAATATCAGCTGTTCCCTGTCATTGGGAAGTCTCCAGGCTTAGAGATTGAAGAGCCAGGAAAAAATACCACAAGTACCTCACATCTTTGGGGCAAAAATCAGCTTTACTGCAGTCCAAAGGGATTCTGTAATTTCTGTTTTTTTTTTTCACAGAAAGTATATGTATGTATACATGCACATATATATTTGGATACAGTTCTTCGTATGTCTTCTATTCCCCATCTGTGGATGTGATGCCTACGCGGTAACTGCTAACAGTGCTTTAGCTTGTATGAATCAGTCATGATTTAATGATTAAACTATGTATCAGTTATACCAGTTCTTAATACTATTCAGGACAAGATCCTTGAAAACAGGTATTGCACTTGAGCCAATATTATATCAGTAGTAAATAACCTGAATTTAGCTGCATATTCAATTGCCACCTAAGTTCTGCATTTAAAACAAGGATTAGATTCTTTGTTGTAAATGAAAAATATGTTATATCCTTCCCAGAATAATATTTAGTCTTTGCATGCTTCATGACATAACACAGCCAATCCTACAGTGTCGTAGAAAAAATATAGAAGAATTTTGCCAAGATGGAAGATTTGCTTGGTTTTGAATAACCCTAGATGTGTTGACTGTAGTCTTTTATGGTATGTCACCATTTCATTGATTTCCCTGAATGCATCAGCTCATGTTTGTATTTCTGTCTGTTTCTGGAGTATAAGGGACAAGGAAAAAGGTGGTTTGTTTTCACTTGCTTAAGCATAGAGTATCAAGAATCCCTTTTTATTCCTGCATCCTACCTGGCTACAAGAAAGAGAGGGCATCAACTGTTTTTTTTAACCTTGTTTTGGGCTGATCATGGTTTGAAAGCAAAAAGAAATTCAGTTTCAACTTACTTTCTTTCTTTAAGATAAATTGGAAATGTTAACACTGAATATTCTTTTAAAGTGTCTAGTTTACAGGATTTCGAAGAAGATTAAACTTGAAAGTAATGGTCTGCTAGAGTTTTATAGTAAACAGTAAAACTTGTAAATAGGATGAGTTTTACCTTTGGAAGTTGCTTTGTTTAATGCATAATTCTAGTTATTAGAGTAGCTGAATTTTTATTCTTAGATTTAGCATTGACAAGCATTTTTTGTTTGTATAATCTGTAATGCTTTTGTAGGAATATGAACTGAACCTACATTTTTGCATCCGCTTGATGCAGAGCTGCTGTAGGCATATCTGTATGGTTCTGAAAAGCATTTCTTAAGGAAAAACCTCCATATACTAATGTCTGTTTGTTAGTCATTGTTCTATAATGTCGATTTTCAAACCATATGTCACATATTAATGCCTTGTATATATGAACTGATTAGCATTCTTTTCTTTCTATTTTGCTGCTGTTTTCAATTTTTGAGGTTCCAAACTGTAGGCAAGTTTGACAGCCTCTTCCATACTGGCAGATTCTGCATTTGGCCTCTCTATTGCCTCTTACACCAATACACTGACAGTAAATTTGGTGTCCAAGTCCCCTTCTGTTCTTCTACCCTTATCGCACTATTACTAAATTTTCTCATATTCTAGATAAGTTTCATTGTAGTTTTAAATTTCACTTATTTTAACAACTGAATGGTCAAAACTTCTACATTTAATCTCTTTCCACTGGTTGTCTATGGACTTTGGCTGTGATAAAGTAAAATATCTGAAATTCCAGATGTTTAGTCAGGTTTGGTAGAGCAAAAATCTTGAGATTTGAAAAAAGCCAGCTGTTATACTTTTGGATAATTGTCTGTTTCAAGTTGTCTGATATTGATTTATACAGTCATTCTTATTTCAATTTCTGTGTTTTAGGGACACACGTCAATGCTCAGTGAATGGTGTAATTGTAATGTTGAGTTATATTTTGGAGTTCTATACCACCAAATCTGCAGTATGTTAAATGGCAATCCTAGATACAAATGACTTTTCTCACAAAAAATATCTACTAATTTTCTGCAAATTGCACCTAATTACTCATTCAACAATAGTAATGCACGCAGCTTTGGATATGAGGAAGATCTGATCTTCAGTGGAGTTCTGCTCTCCATACAAACTCTGGTCACACACTGCAAACTGCAGAGCTAGAAGCAGTGCTGATGAATCAAAGAAACCACTGGCCTCTTTTATTCTATTTTCAGTATCCTCCCCGTTGCTAGTAGAGCCTTTGCTGTGAAAACATACGGTTTGATTTTTCTGAAAATAAGATGAGTAATTATTTTTTGAAGCATAGCCAGTAAGGCGAATATTCTAAGGACATCAGATCCAGAGTCTGTTACAGTGGATAATTAGCAAGCCATCATGAGACAGTTCTGCTTGCATGCGTATTAAACATTTATGCCAATAACAAGAGATTGAGCTCTCTCTACCCCAGTGTGAGAACAAGTGGCCACCAGCTTCCTCCATGAAGAGAAGGCCCATAATGCTACTGTACCACTGAGGAAACAGAGTGGGAAGGAAAGATGAAGAGCATCGCAGTTGTACAAAGAACTCCTGCTCCTTTTTTAATTTTCCCTTGAAAAATAGCTGAGCCTCCTTAAAAGCAATGACTGGTGAAGATGTGAGAAAGGCAGCAGGGGGCGGGGACAAGGGCGGTTATTCACGGAAATTAAATTAGGATGTAGATGCAGGGAAGAGTGACACATTAAGCACGTGGAAAGCAGAATGCACTGCTGCTAAACTGTATGACAGGAAAGACTATAAAATGTAAAATCAGCTGTGAGAAGAATAGAGGAATGGGATCAATTCTGACTGAGTACATGGCTGAAACCTTCAGAGCCCTCGCAAAAATCCTTTAGTCTCTCTGCAGCTATCAAGCCCTTCTCACCTCACACTTCTGATGTGGCCTTGCCTGGTGCTATACGGTACGGGATGAGGGCTCCTGTCTATTCCTGCTCTCTTGCAGGAAAAGGAGCTTTATTCTTCATAATGGCTGTACTGAGAGAGTGGTACTTAGCACAGTCATTGTCTTTATAATTGTCTAAAAATCAAAGAATCAAAGAGCTGCTTTGTATAAACAAGTGGCAAAACAGCAATAATAGCAAAGTACTGAAGACACCTACCTAAGAATGTCTGTTCATGTTGGATTTTCCACTGTTGTATGTTTGACTTGCTTATTTAGTTTTGTAAGCTCTGGAGGAAAAATACTATATTATCTATGTGTATGGATCCCTATGTCAGAGCTTCAAACTTTTTTTTTTTTGGTGTTTGAGCATGTTTGGAACACAAACTCAAAATAAAAAATCATAGGACAGCCAATCCTGCAAGCAGAATACCTTGGGTAAGAAGACAGGCTTTCTCTGGTAGTGTTTCTGGGGAAGGTAGAGGACCTCTCCCTGGACTACTCATCATTTGGTGGCTGAATTAACGCTGCTATATGGGAGCTCTGGGCTTCATTTGCAGCCAATGCAACAATCATCTACCTGGCTTGTAAAATTCCCAGTGGCAGGTGGATGTTGTTGGAGATTTTTATGGAACATTGCTTTTCTACTTTATAACGAGAAAAGGCTTTTATTTTCCTTTATCTCCCCCCACCCCGTCCCCACAAGGTTTTCACTGGAAATAAACCACAGTCCAGAGGGATGTTCTGTTTGTCTTCTAACAGATTTGGCAGCCAGTGTTTGCAGGATTTTGTCTTCAGTAAGGCAAAAAAAGGAGAACAAGACATTTCAGAGCTTTTAGAAGATGCAAGAGCAAGCTTTCTCTCATTGAACTGGCTGTCCCATCAGTTGCACTATGAAGATAAGAGGGCTTGGCATCTCACTGTGCAATTTTATGCTTTTCGAGAAGTGTTTAACTTTTCTTCCATTTCCCACTGAACAAGAGAAGTGTAAGTTGCTGAATGACAAGGGACATTAATATACTTTTCAAATTTACCGGTCCTTTCTACAGATTGGTGCCACTGAGGTTGTCTAAGCTAAGACAGAGAACAAAGATTTATGAGAACAACTTCCTCTGTCAGATGGGCTCCACTATTTAATAGAAATTATTGGATGCTTAATATCAAGGGTCAAAAAACTGAAGAATTCTGGGCTGGGTTAATCTCACCTAATTCTGGATGTTTACATGTGAGTTTGATCTTTTGACTCCCTTTGTTGTCAATGGAGAAAACTAGGTACTTTTCAAGCATGAGTTATGCCTATCTTGGTTCCTTACCTTTGGATGAGATATTTGCCCTCTAAGTGCCTATTTTCTCTCCATGTATTCCTCTCTAGCTCAGATGTATTTAAGTGGAATGAAACCCATCCTGAATCCTAATTCTTAAAAATGCTGACAACTTAGAATTTTGTTCAAACATGGGAGCTTCTCTGATACAAAAAATATATATCTTGGCATAAAGCTAACACCCAAAATTAGATTTCCTAAATGTTATATTTATATATGACTCAGTTTCCCATCTGTGAAATATTCACAGAGAGCTTCTTCACTTCAAATACATGTTGAAGATCTTTACAAAATAGTAAGAGAAGCCATTTAAAGTTATAAAATATTCTATATAAAGATATAAAATACTGTTGAAACCATGCTTCAACAAAACGGGGTATATAAGGAATTAGGCCACACCATGCCTAACCAAGAAATTAAAAAAAAAAAAAAAAGAAAAAAAAAGGAAAAAAAGAAGGAATTAAAGAAATAGAAGAAAATAAACTGAACAAAAATACCATTCTCTGAATATCACTCATTCTCTGTATTAAATGTGACAAAAGTTCTGTAGATGTTAGAATATGCTATCACATTGCCAAACTTTACTATGGACAAGGGGTTAGAAATGAGATTGCATAAACAACATGTGTGGTGATTTTGTCATATTTTAGTCCTTGAATTTGCTGTTTTAATGCTCTTTTTAATGAAGCACTGTATTTAGTTTGCAGCTTGTTTGAATAATTGGCAAATACTTGTGAACACAATTTCAAAATTTAATTACTCATTAGAATTATGCATAATTATGTCTTTTTAATTTTTTTCTATGAGCATATGAACAATCATTTTCTGAATTTGAAGGAATACTAGTGCTCATACAAATATTCATTTTCTTGGGCAAACAACGGTATTCATCTGCCAAAAAAGAATGCTCATTGTTTGCTATTCAATTAATTAATATTTGTTATACATTTAACTCATTTTTTTCTTATTAACAATAACTCACTCTGTCTAGACATTACAATTTCTAACCCTTATGAGTTAGGGAAATTTTGTCATCCCTGTTTTACAGACTGGGGATTGAAGGTTACACAGGTAAAG
>NW_008824791.1:7577083-7610948 GCF_000699105.1 Pygoscelis adeliae
ACAGAGCTGTCAGCAGCTGAAACTTGATTCGCTGAGCCTCCAACCAGGACTTTATTGGCAAGCACATCTTCCATCAGCTTTGATGTGTCATGAAAATAATGTCATTTGTAGTATATCAGTATCCCCAAATGCATCATCGCAGCCCTTCTCAAAGCTAGGACTTGCTTTTGAATGCCTATCCTCATGTTTATTCATTTAAGAACCTAGGCAGATATTTTCTCTGCACTTTCTGTTTAGGTGTAAATTGCATATGATGAAGGCCTTTTCCCCTTCCCTAGGCTTTTGTAGTTGTCACCCATCTCTTAGGAGGCTGTTAACCTCCCGTCAGAGTCGTAAAAGTAGTGAAGTATGTGCCACAGTGATCTATCAACTCAGTGCAAAGGCAGTTTTGAACAGCCTTGAGCCAGGTAAACCAAGGTGGTTGAGTTTAAGATGAAGCAGTGGATGCTGCAGCTGAAATGGATGAGGAGCGTTCCCATAGTCTGTTCTGCCAGCAGCACTATGGATCTGGCAGAGAACAGTTTGATAATTTCCTCCATCTAGTTTTGCACTGCATCAGTCTATTCATCCTTTAGCCAACTGATGCATGCATGCACACACATGCACACGCATACACACAACCGTTCTGGACTCAGTTTGCAATGATCTAAAACTCTGGTTTGTGCAAACAAATGTTTTCATTAACACTGAAATAAGAATAAACAGCAGAAATTCCTACTGATTTCTACTAAAATTTCTACTGATTTGCAGATAAGTTTTTCCTATGGGGTAAACAGCTGGGGTAGCATGAACCAAGCATTGCTCAGACTTAAAGGGGATATTTGTAATTTTCTGCCCAAGGTAGAACTGGTTCCATTTGGAAAGTAGGAGTGATTAATTTTTTTTTTTTTTCCTCTTCTCATAGGACTACAGACAACTATAAGACAACCAAGGACCTCTTGGGCTGTCAGTCCCAGATCTGTCATGTCATATTTTAATCATGTTTGCCAAATCTTGAAAATGATCATTTTTTCCTTTGTTTCTACTATTTCTAATAGAAAGTAGTCTTAGTGTCTTGCTTCCCCAATGGTTTGAAGCTTTCTTTCAATATCCACCCTGAATTTATTCTCGGCCAGTTTACACATATTTGTTCTAATGCCAGTGTGGCTAATACTGTTGCTGGAATGAAATAGCTCATTCTCCTCCTTTGTATTTAGGGAGAACAACTGTATGCCTTCTGGCTCTTCATTTTGTTTAGGTAAATTCTTCAAGCTCTTTTATTCTCCTTTCGTAAAACAAGTTTTTCACTTTTCAGCTTGTGCAAGGCTAGCACAAAAAGGACTTGCTTCATAACTTGAGGCAAAACTAGCATGTCAATAATGTACATTTCTACTTGCAGAAACTTCTGTAGCTATTACATCAGGTTGGAGAGCATGCCATGAGGTGGATGTATTTGGGGTCAAAGGGAATACGGCTACTTAAGTCTCTGAAATACTGCATCTTCATCTCCGAGTCTGGGAAAGATTGCTGCGAGCAGCTTCTATAGAGTGGAGTTGATAGTCATCTCACTGAGTCAATACAAGTTCACCAGTTTAGAGAAGTTAAAGATCAATCTGATATACATTTATTTTCCTAAGTTTATCTGTGTTTACCCTTGCACCTCTTGTATACCATATAAACATCCTGAGTACTGCTCATTGTAAAAGAAAATAGAAGAAAAGCTATGAGTAAAATACATTTTGAACTATTTTTAAATAGATTTAAGTATACAGTATTGTTGAATACAGTCACAGTATATTTTATACCCAAAATCTGACATCTTCACTGAAAAAAAATAAGGAAAATGTTCTGTCATTTCCTATATTTTATTATCAGCAATTAAATATAAAAGTCTTTCAATATGCAGGAGTTTTATATATTATGACTAAAACTTCACACTGTACTTGTGTTACTTCTAGCTGAACTGTTTTTTTTCTCCGATCTTGTGCTATTGAATTTTGGAGTCTGAGTTCCACAAAAGTATTTCCATTTCCAGGATGAAGTGGGTTTGGGTTTTTTTGGCTTTTTTTTTTTCCTTTTTTTTTAGAAAGTACAGTCTACTTTCTTTTTAGAAAGTACGGTCATCTAATTTTTGTTAATTGAAATTTTATTTGAACTTTTTTTCTGTAATGCACAGCAGCTCCAGGCCTCCCAGAGGTTACAACAATATAAAATACTTGCTTAAACCAAGTTTTCAAAGTGTTTTTTGTCTAAACTTTCATTATTTTGTGTGTCTGTTATTTTGGTTATAGAAACCCGAGGATGTATTTCTGAGCACTTAGATGTCTCCAGTCTCTCCACTGGGACTTTTGCTTGTCCAGGCAACTTCTGCACAGGAAAAGTTCATATAAGAGGGCAATCCAAATTGTGGATCCTTCGTCTTACACCCACAAGCTTATAAACTCAAATTTGGAGACTATGTTTTAAATCATAGCCCTTTAAGTTTCCTTACCTTTCTTGAGAAGATTAATATTTGAGATTGTAATGCATAATATTTGAATTATTCATTTTAATTAAAATTGATTATGAGAACTAATTAAAAGACATGCAATAGGTTACTGGCAGCATAGTCAGACTACTTCACAAAAATACCATTTGGTGTTCATCCTTAGAGTCATGTTGGTTTCAGAAATTATATTCTATAAATAATAAGGGGGATATAATTAATTCAGTATAAGAATTTGGAAATCTATTATGTCTTTCAAAAAAATTGAACAGTGTTTTCTGTTTTTGGAAAAGTATGGTTTCTCTTTTTATGTAATGCGCTCACTGCAATAGTCGAAAATGTAATCTAAAAAAGTTTTATAATGACCTCTTATTAATTTCTTTTCCAAATGTTGTAAAGTGGGATTCATCTCCCTTCCTTCCCACCTCATTATCCTTCCCAGGATATTTTGGGAAGATACGTAGAATCATAATAAATAAATCAGCTTTTAGAAGATAAACATTGAGAGTGATCATTTGGATCACTGAATCCGGGAAGTGAATTCTTGTTATTATAGCCAATCTGATTAAAAAAGCCATCAAGTTTCACTTCAGCAATAGGTAGATTGTTGCCTTCATTATTATTACTCAGGAGATTGCTTCAGACTCTCGCTATTCTTATAATTGGAAACCCTCAAATTTCCAGTGTAATTGTATTAATTGCCAGTTCATGCTCATTTTCTTTGGAAAGCTCTTTATTTGATCTCAAATTGTGACTCAATGAACAATTTTGAGAGCTATGATGGGAATCCATTATCAACTGTTCAGAGAAATGCTCTCAATGCATTGCCTAATTTCCACTATGTGAAATATAGCATCAGTATTTCTATTCTCTGTCTGGTTGAGGTTGTTGAAAGGAAAAGAGCCAAAAGAAATATTTAAAGAATGAGTTTTTAGATGTTTTAGCTTAAGACTTGAGCGGTGATTTTAACAGGATGGATAGACGCTAGGGACTGTAAGAGCCGAATTTAATAGCTGAAGGTGACCTAAGATGCACTTACTTCTTTTTATGGTGAAGATATCACACTGAAGGGAAACAGATTGTTCAGAGAAGAATAAATGAGACATTCTCTAGAAAAGTGGCGATCCTATGTCTTAATTTGGTTGAAAATTTTCCACTCAGTCTATTTTTCAGAGGAAATTTGGATTTTTGACTATGTATTTTTCTTTCTGAAGGGTCGTGTGCTTCCTGGAACTCTTATATAGTTGTCTTTCCTTTGAAATTAAAATCCACTGGTGTCAGATGGAAGTTGGATTATAATCTACTACTTTTACCAAAATAAAAGCCTTTCCAAACACAGGAAGGCTTTAAGGCAGTGTTGGACATATCTGTGTTACACACCCAGGCTGAAAACGCTCGAAGAACGCTGACAAGGGAGGGTCCTGTCTATTGTCGCTATGGGAGGATTAGTTGGGATCTTGGGATCTTTACACAAAGATGAATTTGAGAGCCTTTGACATCAACCATAATGTTCACTTCCATTATTTTTTCAAAGACCAGATCTGGTCCCATAGAATAGCTTACACGGTCTGTAGAATTTTCTTGTTACCCGTATCTCTCATGTGCATTTTTTCCTTCTATATTGAATGAACTAGGTTGGAAACATTTCCTAAGCAGTGAAGAACTCTGACCCATGTTTTCATGGCATCAAAAAATGGATTCTCAGACAGCATGGCAAGGTGTTGCCCTCCAAAAGATGAGCAATGTACTAAAGACTTGCCCCAGAACACTTTCTGCTAGGGTCCAGGGAGAGCTGGGCTGGCAGTGTCAAAATGCCAAACATATTTGGAGAGGGAAGAAATCATAGGATAATATCAGCTGCATACTCCCTAGCCAGGAAAAGGAAGGGCAGGAGGGAAGAAATAGATTTTTAGTTTTAGGTAATTATGAGTAGAAGAGCCAAGAGATGAATAGGTGTGGCTCATCTTTTTATTAACAGAGGAAAGACTCCATAAACAACTGTTAATAGTGCCAAGGAACATTGTGTTGAACTGTGAAGATCAAAAAAACCCCAAACAGACAGACCCCAAAACATTTGTCTTTTTTTTGTACTGTTGTGTAAAAGTTACAATGATCCACAAATTCCAAAATCAGTACACTTCTCTCACTCTGGAGAGGCTGGAGGTGGGGAATGTTTTGCTTCTATGCTTCTGCTGTATGATAACAAATATAGTGGATGATTTTACATTTCCTTCAGCAGTAGTAAATGGATTTGAAGCAACAACATTCCCCCTAAAAGGACTGTAACCAATTTAGAAGCCCAGAAGTCTTTATATTAAAAAAGAAGGGTAAATTTTCATGTACCCAAAAGTCTTTAAACTGTCTTTGTGACTTAAGTTTCTTACATCCAGAGATTCTCTCTGTTAGTAACTGTTGCATTGCCACTGATTAAAAGTGTAAGTGTAAGCAATTGAATCTCTAGTAAGGTACACTTTTATAACAAATGTTTTCATTGACTTGGAGACAGTTATAGCATGGGATTTTCATTTCTAACGTACCTACAGTAATTATCCATGTTCTGCTGATGGTTATTTATTGTTTAATTAAAATGTATGCAGGGAATAAAGCCCATTAAGATAAAGCATTGTGTCAAAACCAAAAAGTTGCAATAAAGTTTGAGCATGGAAATGCCTACTGCTGGCTTCTGTATATTTATTGCCAGGCTCTGGTAGCAAGCTTCAGAGAAACAGAATATTATGTTACTATAAAGTAATCACCTGCTTCTATAAAGTTAGAAAGGAACTTGAATTATTTATCCAGCAAGCCTAACCAGAACAAAGTACATTCATGGAGTAGTATGCTGTGACATTAGGTATCACACCCTCATTAAGGAGCGGTTTTCTTTCCAACCTTGATTCAATATGACTGAGGAAGAACTGATTAAAAAGGAAAGGTTCTGCCAGTTAGAAATGGCAATAAATATTTCAGGAAAGTTATCAGTTCATACATATGTCTAATAAATTAACCCATCTTTGTAGAGAAAACTGCAAATGCATTTTATTCAAAGGTGCATTGCTAGTTTTGAAACTTAAATTCATTAATCTCTGTGAATTTTTACACTTGTCTGATACAATTTGAAATGCTTGCCCTGATGCATCAGCTGAGGATAATCATCTGTTTAAATTTATGGGGAACACTGTCACTGTGAGATGTGGGAATTTGCATGTGTAACTTCAGAATACTAAGAAGAGTTAAACATGTATACTAAGAAGAATTAAACACATAAATTCCCATGTACTGGGATGTGTGAGTGAAACATTATTTTTTAATAAATAATTGTAGTTTTAATTAAAGGTGGATCAATTAAATTCCAGTATGTGGCTAATCTCATGGTTTCTGCACATGGTGTTTTTTGAACCTTTCCAGTATAACCAATCCATTCTCATTGTATGTCCTTGGAAGGTCCAGAAATTTCTTAAAAGCAAAATCTTTTTACTTACCAATTCCTGGACCTTGTTGTGTTTCAAATCAGTGAGTTTTACATTGCCCCTGCGTTACACTTTTTCCAGGAAGAGGTACATATGGGAAGGGTGACTTCAGGACAGTTTTTATGTCTGTGGTAATCCCTGGACGAAGGTTCCTGGATAAGTTAGAACAGCTCAATCTCATCTCTAAATTGTGCTTAACTGTGGTGGAACCGGGGGGACACTCTGCAGCCAAGAATTATTGGAGAGCAGTGTGCTTTGATTAGGCCCTGTTTGTCCCTTGGCAAAGCTTGTGTGTTGGTAAGTGTTATGTATGTGTATGGCCTTTCTGTCAGCTGGTGCTGGGCTTTCTATGCCAGAAATATTTCTGTTAGGTATCCAGGTCTTCCTGCTGTTGGAGTGGCACAGAAGGAGTCGATTGTGACAGGGTAATTTTCTGGTATCTTTAGATAACTATTAGAAAATTTTATGAGACTGTATTCTGGATGCTGCTTTATTCCAAAAAGCATTTTACTGTACTGCAATAGTTTTGACTGGTAGACTGGTCTGTCTGCAAATTCCATGACACATCTAGAACACAGGTGAATTTCACATCACCTGAGCAGAGTTGCCTAATGCAGGAGTGTGGGTTTTCCTCTTGGGTCAGGTTGGTGGGGTCTGAGGCAAGGCAAGGTTGTCCTCTTCGGTAGCATGGGTGTTTAGGGTCTTCTGGAATTTTTAGGTAAAAAATCCCCAATTAGTGAAAGGAGCATGTTCTCTGGCAGTGCAGTTGACTTTTGCTGCCCTTCTATGTCAAATTATAGTTGTGGACTTGTGACCTTTATTAAAATTTTAAAGCGCGTGTCAAGGTATAAGCTGTTAAGTTATTCATACTGAATTGGGTATGGTGGTGCAGATGCTTTGCAGAGACTTTAAAATGGATATCCCATTGCATAGCTGTCCCCAGTCATGAGAGGCTGAGCTCAATAAGCTTTTCCAATCCTTTGTACTTATCTACTGTTATTTCTATAATGAGTGGAGAGAGAAACAGACATATTCAACCACTCAAGGACTAAATTACCTTCTGGAGTTTTCTCCACTGACTGTACAGTGAGTGAGGAACTCAAAAGTGTGTGTTAGAGCCTAAAACTAGGTGGGCCTGGGTGCCTAAATCTCATTTTCTTTCCTAAGCATTGGCCATTTGGCTAAAATGAAGCTGCTGAAAGCTTGGCATTTTGGTTTCAAACATCTGAAGTCTGAACAGCAATCTGAGGCCTCACACACATAACATTAGATTCTTAAGTCCATCTCTTGCTGTTCCCTGAGACCGTGATGGTGGTCTGCCCTAAGGATCTGGTTATGCATGTAACTAAAATTGTTACTGTGAAGAATCATGTACCATTCTTTGTCTGAAGTATCGTAATTATATCTTTTGATAACCCCACTTTGTTCCTTTGCATAAAATGCATTTATGGTGGGATTTTGTCAGCTTTCATTGAAAATCCTAAGGGATTCAAAGTAACTGCTGTGTGCTACTAGTGTATTGTTCATAATGCAGCATCTTAAAGCAGGTATCACAAGCAAAAAGTATACAGTGACCATTCTCTCAAGTAAACCCACTTTTTTCCTAATTCAGAAAGCTGAATTGTCATGTTCTTCTTACAGAATTATAGAAATAACTGTTTGAAAAAGAACCTACAGTAGAATGAAGGCATCTGTTCAATTTCCATTTTACTTCCCCACACTAGATAGTATTGAAAACAAAGATGTTTTTTTCCCCTTGTTTGTCATCAGACAGGAAAAAAAACACATTACTTTTTAATTTCGTCATTGTTTCTCTGTAATCAAAAGAAAAACAATGTTTAAATTAAGAGCTTCACCATTCCCATCCTGATTCACAAAGCTCTACAAAGCTGCTATTTTGCTGAGTAGTTATTTTAAAACAAGGAGTCATTAGACATCCCCCCACACACACACTGCTTAGGAAACAAGGTTTCCTAGTACATAACTACTAGTGAAAGTAGTGATTGTCTTGCAGGTTTTTATCATTTTACTGACATTTTTGTACGGGTGCCCAGGCAACTGTGAATTACTGAATATTTGTGCGTGCCACAAAGTATTTGTATAGTTTAGAATCATAGAACCATAGAATGGTTTGGGTTGGAAGGGACATTTAAAGATCATCTAGTCCAACCCCCTACCATGGGCAGGGACATCTTCAACTAGATCAGATTGCTCAGAGCCCCGTCTAACCTGACTGTGAACACATCCAATGATGGGGCATCCCCAGCTTCTCTGGGCAACCTTTTCCAGTGTCTCATCACGCTCATTGTAAAAAATTTCTTCCTTATGTCCAATCTAAACTTTAACTCCTTCACTTTAAAATTGTTGCCCTTTGTCCTGTCACTACAGGCCTTGGTAAAAAATCTCCCTCCGTCTTTCTAATAAACACCCTTTGTATGTTGAAAGGCTACAATAAAGTCTTCCTGGAGACTTCTCCAGGCTGAACAACCCCAACTCTGTCAGCCTTTCTTCATAGGAGAGGTGTTCCAGTTTAATAGCTTTACTTTTGCGATTTTAAGCAAGACAAATATTCTGGACCATCACATGCCTCATAATGCTATGCCAAATACCACCTACCCAACTACCTTTCCACCACACTTCCATTGCTCGTATACCCAACCATTAAACTTCCTTTGATTGAATCCTCCAGCAATATAGATCACTCAGAAGATCAAATTTCCACAAGAACTGTGAAACACAAAATGTTACAGAGTACTTTTTTGTTTGTATTGCACCTTTAATGCTAAAATGGACCAAAAGCACATTTCTCCAGGAGTTCTCTACTTCATCAATCGAAGGTCTCTGCTGTGCTGGACTTCAGACTGATTGAAATGTGTTACATATGTTTTCAAGATTGGATAGGGAAGGTTGGAGTTCAACAGGAAATCTCAGCTTACTTTTTGTTTCACAAAGTTGCCACATGCAGGGAACAAACATATTAGGAAAAAAAATCCACAACCATATCAACATTGCCACATTTAGTTTACAAGAATGATGTGCACAACCTGCTGTGAATTTTTTAACTGCCTTATAAGTTACTTTGAAGAAAAACAGAACTCCATCTTTTTTTCCTTTTTTTTTTTTTTCCTTTTTTTTTACCTATAGCCATGCCATTTATACCTAAAGCCCACCTAACATTATACCTTCTTCCTGACAGTGACCAATCCTGGATGCTTAGGAATGAAGATAAGTTATACATGAATATAAGAAACAATAGAAGAATAGAGTGATCATTCTTTGGTATGAGCATTGTCTCTGACTATTTTAACGCTGCCTTATTTCCATCTGTTGTCTCCTTTAAGAGCTAAAGTGCATTTATATTTACAGTCATTATTAAGAAACCATTAAGCACCTTTCAGATTTATACCTATTTAATTATTTATTTACTTTATTTTACCATATCCTTTTGGAGATGGGCTGACTAGACTAACATATGTTACTCAAAATGGTGAGTGCACACTGTGTTTATAAAACATTATAGTTACATCTATTGTTTTTGTCTGTTCCTAGTAATTCCTAATATCCTGCCTGTCCACAGCTGAATGTCAAGGTGGTGTTGTCAGAGAAGTATCCACAGTGACTCCTAGGTACCTCTCCAAAATGTTAGTAAGAAGTAAGACTCTCTACTGATCTCTCTCTCTCTCTCTTTGTTTGCTAGAAATATTCTTAACTGTAGTTTTTGCTAATTTGGTTGGTACAACGATTTGACCATCTGGTCTTTAAGTATCAGACTCATGGATCATTGGAGGCTGAAGACGTATTCTAAGGAAATACTGTTACATGCTTGTTCATGTGTCCACACGTTACTGTGTTTTTCCCCTATATTCTCTCATATTCTTCCTGGGGCATCCATCATTAGACACCTGGGGGTAGGGTGAGGGCCTAGGTGTACTAGGTTTGGTTCAAGGTCCAGCACTTCAGAATCATGTGCTTGAAATGCCACGTGAGCAGGTATCATTTTGAGAAATCTACTTACTACTGCAGAGACTCCTTTTATGAATAATTACAAGGATTTCCAATATTCAATTTCTGATGCATTGGTACAGCTGTGTATGAACAGAAGTCTTCACTCTACTTCATTCTGGATCCAGTTCATTATTCTCTGTTCATGTAGAGGGACCTTCATTCGCCACACCAACTCAATTACATAGTGATATTTTCTTTTCTACTTAGCTAAACCATTATTCAAGGTGGATGGCTTCTAAATGTATTCTAATTTATGTGTTGGGAAAGAAATTATTTACACCCAGATTAACAAGAAACTTGGGCATTGTTAGACAAAGCACAGCAACACAAGGACTCAGACCTATAAATTTACTAAGCCAGACTAGGCAGCTCATATGCATATGCAGTAAATAAGGAAAGATAGATGCCTTTGGCTGAGAGCCATGATAATCATTACACTGATGTTCATACCTGTCAAGAAGCAATGCTGAAGTCAGGAGAGTGTTTGAAATCCTACCTGTCTCCTGGTCTAGAACAACCAGATTAATCTATACACTGAACTCAGAATGTTTGTATGTGTATTGTATATACATAGGCAGACCAGTTTATATCTGTGACTAGGCTACCTCATAGTGTTGTGTTATATGAAATTAATTTTGAAAAAGAATGTCAGAGTTTCCTTACATCACTAAAAAGATAACTTTATATGACAAGGAAGAAACATTAAAAATATACCTACCTGTGACCTGATAATAGTTTGGATAGACAGATCTGACATAATATTCAGCAGACAGCTGTCAAGTTTGGATACCACAAGGTTACTTGAAGGCTCCGTACTCCTGTATGGCATGTAGGACTGGATAGCCATGCTTTAGAGGAATTCTTCTGCAAGTGCATAATATAAGCATCCTTTGTGAGCAGTAAAGGCAAATACTGGTCATAAGTCAAAGCCTTAGAAATCAAGGTGATAACCTTCAAAAGGAGCTGCTGCTGCAGCAAGTGAACCCAGCCTTTATGCTCTATCTAACTAATCAGAAGCTTGCAATGTTCTTTCAGACCTGATGTGGGAGAGAGATGGCCATTAGGCACACAAATCAGCAATGCAGTGATCAGGGTTACAAGGCAGGTCACCCACTTGCACTGCGATGGAAAATTCATTTTCTTCCAGCCCTCTTGCCAAGCACTGGAAATTCCCAAGTGGATCCAGTCAGGGGCCAGCTTATCTCATTAATGGGAGATCCCATGACTTTTTGTACCTCGTTATAGATGCCACAATATCCTCAGCAGAGGTAGAGTATTTTAGTAGTAGTATTATTATACATCTTTTTATTGGTATCCTTTGCCCTTCCTCATCCCTGTGGCAGAAGCTCCATTTGACTATTATCAGTAAGATGGGAGCAGACTCAGGTCCATTAAATTTATAGAAAGATGTGACCGTTCCAAGTTCCATAGGCATTTTGAGATACAACAGTTGCATCCATTGTTTTGTACATACAAGGTAATCTTACTTAATACTTGTTATAGTTTCTTAACCTTGCTGTAATATTTCTGATGCATATGAAGCACAGGAGAAGGAGAATAGGCAGCTTACTGCTGTATGGGTTCTAAGATTCTTGTAAAAGTGCAAAGCTGAGAAATACAGCTCAAAAATACTGTATTTTCTCAAGTAGGAACATCAGGTTAATTTTAATTTTCATTTAGTGTCTCTTGATAACATTAATGTTTTCTAAATATTGCTCTTGCTGAAGCAGTTTAGTATTAAAAAAAAAAGTTATTTCATGGACACAATTTCTTTGGGTTAAACTTGGTCTAACCCTTGCCAATGCATATACACATGTACATGTTAAGAAAATCTGGCTGGTTTTTAATTATTTAGTTCTTTGTTGACATCATCTTCACTGACTATATAAGTTCAGGAAGTGGTGTAATTATAGTTTACTTTTGCATTATATCTTTCCTCATGACATTTAATAAGAAATGGCCTCCCTTCCCCACCAAGAGCATCAGTTGGCAACTGTACAAAAAGATAATGAGATGAATTCACCTTCCTGTCCTGTCCCTTTCAAACACTGTAGAGTTTAAATTCTGCTGTTCCCTTGTTTATCTTCTCTCTCGCACTGTTACTGTTCCCCACTCATTCTTGCTTCAGTCTCTTCTTTGGTTCCTCTGCTTCTCTATTCCATGGGGTTGCAAAAGTGACGATGTTTTGGGGGGGGGGGTTGTTTTTTTTTTTTTCATAAAATATTTTAAAACATACTAATTCAACATGCTGGCCTAAGCCCATTTCTTTTTCTCAGTCAGTCCCTTCCCCACCAAGAGCATCAGTTGGCAACTGTACAAAAAGATAATGAGATGAATTCACCTTCCTGTCCTGTCCCTTTCAAACACTGTAGAGTTTAAATTCTGCTGTTCCCTTGTTTATCTTCTCTCTCGCACTGTTACTGTTCCCCACTCATTCTTGCTTCAGTCTCTTCTTTGGTTCCTCTGCTTCTCTATTCCATGGGGTTGCAAAAGTGACGATGTTTTGGGGGGGGGGGTTTATTTTTTTCTTCATAGAATATTTTAAAACATACTAATTCAACATGCTGGCCTAAGCCCATTTCTTTTTCTCAGTCAGCTGGATCTAAAGTCTATTGTAATCAATGGAAACAAGACAGTATAATCCAGTAGGATTAACTCCAATATTAGTAGAAGCAGGGAATGTAATCAGAAAACATGGCCATCCTATAAAGAGTGGTGATGACATTCAAAGTTAGTCCCCCTCTTTACTGGGTAGTGGTGGTGGTAAGTTACAAAAGTAGTCCTTCGTTTCTCTTCTCTGAGTGACACTTTAGATTACTTAAATGGTAAAGAGAAGCCCAAGGGAGGCTTTTTATATATAAAATCAAGGTCTGAGGAGCAAAAGCCTATAGAGCTTCAAGTAATTCAAAGAACAGATACTAAAGAAGTTATTTTTATCTTTTTATCTTTTGTTCTATGTTTTTAGCTTAAAAGGTAGCATGAATACCCTTGCCTACCTGAAAATTTCTAGCAAACAAAAGGAAAAGCAAATATAACCTGAAAAGTTTTGGTGGAGCCCTACTGGGAGAATTTAGCCCAAGATTCTGTATGACTTAAGAACAAAGGATAATGAGGAAACTATTGGGCATCGTTAGCTATTACAGACATTGCTGGTTTATTCTCTAATAGAGGGCTATAATTCATTCCTGAGCCTGAATTTTTAAACAGAATTAATGTAAAAAATTATTAGCTATGAAAATAACTGACATGTAGAGGTACCTATATATTATTCCTTGAAATCCTGGGTAAGCAGCCAAAATTGTTTGAAATTAATATCTAAAGTATTTCATTTTGTGATCCAGAAATACTACTGCTAACTAGGGCTGAAATGTAAACTAAGAGGTTAGGAAAACTTAAAATATTATCTTGTCTTTCCACCTGTTTATCTCTCTCTTCATCATCCTCCCTCTTCACTCTGAATAAAGCAACAAACATGTGCAATGATTTGTTGATGGATGTAAGCAATGACTTATGCTGCCAATATTGAATCTCTCACTGGTAATTTGCTTGCATACTTCTGGAGAACAAGGCCTTTTGCCTTCTCTCATGTTTTTTTGTTGTTTTTTGTGTGTGTGTGTATGTGTGCGTTCTACATCATATAATTTACCTAGTCCAGGAAAAAATGCAGAGAAAGAAGGGAAGGTAGATGGCTGGTGTAAGCATTTTAGAGAAATCATCCTTCAAACAAGTGGATCAAGAAAAGCTAACAGCATATAATTATTCCGTTCAAAAGTTCCACTGATTTGGGGATTTGAGAGCCATTTAGCTTGTTCAGCTGGATTTAGTTTTGCTATAACAGCAACAGCATTGCCTTTTATTTTGACACTAGCAGATTTTAGTCAAATGGGATAATATTATATGCGTGCTTTCCCCAAAATCCTGCTCCTTTAGCTTGGACCATTAGCCGTTTAAGGTCATAGTGATTATTATATTGTCTTGTTGCTAAAATTGGAGATTTTCTTTTTCTTATAAATGTAATTTCAATTCTGTCATCCCCAGGTATTCACCATATTTTTGTTAGAAAACGCATGTGCAGCAGACAGTGGGAAAGACTAAGCATGCATTTGCTCCAGTAGTGTAAGTGAGGAAGAGACAAAACCGAAGTGCCGCTGTCACTGGGTATTAAAAATCTGGGGATTGAGAGCAAGGCATAAGAGTGGTAGGTATTTATCTGTATCCCGACTATTGGCTCTTTCTACTATGGATGTCTTAGCAATATGTCCTCTGAGAGAAATTCTCAGCAGGATCTTCTCTTTAAGACTACCTTCCCTTTAACTGGGCCCTTACTTCCGTGTTGTCTTGTTGATGCTGGCCCGAGATTCTTGTTTCTTCTTTACATATATGGATAAATATTTAATATTTGGATGAATTTGGAATAACTTCTGCCAAAAGCATAAGATGTCAATATCTGCCAGGTTTCAGATTTTTAACAGCATCATCCCAACAACAGGCCGTGGTCTTTTACCAATGTATTCTTTGACGGTGAACAGTATATAAGGGAAAACAATTTCTGGTTGCTCTTTAATTAGAGTGACTGATGTTTTCACTGAGGCTTGCAGACAGCGCTGACACTTCAGTGTTCTTTTTTGAGGCAATAGCTCAGTGACAATTGACAGAGAAACAACATCTGCAATACTGAGGAGTAATATATTTCTCTACTTCTGATATTTTTGGGAGCCTTACAGCTCAATCTCAAGGTCACAAATCCAAGCTCTGTTGCAGCAAATACAGAACTGACTTCCAGAGCCTAGAGCCCTGCATAAAACTCAAGCTACTGTCCCGTTTCAACAAGGTTTTCCAAACTTAGTTGGAATGGCTGCTCCTGTTGATAGTAGCCTCCAGGTCTGCACCAGGCCTGTCACACAGAGGAGGTGGTATGCTTCAATCCCTTCCTCTCCCTTCCCCAAGCACAATCCCTCGTTCCTTAAAGCTAGGACTGCTGCACACCTCATCCCCACAGGCTACAGCTGCTTACCTCAGTTGAGATCTGCTACCTTCCCAGTGTTGTTACACCATGTTGTTACAATGCCGTGGTTTAACCCCAGCTGGCAACTAGGCACCACACAGCCGCTCGCTCGCTCCCCCCCGGTGGGATGGGGGAGAGAATGGGAAGGATAAAAGTAAGAAAACTATTGGGTCGAGATAAAGACAGTTTAATAGGTAAAGCAAAAGCTGCATGTGCAAGCAAAGCAAAACAAGGAATTCAGTCACTCCTTCCCACCGGCAGGCAGGTGTTCAGCCGTCTCCAGGAAAGCAGGGCTCCATCACACGTAACAGTTACTTGGGAAGACAAATGCCATCACTCTGAACGTCCCCCCCTTCCTTCTTCTTCCCCCAGCTTTCTATGCTGATCATGACATCACATGGTATGGAATATCCCTGTGGCCAGTTGGGGTCAGCTGTCCTGGCTGTGCCCCCTCCCAACTTCTTGTGCACCCCCAGGCTCCTCGCTGGTGGGGTGGTGTGAGAAGCAGAAAAGGCCTTGACTTTGTGTAAGCATTGCTCAGCAATAACGAAAACATCCCTGTGTTATCAACACTGCCTTCAGCACAAATCCAAAACATAACCTCATAGTAGCTTCTGTGAAGAAAATTAACTCTATCCCAGCCAAAACCAGCGCATTCTAACAACTAAAACATCGGTGTGTTATCAACATTATTCTCATCCTAAATCCAAAACACAGCACTATAACAGCTACTGGGAAGAAAATTAACTCTAGCCCAGCCAAAACCAGCACAGGTATCTCCACAAATACAGTCTTCTGTGACTTATCTTCTAGCTTTTCCCCTCTTCTGCTGCACAATCATAAGTTGGGATCATAAAGCATTTATTTTTACTGCTTTCCTTCCACACATACCAACTCCTGGAAATCTGGGCTGCAACACTGTGCCTTCCAACACAGACTTCCTTCACACCTCCACGTGGCCACACTTTCTATTTCACAACATATGGGGCTTGCTCCAGAGCAGGAGTTCAGGAAGTGGACCGGCATGTTCAGGGACCAGCCGGGTTATGGAGGAAATTGTGAAGCCTGCAGGTCTAGGCTCCCGTAGTGGCAGAACCACATACCCGGGCTTTGTGGCTGGCTTGTGGTTTGGAATAAACTGTGTCTGAACAAACTCCTGTAGCTACAGCTCCTCTTTTCGATATTCCTCACCAACCTAGCTGGAGTGAGTAATAGTGTCTGTACCTCTTATGGCTAAAATTAAGCAGGTTTTGGGGATAAATAATTGCTAAAGAAAGGTTAATGAAAATCATTTGTCCTGAATGTGTTCAATAGTTCAAGCTGAAAAAAGTGATTTATTTTTTTCCCTAGGAAGTGGAGCATTTTGTTTCATCATTCTCAGATGAAATATTTTGATATTTAGTTTTAAAACAACAAAGACATGTATCTTCTGATTCATGTTTTTAATTGGCATTAATGATTTCTTTCTGAAAGAACACTGAGATCTTGACTATTTTATTTTCTCTGAGGATAAGTCTTCATTCATTGCTAAGTCTGTTAGGAATCTCCTTAAGTTGCACGGGTCTACTGTGGTACAGCGCTGAAACCTCTGTTATTCCGATCTACCATATACTTATTTATTCTGCAAGAAATCTGTTGTTAACAATACTCAGAGCCATCCTTTGTCTCTATGCTAATTCACTTCTTGGCTATTTAACTGGGACAGTGAGGGTTAGTTGTAATGGATTTTATGTAGACTGGAAACCAGACTGAGGCCCACATTTCATTTTGCATAAACCACTGTAAGGGAGGTGGAGGTGTAATGATGAATACATATTTGGAGAGGTGAATGTTTTTCTCAGAAGTGTTTTAATACAAGAAAAATGAAACTTTGGCTCTGAACAGTAGCTGCACATAAAACCATGAAGAAATCAATTAGAAATACTGTTTAGATCCTGCTATCAGTAGTTACTACTTCCATTCTTTTGTCAGACACACGCATCACTCTCTATCTCATGGTGATCTCACATTGCTCTCAAGGAGGCTTTCTATTAGGTATTTTTCCTATTAATTCTGTAAGGGACAAATGAGTCTCATTTTATAATGAACAGAGTATTAAACTCTTTTTGGCCAAGAAAGCTACAGAGTTAGGGCTAGGGCTAATAATGTATGTGGAAGTAAACTTCAGATGCTGGGCAGCACTGTTTTTTATCTTGCTGGTGTGCTAAAGCACCTCTTGTTTTGAAGAGATAATTTTATATCCTACGTATATTCCACAGATATAGAAGGCAAGCCAAGAAGCTGTTTATCTTGCCTGAAGTTTGATTTCAGCAGAATTGTTTATTTTAATAGAAAATTGATCCTAAATGGGAGATCATTTCTCAGGAAGCAAGAAATGGAGTGTTTCTTTACCTGTTTAAACAACTGGTACATACCATCTTCTAAGCAACACTTATTCCCAGCTCACTCCCAATAAATCGAACAACGTACACTAGCTAGCAGTCTGTTTTCTCCATAAGTACTATATGTGATCATGTAGTGAAAGGTCTTGTTAAAAAGTGTACACACAGGGGAATAGAGTCAAAGCTTCTGTGGGAACTGTAAATTTAAACATCTTGAGTTTGTAATATTTAAGAAGCCAAGGTACCATTCCTTCACAGAGATATGTCATAAAAAGTGATAAATATCAGCTATATTTGAGGATAGATTTAAATTAATTTCAGTATAGCAACTTCATATTTTTCAGGATTGTGCAAAAGCTGAAGTTATTCAGCACAGACTAAAAGATTGCTCCACTTAATTTCATTTTAAATTTTAGATATAAAAAATACTTTTAAAATAATGCAGACCGAGTTTGGGATGGGATGTCAAGGAACAAGAACCACACCAAAAGCATGTGTGAATAAAGGTGACTTTAAGGTAACTTTGTATTCCTCTACGCGGATGGCTGTCTGGGCACTGACTCTGCTCCTGTCATTACCAAGAGAAGTCTCAGTGCCGCTGAAGGAGGATGGAGGATGCAGCTGAGGATGAAGTACAATAGTTCAAGAAAGATTTAGTCCTAAATTAGTTTAGCTACTAGGAAGTAGGAAAGGCACAAATATCCAGTTAATCTATTTAAAACTTCCAGCTCCAGCATCTTTTAAACCACACTCTTAAGAATGTGCTCTATAAAAAGCAATGAGGAACCAGCTCCCAATGCTACTTCAATAGAAATAGGCAAGAACTGTGTCAATCTCCTCAGGTCCTAAAATTCCCAATGCAATTGTGTTTAAATTCAGAAATTTTGGATGTTTCTGGGAGAAACTGTCATTAACAAAAGGTAGACTACATTAAGCATGGCAGGGAGCAGTTGATTTCTTTATACGGACTTGATTATACTCTTGTTAGGCAGTTCTTCATACTGAAGCTTTTTAATGCAGAAATGCCTACTGTCACAACAGAATGTTTAAACTGATATGCCTCTGAATCTTGCAATAGGAAAAAGCAACTCAGTAGTGTGAGTAGGCTTTGAAGTTTTGTAAGGGCTCTTGTGCATTTATAACCACCTATCTAGACATATTTATACAGAAGTAGCACTAAATCACATTCTTATGTTGCACCCAGTTATTAATATAAAACCCAAGACATTTCAAATTCATCTAGTCACTAGTTTAATCCTGTATTAAGGGAGAAAAAAAAATGGACAAGTGATACACCAAAACCCCAGATGACACATGACAAATGCATAAAAATATTTTGTGATGGAATTTGTATCTTTCCCTGGGTGCAGAGACTCTTTATATGACTGGAATTGGTTTGGGTTTTTTTTTTTTATTTGTTTGTTTTAGAACAAGAAAAAAAGATAAGGCCATGTTGTGAAAATGTGAGATGTTGTATGAGCTGTAGGTTAATTGCCTCTTGAGTGATCTGTGCTATTGTCTTCAATCTGTAAGACAGAGGTGCTCTGGTAATGGAATTCTTTTCAAATGAATTTCACCAGTTCATAGAAAACTTGAACTAGTAGAGAAGATACACTGTTGTCCATTCAATTACATTCCCCAGACATGGTTCTGGTCCTAGTTCACGATACACAGTGGTTCTGCAAGGCAGCTCTGACCTCCTTCTTGGTGCAGTTGCAGTTGTGATGTGGAGACTGAGCATTGGAGTCATCTATATTAATCAGGAAAGATGACGACTCTGAGTATGAGACAACCTCTCCCTCCCACCCAAAATAAAAGGTTATACACAAAAAAACGTTTATTACATATCTTATCCCTCTTCATTTCCATCACTGTCCCTCTCCTGCTCATGTACAATTTTTTGGTCATTTTCAGTGTCTTCCCTGTTCTCAACTTCTTTGAAATCAAGCAAATCATCTTTGGTTCCACCCATGGAATATGAAATATGGAATTTCTTAAAACATTGAACTGCAACTCCTGGATTTATCTGGTACCATGCTGTCTAAATCCATTGTTGTGCCTGGCTCCATTATTTTTTCTGTAGAAGTTATAGCATGATCACCTCTCTAAAGCCATTTTGAATATGCAGACTTCAAATGGTCTTCAAAGGGCTTGTTCACTAACATACCAAGCCACCTGCAGCTGTGAGTACCCTCTTTTGGTTATGACCAGAGAACAGTATTAACTTCTCTGATAATTTTTTTTTGCCAGTGGTAGGTACCCTTTGAATGTGTCTAGGACAAACATTTGTTAATAGCATACCTGGTTGCTTATTCCAAACAACATTCAGCCAATCCTTCATCAAGTCTTTAGACATCCATCCTGGTTTTGACACCTAACAATTATTCCAGTAAGCAGTTGTTCCTTCGGCATTGTTTTATGCTTCAGAATCACATATGGTGGCAATTTCATACCATCTGCTAACACTGCCAACATGACTGTAATGTGCATTTTTTCATTCCCCAAAGTTTTTTATGATGACAAATTTTGTGCCTATTTTTTCAATGGTGTAATTGGGTGGTGTGTCAAAATAAACTGGAGTCTCATCGGCATTACCCATTTGGCTCAGTAAGTAATTGTGATCTCTACATAATCCAATCACATACTGCTGGAATGCAGTGAAGTTAGAAAGTAGGTGTGGGTATAACAAAGTTCCTCACTGTAGGCACAAACCATTGTGCCATGTCATTTGTACACATCAACTATTACTCTCCTCAAATCCTCTCTATGGAGTATTTCGTGCCTGTGCTATTTCTTGATTTTTCAGTTTAATGATTTCCTATGTAACAGGGTTTCTGTCTTTTCTTGGAGTATGCAGAAATTCTACAACTTGTTCTTCTACTTTGTGAGAATTCTATTTTGGGTGCACTTACAGATGTTGTAAGTGTATATACTTATATACACTTTATACGTCCTCCCAGCACCACAAATCTTAATTTTTTTCCACAAGAGGTACCACCAAGCTTAAAATATGTATTGTACACCTTTTGGTACCTTCCCTGTTGCACTTATTTTTCTCATCTCCAGATGATCTGCTATTTCACAAATCACTTATAAGATTCAGGGAGACTCATAAAACTGTGAAAGATCACTGTGAAGTTTTTTGAATTACAGTACACCACACAACTTCACAAGTCACTGAGAAAAACAGCTAACATGCTAACACCATGTTTTATTTAAACTTAGGGCTGCTTTGGGCATATTTGTGCTCCTTCTTCACTAGAAGGCTTCCCACAGTGCACACTCACTTTACCTTCATTAATCCTAAAGGAAGATGATCCAATTTTTTAAGTTAAACTACTTGGGGAAAAAAAAATATTATCATCCTCTTTTTTGCTAAACATGGTCACTTGAATTTAGCTTTTCTATTTTAGGCATTTATTCTAGGCTCCCTTTATAATGAAATGTGTTTTCCATTCTCTCCTGTAGGAGGTGACTAAAAAAGTGGAAAAAGTTTCCCTCTGTAGCTGCCTGACTGTCCCCACCGTAGGAGTGTAAATGACTACCTACATTAAATGCCAAACTTTTACACTGCTGACATTAGATAGAATGGGGACAAACAGCTGAGAGCAAGGTTGCTGAAGGTGTGAACAGATTTTGAAAGATATATGGCAAGGTTTGCCCAGGCAGCTGAAAGTTGTGTTTTCTTGAGAGAGACAATTGAAAACTGCAGTGCCTCCTACCTCATGACTAATGCTGGCTACATGAAAATTGACCTCCAGATATATGAAAGTCCCACCTTTGTCTGGACTGGGGACTTCTTGGACTGTTATGTCTCCAAGGAGGCTACCAGAAGTGTTATTTTTCCACTTAGACTGTTGTATATCGAAGGATGGAGAGGAGTGGGGAACTGGTGTCATAGGTCCCACCTCAATAATTGAATTGGGATGTGGCACAGGGAGCAGAAAAGTATTGCTAGATCACTTTAAATGTAGGCATTTGCTCCCAGGCCCTTGGGAATCAGGAGCCATTGCTTGACACAAGAGCAAGATATGGTCATTAATATGATTAATCATGCCCTTTCAGGAAAGGAATGTCTCTGAGCTCACATTGGGTTAAAAATCAACTAATAAGCAACAATTTGCCTCTTTGAGAGGCTGAATGTTTTATATCTCTGCCAGTATGCTGAAACTCTGATTTGGGAAAGAAACACACAGTCTGGCATACCACCTTTTACTGGTTGGCATCTCTTGGTTTAGGGCAATCTGTAACCTTGTTCAGATAGTGGGGAGGAAGCAGCACCTGCTGTTCTGATTTGCATTGCAGTAGGTGGCAGGAGAATCTGGCCGCCACGAGGAAGGCAGCATACCAGAAACCCAGCTGTCCGGCTAGATGGTAAGGCTGGAGCCCAGGTCTGCAACCGTTTCTGTGCAGAGACCTCTCCAGCTCCCCATAAGTGAAAAGGTATTTACCTTCCAAGATTGGTTATTCTGTAGGTTTTTCTGAAATGGGTCTTGGGGTGATTGAAATGTTGAGTCAGATAGCTGCCCAGCTTGGGTTTTTTTTGTGGGGTTTGTTGTTTTTTTTTTCCCCAGTTGACAAAATGTCCTTCAGCTACTTTTGTTTTGTACTTACAGCCAATTGGCCTGAGATTGAGCTTTTCAGAAAAAAAAAAAAGAAAAAAATGGGGGGAGGGCATTTATTTAGCAATATAAGAAAGGAATTCTTCCCCTGCTTGGTTGCTTGATGTTTGCACGTATTTTGCTCTTTCGTGTGCTCAGACCTGTTTAGGCCAAACAGATATTGTCAGAAGCACAGACTTTAATAAATTTTTGGAGATTCTTCAAAAAGGAGGTGATGCAGATCCCTGCAGCAATGCCAAATTTAGTATGGGGAGAGAAAGGAACAGATGTAAGAGATATACTTACCAAAGTTAGTATGGCTGCCATCTCTCCCATCTCTTTTGCAGAAGCATACATACTCAGTTTTACATGGCAGATACTTGGAAGGCATTTTGGTGGACAGAGTATCACAATCAAACTAACCTGTTTCAGCTTCTCACGTAGTAAGGTCATCATCCCTTATATACAACACCTTAAAAAATAACATTGAGAAATATCATAGAAAGTGTTTAATTTAATTTTCATTAAAACTTTGGATGCATACTGTTTCATGATCAATGAAAAGAGAGATTAATTTGCCTTAGACAAATTAAAGAAGGAAAGGTTTTAACTCTTTAGAGAAACAAATTTAAAGAGAAAATTCTTAAAAAGTAGATTCCTTCCATTTTTCAAATCCATGCAGAAATACGTACGTCCTCATTTCTCCATATCCTTAGTTTCCTTTCTTCTTTCAGTCATGAGGAAGTTTTTCTGTGTGGCATATGCAGATCTAAAAGTGATTTGTTCAGTGAGTCATGTTCTGAACTTCCTAGGTATGAATGTGAACAAGCCCAAGGCATGCATTTCAAGACAGCAATGCATCTCTTGATTCCCAGCAGCCTGGGAATCTGGATATCTGGTACATCACTTGCTCAGAGTGGCAGAGTGGCAAATTACCAAGAGAGGGAATAATCTGTTGCCCGTATCAGTAGGGTTGGCAAGTCTGAGCACAGAGACTGTTCAGAAGTTGATTAGAGAATAACAGATGAAATATGACCTGTCTCTAGTCCTGTAGATATGGCTCAGAAAAGATGAAGATGCAGAATATATTAGGTTTCCTACAGAATCAAGCTCCAAAGGTAAGAATCTAATTCAAGCAAGCCTTGTGTAGTACACTGTCACATGAATGAAGTTCTAATGGAGCTGAGGGCTGGGAAGAGGTCAGGCCACCCTCTGATACCAACAGCTGAGCCTCAGTACTGGTGGGACAAACCTTCTGTGGGTCTTCAGTAACTAACGCAGTCTGAGTCCTTTTAGGAGTCCGCTATGTGAGTTTTTATTCGGGGAAATTATCACGGCAGTTCTTATATATACCATTTGTCTTAACTGAAGAGCTCAGTAACTTAATGATGCTCATTTTACGGTCAGGAAATCCAAGGCACACAGAGCTGAAGTGACTTATCTAAGCCTGTTTCTCAGCTAAGTACAAAATTCAGACCCTCCTGGTTGGCCAGCCCTCACCTTGTTCGATTGTCTGGTTTTCTATACCCCCCTGCCCCCACAAGCACGGTGAACCACATGAGGTGGCCTACCTTAGGGCAGACAGTTTGCTCCCTCAATACATGAAATAGCTGGTTCTTTCTTAACTCTCACCCCATTCATTGCAACGTTACAACGCCCACCCTACCCAACAAGTAGCCAGGCCATGCTGTTTCTGCTTGTGTAAAGCAGAATTCATCTACAACCAGTCTGTTGCTGGTATGTTTCTTGCTCATCAGGATTAGGAAAAGATGAAAATCTTTAGTTGCTGATCTCAACCCTAAATCTCTAAGCCCAAAAAGAGTTTAAAATCTTCCATTTTCTTTCTCCATTTCTAAAAGGAACAGAGTTGTGGGAAGGAGATCTGGAATTATGAAGAAGAAGTGAGAAGATAACAGAATCATGGCTTGAGGGAAGGATTAGGGAGTAATTAAGCATTGAAATGTTAGGGTCTCACTGCCTTTTTCTTCCACTCGGACCTTTGTTTTTTTCTTTTTTCTGAGTAAATGTATGCAAATGCATGCCAGGGTTTTGGGTCTGTAAATATACGCCACAGTGTTTATTGTTTTGATGCCAGTAGGTTTGCCCACTGAGGCCTCCCAGGCCCTGTATTTATATACCTTGCACACTGTAAAGGGATCATAGCTCCTTGGGAGACACAGTGCTAACATTTCTGTGGTGCAGAAAATAGCGAAGTAGTGGTAGGCCAGAGCTGATGTATTGTTAAAATTCCTAACTTCATTATGTGTGAGTTTACTGAATCTTTATTTTGAAATCTGAATTCAGAAAGAGGAAAAATGATGCCGAATTATTTTCTTTCTCACTGGGAACAGTCTTGTGCTTGCTGCCTGTGCTTTGTAAAGGCTGCATACATAGTTAAGCACCTTTCACTTTTACAGATGCCTTTACATTTACAAATGCCTTTATCTTCAGAAGCATATTTGACACACTAGGCTAGCTTACAGTTTGAAAAGCCAAGGAATCATTCTGTGAATAACTGAATACAGAACATTTGAAACAATCGATGACAACTTGCCAGGGCTTGGGCAGAACGCTCCCTATTGTAAAAAGAGCTGTAAAGCAGGCTGTGAAACTCGAGTGGTCATCTGATAGGAAATGAATGTAACCAGTCTGCAAGGAGCTAAGCAGATATTAGCAACACCAGTTGCTTGTAGTCATGGTGTTATTTATCTCCCTGCATTTGACTGAGCTTCTCATGTTCTGCTTAGGAATAAAAGAACTGCTGCTTTTGTTAGTCTTTCTCTCTTAAGTACTTCCGTATCTATTAAAGTGTATTTTTGGAAATATTAAGTCTATTTATATAAATGTGCATTTTCCTGAGTTTGTGAAATCATAATAAGAAACAACAAATACAGGTAGTTCCTGAATCATGTGACATTAAGCAGGATTGAAGGTGCCATCCTATTATACGAACATTCACAGATTTATCTTTTTGCTATTAAACTGTTAATAGACTACGGCTACTAAAAGAAAACAAAATTAGAAGTTAGTGACTCAGCTTCCCCTTTCTTCCTTATTCTCTACATCCACTTAAAAAAGGGTGTAATATCTCTGAGTGTGAGATATAGCGAGAGAGTGCAGATGCGTGTGTGGATGTGGGTGTAAAAATTTTAGCACTGCTACACAACCTTGTTTATTCAATTTACAGTGAATCGAACTGTTACATTTCTTTACATTCAGTTGCTCACATCTCAAAATCTCAACTTTCTGGCATTCTAGATATATCTATAAGATTTTTTTGGGAAAAAAAGTATTTTCCCAAACCCCTCCAGTATAGATTTTGACTTGCATCCTTGCTGAAATCCAGCGTAAACTATTGCTTTGACAGCAACACATTTCAGATGAGTACCATAAAGAATTAATCCTAAACAAGCCTTCAGATAATCTGTATTATCATTACTTACCACTGAAATGGAACTGCTTCTCCAGTAAACAAAGGAAACCAGCAGCAATCCAAGATTCCTCCAGAAATATTATAGATAACAGAAAATAATAAGTAGGGTGAACTCTCTTACACGTTTGAAATTAGAAGCAGAGTAACAGAATTCTGCACACAGGAGGAATGGTCTTTGTTATTACCACATCTCTTCCTCTTTACTTTCACTGTGTATATAATTGTATATTCACTGCATTGGTGTATTTAATAAGTATTACTGTACTACAGTGTAGTACAGCATAGTGCTCAGGGGTTCAAAACACAAAGACTATGAGTGAGATTAGACACCACTACTAAAGGACTCTTCTTCTATATTTTATTTCTTTGCAGTTTGTATGAGTATAATCTCTGGATACATAAGAAATTGATAAATTATGACAAAAGATAAACTGTGCAGATGCTGATTATATTTCACTGTTATCAGGGTGTCTAAAAATATGTAGTTATGTTTTCTAGCTTTTCTCCTACCACATAGTTTGATTTATAGACAATCGGAGGGATTCTTTTTCTCTGGGAATTGGTCTAAGTCATGGTGGTAGAGGAGGAAGAATTAAATGGATATAATTTTTTTTTCTGTTCTGGTGAATTTCCATCAGAGACCTTGGAAATTCTTTCATGGAACTTGTCTAAGTCTGAAGTAAAAAAATGCGTTTTTCTACCAGGTAGATGCTGAATTGATTCAAAGGTACTCAGCTGCTGCATTGTCTTTATTTTCACACATCAAAGGTAGGCATATTGCAAGCAATTAATCATGTACTTGTTTATTGGTTTAGAGTAAATGCATTTTACACACCTTTTGTTGCTGAATTTAATTTAATTACAAATCATCCCTATGTGTATCTGTCATTACCTTAGTGAACACAAAAAAGAAAGGATGAGAGAAAAAAAGAAGCAAGTGTTTGCTTCTGTGATTCCGGTTACTTTTGAAACAAGGGGCTTTTGAAACATAGGTTACTTATCACTGGTATTTTTAAAACTAATTAACTATTAAAAGTATTTACAAATATATTTGGCTATTAATATCAAAACACTTGTGTTTTACATGAAAACATTGTCAGTTGTTAGAACCAAATCAGTCCCTTGTGAGGGTCCAGTTTCACAGGGTGTAGTTTATCTCCACCTCCAGAATAGGCCAGCACGGTGCTTAGTTGTCATTGGGAACACCAGGTAAAAAATAAGGGGGACTTTACAACGGTTCTTAAAAAAATGGATTTTACCCTTTATGTCTTGTCTACCTACTGGTGTAGACATTAGTCCTTGCTAGTGTTACTTTTTCTTTTCACAATCATCTCCTCAGACTGTTTGTTAATAGCTACGACAATAGGTGTCGTAGTGTGTTTGTGTACCCCTGAAGTTGCTCTTTGGGGTATGGATATGGTTTTCACTACATTGTATTTAACATGAAAAAAAATATGCAGGTGCTACTCCGTGGGAGCTTTTCAATTGCCCACTGCCGTTTTACAGAGAACAAGAGTTCATGCACTTAGATTTTACACTTTTTAAAATGTGGCAGATAGGAATTCTTTACAAAAACCCACAGGTACCAATACAATTTTCATCAGTTAAGACTAAAGCAAGGCTTCTATCTGAGGTCTAAACCCTTGTCTTTACAGAATGACCAAACATGAAGTTCCTGTGTCATCTCGTCTTCATAAAAAGTGAAAATTTATAGACAAGGGAAATTAAGAAGCCTTGAATATTAATGGCCATGCAAAGTGTCATCATAGCTGTGTCTGTAATTGCAATTAAAAAGTAATACAAGGCCTTTTGGGAACAGAATTAATGCAGTGGGCAGAAATGTGTGAAAAACTTTGTGACAAACAAAGATCATAATGCCCCCATTTCTCTTTTTCTCCCCTTCCCTTCCCTTCCCTTCCCTTCCCTTCCCTTCCCTTCCCTTCCCTTCAGTTCAGATGGGTTATGAAAAATCACCGACTTAAATTGTGGTGAACTGATATAACCGAATGTGGAAACTGACCCTTGGAGTCTATTACTAATTTTCCCCTTATAAGCCAAGATTAAGGTGATAAACATTTAGAAAGCTGATTTAATCAATACATACTTTTGGGGGGGAAGAAAAGAAAAAAAAGAGAAGGCTCTTTTTCCCATGTTTTTTTCACAGTAGTTTGATTTCCATGGAGCTTTTGTAGTTTCAGACACTTAAGACTCAAAGCTCAAGTTCCTTACAAAAATAAAATGGGTAAGATCTTTGTTAATACTTTTGCTGAAATCACAAAGAGTTCCAGCTTTTAACAGTTCTTAGACAAAAGGACAAATTCTGCTCTTGGCCTCATTCTGTAATATCAATGAATCCTTGTAGCTAAATTCTCTTATCAGAGTGAAAAATGTAGATTCTTTACCCCAAAAGACTCATGTTTAAACTGTTGATCATAACAGAGAAATCTTGCATTAAATTTACGCAGCATATGCAGAGAAGGATATAAATCCAAAGTACCAACAATGCGAGAAGGGTCCAAGCTGTAATGCCTTATGTACCATAAGTGGAATCTTGAAATTGAAATGCTGGATAACCAGGGACTAATTCAGTGAATTAAATATTTTGTGTAACGCTGTATACATTAGCCTGGTTATAGTATACAAGGAGTCCTTCAGTCTTCATAACACTAGATTATATTATTCTAATAGTCTAAAAAAATAGAGAAAGTATTGGTTTTGTTAGTGGCAAAATTCTGCACTTTGGGTAAGAATATTAATGGCCATTTGTATGTGATGCATCACAGGTTTAAATAAATGTTAATTGCTGGCCAGAGTATACAAAATGAGGAATCCATTAAAACTTCCGTATCATCATTTCAGTTTTGCTACAATAATGAAATATTTAACAACAATTTAACAACAAATATTTAAGAACATTAATTAACTGTTTTATGAACAAGGAAAGTTCTTTTGCCATCCTCTGCACTCTTTGGGTAAGATGAAGCTCTGTCAGATGTAAGCCATTCTCCTGGAGCAAGGATTTGATTGCACCAGATCCTGAGCCTCTGAATTTGGGTGTCAGGCATCAAAATCTTTACCCTCATTTACTCAGTGTTCTTGTTAGCACACGAAGGCACCAGAAGGAGGCGAGACTGGTGCATCGTATGGAGGAAGAGTACAGCGTGGCAGAGAAGGGAAAGGAGCACTAAGTGCTAGTTGGGTGGTAGTTCTAAATAGTTTTAAGTGTATACTAAGGCACCAGTTTTTATGGCAAGGCACCGTATCTTGCCCAGAAGTGCTAGCAAGTACATTATCACTATTATCAGCTGTCTCTGACACTAACTAAATCTTACTTAGCTCATGTCCTTGCAAATCTATGTGTCAGCCAGAAACTATGAAACTGTATCACTGGGCATCATCAAATTGTCATCTAATAAAAGTCAGACACAAAAAGATGTAATGTGTGGAAACTGATTTGTGTTTTCTGTGGTTTAGAAGCTACTAAAAGCTCTCCAAAATCCTAGCCCTCAGCCTTGTGTATAGCATGATCAGATTATACAGGATTATTTTTTCTCAGCTGCAGCTTTATGACAGGGAATATATTTCAGAATTACGTAGATTTAAGAATGACTGCAGAGTATGAGTTAGCTTAGGATGGAAACTGCCGGCTTCAGCCACTGGGATTTATTTTAAGAAATGAACACCAAAACTGTAAATTATGAAGTATTATTGAAAAGTGACTGCTTAGAGGAAACAAACTTTTTCTACAGCACAGCAGAGCCCAGCTGATAGAGTAAAACAGGGGTAATATAAATATTGACAAGCAAATTTCTAGAAGATCGGGAAAAACTGTTCATCCAGGCCCTTTACCTAGAATAGAAAGTAAATTTACTTTATTTTTTCAAGATTGATGCAGGACACATCCACATAGAAATTTCACATGACAGCTGGGAGCTCCAAAAGAGGTCATAAAACCTTTGAAGATGTTATCTGATTCCTGAACCACACAGTGATGTGAATGCTAATCCTATCCTTTCCATAACACCTCCAAAAATGTGTAACACACGAGGGCTAAAAGCCTTTTCTTCCTTATCATTCTTTCTCCTACAAATACTTTCCCCACCACCAAGGAAGACCTCTAAAATAGCAGGTTGAGTGCTGTACTGGTGCATGGTGTGGGAGGGGATTTTGGGAACATGACGGAATGTCTTTGTGCTTTCCTGCCACGGTAATGCGCACAAGACAATATCTGATTAACTTCATTAGAGTCAAAATATAAATCAAAGTTTACTTTGCCAAGTCTCAATAAAATCAGTGAGGATGCAGAGTGCTTGTTTTAGTGCAAATATGCAGCTGTTGGACTGAAACAAAGTTCATTCCACAACACTAATCTTTGTTTCTAAATGGAAACAAGTACCTGCTTAGCTGGAGTGGAAGTGTGCTCATCATTTATTGATCTGTAAATACCTTAAACTTTATCAGAGACTTTATAGAATTTTTCTCTTTCTCCAAATAGAGGATCTGGATCATGAGAAAGTCATTAAGTATATGTTCAGTCATTTTAACTGCATTGTTTCCTAATCTCTGGATTGCTAATTCATTACTCTGCAATGGATTTTGCTCTCAGTCACTGAATTACATGTGTGTTGAGGATTATGCATAAGTGTATGATACTGTAGATATTTTGTGTTCACATGGTTACCATGTAACATCAATGAATGTTACAAGTAAATTAAAATTCAATTGTTTGTAAAGACTGTATTTTATAAATAAATAATTAAAAAAGGATAGATCTTAAAAAAAAAAAAAAAAAAAAAAGTAGAGTTGTATGGATTTTGCTGTTCCTTTTCCTGGAACAGGAACTTGAAGCTACTTTGGCCTTTGTGCAATTTAAAGTAATGTTTGTCAAAATTTGCTTTGACTAGTCAGATAAGTTACTGAACTTTACAGAGGTCTTTTACAGAGCTGGATCAGCACATCTGGGTATTTTGGCAGTGCCACCCCACCTCATAGAGTAAAACCTTTCTTAGCTTCTAAGTTTTGTCTTAATTTATGCCTAACTGGTAATAGGTTATTTTAATAGGTGACAAAGGAGTGACGAGGTGGTATGGGTGGAATGAGGATGGTAAGACTGGACCTGCCTTCTTCACAGGTTCTCAGAGTGAGCATGAGGGGACCAGAATTTTTAGGATACACCCACATGAAATACCTAGACTGGAATCTTGTCTCATCTAGCACAAGAAACATTCAAGGCAAAGGGAAACTTTAAGTAGTAGAAGTGCACAATACAAATGTGCTGGATATAGAGTGAGCTAACCTGAACTCTCTAATATGTCTGTAATTGATCTAAGTAGTCATCATTGGAAAATGAAGAATGGCTTGTCAAGAATGTAACATATTTTTCTTTGTTTTCTCTTTTATACATACCTCAAAGGGAGAATCCTGTAATGGAAGAAGCTGTTTTGTGAACACTGGAATTCATGATGCTGTGTTTCTAAGGTTTTATCTCTAACAGGCTTTTTTTTTCCCCTTTTCTTTTCCCCCCCAATAGCAATTACTTACAGTTCCACACTCTACTCCCTATGCTCTTCCACAGTACCTTGACCTTCTCAGGCCTCCAAATTCCTGGATGGATAAAAAAGTGTACACTGTGACTGCTTTCAAGCTACTACTGAGCTAATTTATTGAAAATAATATGTATGCTCTTTGGTTGACCAGCTGATGAATGAGAACTCAGATTGTTGCTCATTCTGCAGGGATACAAATTTAATCTCTTTTTTCTACTCAATGGCTGATTTTCCCAGGCTTAATGTTTCTGATACAACTAGACTTATATCAAACATGGTTGGAATTAGATGGTTTATTGGAAAGTTTTTAAGAGGGAAGGTAGGCAGCATGCCTGCGTGAGCTTTGTTTCTTAGGATATCCAGGTGCAATTTGAAAGAAAGATATTTATTCTGGGCTAAATTTTAGACTTGTTGCTGTTCCCCAGCAAATTGAGGAAGATAGGACAATATGGTAAGCCTTATTAGAGCAATGTATCTATCTATATAACACTAAGTCTGATTCCTGGATACATTTGCAAGCTATGTAGCAATCTGAAAATTATACTTCCAGAACCAATTTATCCTCATCCTTTCAGTACTTTTTTCCCCCGTAGCATTTATAGCATCTCATTTCCTAAAGTCTATCTATCCATCCAAAATTTAATTTTGTCCTTTACTCTTCCAACTTTCCAGATTTGTGCTCACAGTGATAGGGATAGCACCATCTTTACCTGTCAATCAAAAATAGCATAGTACTACAACTTCCTTGGTCCTCTCCATCCATTCCTTTTATTATTTTTTTTTCTTTAGCACCCACAGTGATTCAGTACTAGTCTCATTTACTTTTACTGCCTCTTCAATAATACCATTTGCATTCCTTGAATCCATCCTCTGGCTCCCAATTTCATAGCAATTCAAATTCAGATTGCTTTTCCTTATTTTTAAGGTCCTCCACAGCTATGATACTCACTGCCTACCTGGCATGTTCTCTCTCTATTTCCTCCTCCACAGTTTCCTCTCTGCCAGTAAAACACTGCTATCTGTCTGTCCATCCCTATCACAGCTTTCTTCATGCTGTTTCCAAAACAGATGTTAAACTTCAAAATTTCTGTTTTCTGAGTCTGCTTTCCAGGCACATTTCTACCATGAGGCCTGTAAGAAATTCAGAGTTAACAGTAGCTAGAGACAATGGGGAGCATACTATTTTTATTTAGAAGGAAAAATGAAATAATTTACACATTAACACATCCACACACATGTATATGTATACATACTCCTGCATGGAGAGTGCTATTTAGGTCATGAACAGCCTTCTGGGTACAACAACAATCTAATAAGTTATTAAATAAATGCTCTTGTAATAATATTCCATTGTATACTTGCCAGACAATCTCCATTTTCTAACCCAAATTAAAGCTCATCTTCATTCATCATGTTTTAACACTGTGTTCTCCATCCATATATTTAATCATAACTACACACAAGGAATAGGAGAAAAAAATCCTTAAAATCTATGTGTTCCATATATTTTGTCTCTTTGCCAAACTTATTTTTCTTTCATTGAAGTCTGAAAGGATTGGAAGATCTGTGCTTTCCTCAGGTCCTTTGAGCACTGTCATTCCACAATTGCTCCTTGCTGCTTGTAAAAAAGGTAATATTTTTCCTGGTCCCAACTTGTTTGCTTTTCTATGTCTGAACATACCAAGAAAAATGTAGCAGGTTCCTTTTATCTGCTTTGGATTCATGACGAAAATATTGGTAGTGTCTTTCTTTTTTGTTTCATGGGAGTAGAAGCTCCCAGCATTGACCTAATTTTATCTCATTAAGGATCGTGGGAGTTTTGTTTACCATTACCTTTAGCAGGAGCAGTGATGGCTAATTCTGAAACCCTTTACGAATCCAAGCTTTGAAAATTTGAATGCTTAGGAATTTCTTTTAAGTCATTGCTTGGCACTTTTGAGATTGGTTTATTAACCTGAGTAGTGATGGCTAACATAAAATGCAAATGTCAGTGAGACAGAAATCACTTAATTTACTATATATCTTTTCGGAAAAAAAAAAAAAAAGGAAATAATCAGTAAAGGTAAAACTATCCATTTTAAAGTTTTAAAGAAATGCTTTGGCTTTTTTAATTGAAACTCAACCACATTTTTGCTAGATTACTTGGGATGAAGGGGGTATTTTGAGTCATTTGAAGTATTTCTTAAGTTTTCTTGTTCTCACAATTCAAGTAATATATTAATAATTTTCAAGTGCTGTACCTATATTTTCAGACATATGGTCTTCTTTGAGCTCATCATGGAATGATACTCCCAGATGATTTGAAATGTAAGTGCTCATGGCTTTGGGGTGGGGGTTGCAGTTTTTGTTCTGTTTTAGATTCAGGGGTGCCTGAAGTCAGCAAGTCAGCAAAAAAAATTGTAATGGTTAAACTAGTGTGTAATGCAAACTAAAGACTGGGACATTCTAAAATAAAGTTTTATTCTTTGTGTCATTCAAGAGACGAAAGAAGTTCACATTTCTTTTTTTTTCTATTTTCCAGATGGAAAGACTATGTACGACTTCTACTAATATAAAAAGAATGGGCCTAATTCTTTGTTTTGAACCGTGAACCTTAAAACTGTGTGTAAGACCTGTATGATGATCCAGGGGAATGAGAATGCTCAGCATTAAAAGTCTAATTTCCCATTTTCTTTTTAGCCTAGTCAGTATTTCATTCACACACACTTTTAATATTCTTGTTGCCTAAATCATATATTAATGTTTTTGGTCTCCATAGCTGAAAGGCATAATTCCAGTAATGAGGGGAAATAAGCAGAATGCTTGATGAAGTAGCTAAGCCACCAAACAACAAACAGAATGTTTCATCAACTGTGTTTTAACAACTGGTATATGAAGCTGCCACAGTTTTGTCATTTCCTTGCCAAGAAATGCATTTCTTTTTATTACAATGTGGTATGGTATCAAAAGGGTCAAATCAACCA
>NW_008824791.1:7610977-7621194 GCF_000699105.1 Pygoscelis adeliae
AGAAAGCAAGCTAAGAGGAAATCATAGAAAAAAAAAGATGTTTTAAGAATTATTTCATACAGTGATCCTGGTTTGTTTTGTTTTGTTTTTTTTTCCTTCTGTGAAACCTCCAGCACACCTACTAAATCACATGGAAACAACCAGAATCAACAGTTACCCCAAGGTAAGTGATACAATTTCCTAGCTAAATTAGTTATTTTGTTCCTTACCTTTCCAGTATTTCATACTGAAAAGGAAGTTTAAAGTTGATGTTTCTAAGAAAGTACTAGAGTTTTAAATATTTCTTTTTCAGTCCATTTCTTTCTTCTGGGAGATCTATAGGGTAGAAGCTGTCTGATTGAGAGGTAGAGGAGAAATCAGAGACGGTGGAGTTAACTTCTAAATTACTGACAGCTGAGTTCCGAAGGCTGTATGCTTTGCTTATTATTTGTAATATATCTTTTCTGGCTATAGAAATATATTTGTATAATACTTAAAATAATTACTTTTTAATTAATTGCTTCAGTTATTTTTAGCAATATTCCATGAAAATTACTGAATATTTTTTAAAGAAAAAAAATTGAAATAAGTTTGTTAGAAAGGAGGACTTTTTGACCTTATACATTGAAGAGTATCTTGAGTACCTTCTATTGAAACTTTTATTTTCCATTTTCCCTTATAACTAGTGCATTACAATACCCTTTCTAAGCAGTAATAACACTTACATGTAGCCTGCCTCTGCAGAAGCATTCACATATATGGAAGCATCTGCATTAGAGTTTTTGCTCATAGCATTGTGTGGTTACAGAGTGGATCACCTCAATATTCTTATTTACTGTGAATTTGTTTGACTCCCATAGTTTTGGTGCACATGAACTAAGTCTGTTTTGGAGGAAACAAGGTTAGGAGCTCCCAGGTGCTTCACGCCCTGGCAGGGAGGTAGCGATTCTGAACCAATAGCTGGTTCCTTGGGCATCTTCGAACCTGAGGTACGGTAGAGTATTTACTCCAACAAATCAGGTTAAGCATGTTTCGTCTAGGACTCTGGAAGGAATTCCTAGGCTCAAAAACCTCAGACCACCTATGGGCCAGGTAAAGGACACGCAGATCTGCTTGCTTCATCCTGTGGCTATCTAGCTATTAGGTAAAATGATGCTCATCTGTTCAAAGGTAAAACAGTGACATAATGTGGTGCACTAAAGCCAGCCCTGGAGAGACTGGAGTGTAGATTAAAATATCTACAAGTTTTCTGAAGTGCACCATTGATATGTGGGAAGCTTTGTATGGAGAGAGGGGGGGTCTACTTGGAAAGTATCCTGATTCTGTTAATTGCTTGCTCATTATTCCATGAGCAAGCTTACACATTTTTTCCTGGTTTCAGATAAGGCACAGCTGGAAATCTGTCTGATGCTATCAGCTCTTTTGAAGTGATTGGGCAATACCTGCATGATTAGAAACAAAAATCTACAGAAAAAGATTTTTATTAAATACATGGTGCTCTTTGTGCAAACTGACATGAAATGTTGTTCCAGCCATTTCTTATGTATTTAGTCAAATACACCAGTACCATACCTAGTGCTGTCATTTTTCTGAATACATTGAATATACGAATAAAAAAAAAAAACAACAACTCATGGAGACTACAGTCACAAGATTGCATTCAGTCTGGCAGTAGTGGATTGTCTCAGTGTTATATGAGGTACATGAGAGAGACCAAATCAGTTCAGACCATTTCTGACAAAGTCTTATGTCTGACAAAGGCCAGCAGTGGATGTCCAGAATATGGCAAAAATGCAATGACATTTCCTGGACTACTGTCCCAACATCCCATGGCCTTTGGTCACGGGCTTTCCCAGCCAGAAGTAATTTTCAGCATTTTATCACCTTCAAAGGACTAGGACTTTTCCTTTAAATGTATATCAATTTTTATGCACTGTAGCTCTTTATGGGGAGAAAGCAAGGTTGTTACTTGCTTTCCATGTTATGCTCATTACTGTATTCATTTGTGCCACATCCCCCTCACACTGCCATATCTTTTCCATGCTGAAGGGTCCTAGTCTGTTTTGTCACTTCTTGTGCAGAAAACATCTCTTGCCTTGATAATCACTGTCATTCTCCTCTAAAACTTCACAGTTTTCACCATACCCTTTTTGATGTGGGAACACCATAACTTATAGTATTTAAGAAGAAGGTGCAGCATAGTTTTCTACACAGTCATAACGATAATTTCTGATTTATTTTCTGTTTCTTTCTTGATTATTCCCAAACATATATTTGTTTTGATTTCTGTTGATCATTATATTGATGTTCCTGATTGGCCAGAGCCTCCTAGTGTATATGTAGAGTTGGAATTGTTTTTTCCATACATGATTTACTTTACATTTATCTATGAAGAATTTCATCTGCCCATCGCTGAGTCTCTAGGAGTTCCTCAGTTCTTTGAAAGCAGCTATCCTTTTTGCTACCATGAGTAAGTTAGTATCATCAACACACTATGGCACTTCATTGTTCATCCACTTTTCCATACCATTTATGAATATGTTGAGACACCATCACAGGTGCTCATGACTCCCCATTTAACATCTCTGGCTCTGTGAAAACTGGTCACTTTAATTCATGTTTCTGTTTTCCAACCATGTGAGGTCCTTCATCATCATCCTATGCCTAGGTTTGTTAGGAGTGTTCATTTTGTGATCTTATGAGGCACCTTTTGGCATTCCAAGTGGATGATATGCAAATCTGATTTATTGCTATACTTGTTCATTCCTTCAGAAAAACCCTATAATTTGGAAGGTAGTATTTCTATTTACAAGGACTGTATTGAACCTTCTCAATGTATTTTATTCTGATGTTCACTAATTCTGTTCTTTATTGTGAACAACAGATCAGCTGTTTCATCCTTGATTTCCCTTTGAGCTCTATGGCGAGTATCTTCTGTTACTGAAAAATCATTATTTTGTCAACTTACTCTATAACTTCTTCTAACAGTATTTCAGCTTGAGATGGATCACTGATACTTTTCTTGCAAAGAAAGGTTTTTTCAGAATAGGCACTTAAATGGATCTCCATGGTAAATCCATAGACTAAAAAAAGAAAAACTTCTTTGGCCTTATCTACTCTGCGTACTCCCGCTACACTTTAATGTTCTGCTTTTTCTGTGGTCTTTTTGACAAGCTTCTTACTTTTTATATGTTTGAAAATTTGAAAATATTTAAATATTTATTGTCTGGCTTTAGGTCTTTTGAAAGTTTTTCTTCAAGCTCGTGTTTGGCCTGCTGAAACGTGATAAAGATTATGTTCCCTTCTATCTTCCTTATTTGGACACATCTTCACTATTTAAAAGTTGACTTCTCGATTTTAATACCTTCTTCTACCTTGCTATTTATCCATTTTTTTCTCAACTTTATAAAAATTTTTTAGAAGTGGTATGTATATGACCTGGGCCTCTAATATACTGGTTTTGAATAGTTTCAAGCCTACTGCAAGAATTTACTCTTTTGACTGCCCTTCACAATTTTTAACAAGTTCCTTATTTTTTGTAATTCTTTGTTTCACAATTTGTAGTACAAAACAGTAGTAGACTTTGTGAATCTGTTTGTTTGTTCCTATATGGGTGTCCAACCTAGGCACCCTTTTGTCTGCTTGATTTACTTTTATGCAGAGCAGCTCTTCAACCGTAATCTGTGAGCCACACCTTACTGCTAGTGAGGACCTGGTTAGAAGTTTCTTTTTTTATTTCCTAACCAGGACCTCCATAAAGCAGTCATTTAACATACCTAAAAGTTTGAACTTGAACTTATGTTCTAATGCAATATTTGCTGAATCCAAGGTGCAGCTGGTCTTCCATATGTAGTGCAGCTACTGCTCTTGCAGCTTCCCTGAGCGTGTCAAATGACCTTCCTAAATATTTAACATTCACTTTCACCATGCTGACTGGGCAACAGTACACTTTAAATTCAATATTATCTTCTAGGAAATGTAGGCCTGATGAATTGACAGGCCCAGCTCAATAGAAAAGATGTGCTTATCTTCCAGTATCTTCAGTGTGTTGGGAATTTGCAGACCCTCTTTGAATTTGTATGACATAAGCATATGGCGGTTGTCTACAGTTGAGTGTCTAACAGATAAATTTTGAGGACATGTTGATTACTGGGTTTAATACTTTATTTGAAATTTGAAAAGACTCCTTGCATACAAGTAAATAACTTTATTGGAAAATAAATGAAGTTATCTCTGCAAATGTTAAATGTTCAATGTATGAATCTAGTTTTCATGTTCAGGCTTGACTTTTGATGAGTTTCTAAATTAAACTTCGCAATGATTCCATTTTAAATGATTCCTTAATAAAGGTTGTTATCTTGACAATGAGTTAGCTAAAACACAAAATCCCCAAAACATCACTTCTTTTAAAAATGGGATTGGTCTAAGCAGTCATTAGAGCTTGACTTACTGCTTTCCTCTGCTTTCTGCACACACTCAGCTCTAAAACTACACTGCATCAGGCTAGGACAAAGTTTTCCATAAGAAGCAAGTTACACAGTGATGCAGTTACTTTTAAACTGTTATTTTTGTTTATTATTGTATTTTTACTGGAATTCACTTTTTGCTCTTGACCATGAGCTTTCTTAAAAAGCCATTATCTAGATAATCTGCAGGCATGACAAGTTCTGTAGGCATGGAGAATGTTGATTACAGGTACACAATGTAGTGCATTGAATTTGGCCTCTTTGAATGAGACTTCTGTAGAAGTCTTCTTTATACTCTTAACTGGCTAATAGTGTCTAGTATTACCCTTCTCACACACTGCTTGTAAGTCATTGGCACACGACACCCTCTATAACATTTTAATATGACAGAAAAGTCAATAAGATCTTACTGGAAACATGGTACAGTATCTTCAGTTTCAACATGGCATTTGTTTCATTTTTAGCTCAGCTGTCCCTGCTGGCTTAAGCTCAGTTCTTTGGGTGGTACTGAGATAATTATCTTCTGTGCCAAAGACAAGACAGTTCATTCAAAATGATGCCTGGAGCTGCCATCAGCATTTGCAGGAAAACAGCAAACCAGGCTTTTTAACATGACTGTTTAACGAATCCTTCCCTAAACAATTACCAAGAGATGACCTTCAACTTTTCCCTTTAACAAGTTTAGGTTTACAGTACATGGCTGGGTTTTCTAAAATGAGATTTGAACATCCCTCTCTTTTCAAAAAATAAATGTGTTCTAGAAAATGTTGCAGAATGGCTGATTCAGTTTGGTTTACTGGAAGTAATAAATGCCTTATTTCACAATACAAATAAGCATTGTTAAAAGCAATTCTGTTTGATCTGCCGTCTGTGCAAGAAGCTGAAATGATAGTTTTGAAAACTGAAGACCTCTGTTCATCTATGATAAAGCTACAATAAAGATAGCTGTAGTGCAAAAATTCGTGCTTCATCATACCAGTATTGCTCAAGTCTGTTTTGTGAATGGGCAGTAAAAGAAAACAAGAGGCAAAGGATAGATTTTTATTAACATAATTCATCAAGGAATTATCCAACATTGCAATTATCAAATGCTTGTTCCTTTCTTATTTTAATCTCTAGCAAAGACGATAAATGTTCCTCTTCTTCAGAAACTGTAGACCTAGAGGCAAATTTTGGTCATTTGTGTTTTAACTAGTAGGCAAAAGGACTTACCCAGGATTGTTACAGGGTATTTTACCCTAAGCCTAGTCCAGCGTGTTGCCCTGCTGTGGCAATGTTTCTACTGTCATTACTACCCCACCGGCATCAGTGCTTACTAATTTACTGTGGGCAACCTACTCTTCTTGTCAGGTCCAGTCTGACACTTTAATGTGGGGTTATACTGGGGCAGTAGGTTTTCTAGGAACCTTGGACTGAAAAATGCTAAACTATTGTTATCTGTAGAAACACCTTCCACATTAGGCACCGTGCATATACATTCCCACCATCTGCTAGCACCCTCTAAGCTTTTGTAGGGCAAGAAGAAAATAGGAATGGTCTCCAACATCTGACAAACAAGTCTCTTTCAGCCTTCCGAAAGGTGACCTATCCACTGCCTACAACAGACTGAAATAACTAGTGCAGGATGGAAGCTGGTCATGAGTATGTGTACATGGGACAAGTATGAGTGAAGAGAAGTAGTTGGATGTGGGCAGACATCTTTGAGTAGAGAGAAGAGGTTTTATTGGTTCATCACTCCCTCTAGCTGCACAAGGTGTGCCAAAACCTCTTCCATTGTTGACCTCCATGGAGATGTTTGGCCTAGCCAGCTAAAGAGGGTATGGGACTGTGCACCAATACATGATGGCCTAAAGAAGTCAGCTGTTAGCAGACCCCCAAGCACTGCTATGGTCAGTGCCAGCACCCAGCATGAGGTGGTGACAGCTCCCAACTGCCACTCGGATGAGGCAGCTGGTTTTGGGGAGGAAGGCTGCTGAGTGTGTGAGCGCAAGAGGTGGGCTCTGAGCCTCACTTTCTTTTACGACCACAGAATGGCCCTGACCCATTTTATTAAGGAAGAAATCTGCAAAATAGTAACCCTGATTATTGTTTCTATGATTTATACCTATGTCCACTAGAAATCAAGTTGAGACAACTAACTTTTCCCGGAGGCCATTATAATAGTCCTCACATGGTTGTTAGCTTCAATCAGTACTACGCTTTGCTAGATTTAAACCAGTTAATTAGATATGCATAGTTCTGTAGACCATTGCCATTTCTGAGCTATTCAATTTCTCTTCAGGTTCATTTTTTTATACAGTTGACATCACTGTGTGATAATAATTACTGGATACATCCCCAAAATTAGCTTAGTACAGTCATCAAGATATTGCAAGTGGCTGTATTTCCTACATTACAATAGCAGAAATTGGTACATAATTAGCCCTTTGTATAGCACAGTAGCAAGGAAGGAAATGATAGTAAGAAGTAGAAATGTACAAGTGGGTTTGGTGATGAATGTCTTGGGAAAAACAGCTGAAGGACAAAAAAATTGAAAAAAGTTCAGTGAGACATGAGGAATGTTTGCACAGCAGAGTAAGCTCCTTTACTTAGTGTCTGACTGTAAGGGTGTGAGGAAGCTTTGGCTCAGCATCTCTGTAGGCACAGTTCATACTGACTGAAATGCTGATCTTGATAACTCCAGTTCAGCATCACTCTAATATGGCTACGTATCCTCTGAAGCAGAACAGGTTTGAGCAGAGGAGCTTTTGTTAGTACCCATTTGTCCTCCCTGATCTGTGTAAAAACAGGAGGTTCAGAAACGTGCTACAATTAGAGTTGCTTAAGTAGTATATGAATGTCTCAGCTTGGAGCATTTTGCTAAACTGTATTAAAAGAATAAAAGTTGTCCTAGTAAAATAGTGGGCTTAGGCACAGTGATTTGGCTGTGTACCTGCAGATACTCCCTGAAGATGCAATTCAACTTTCATTTGTGGCACATTCAATGTATTTCTCATTTTGTTCATGTAATGATTGATTTTGTGCTAAAGACTGGAAATCATGCTAAACTGAACACGATTATTTTTCTTTTTCCACAATATTAAAATCTTTTGCAAAATAGAAAAAGATCCAGTTCCAGAGTTGTGGTAGGTGTTGAACAAAGGAAATGCACACACAAAACCTGAGAGAATGTTGTCCATTTCTTTATAGCAGAAGAATCAATTTATTTAAAAAAGGGATATGTTTACAACCTCCTCAAAGATAACAAAAACCAAACAGGAACCTATGAAAAGCTTTGCTTTGTATTTTCCTTTATTGCAAAAGTGCCTATTGCTTGGGAAAAAAAAAAAAAAAGAAATCAGGGCAGCAACTTTCTTCATGCATTAGATAGGTAACTTTACTACAGATGAAACAACAAGATGGAAACAGTGGTTTCCCCGATGGTGGGGCCAACTCAAAGACAGGGTCTTCAAAGCAATGTAGAATGTTAAGGGAAGAAACAAGCGCTTTCTTTGCAGTTTGAAGAACAAAGTTTGACATAACTAGTGAGTATATATCCCAATGAATTAATTTTCAAGCAGCTGGGAAGGAGGGCTGCCTGTTTATGCCACATCCAGTTGTTCACCTTCTTCATAGTGTAAAAAGGACACAGAACTAAGAACAGCTGTTTCATTTGTCATGACTCCTCAAACAGGAGGCTGCTGTATCCTCTGGGAAGGTGAAAAGAGAAAGAGGTTTGGGTTTGGGCAGCTGAAGGCCAGCCTTCGGAGGTAGGGGAGCTGGTGCCAGGCTCCTGGGCTTTAAGCCGTGTCCAAGCGACTGACTCACAGGATGCAAACACATGGACTTCGGGCTGTGATCAGAATGAGCAGAGACTTCTGGATGAAGCAAACTGAACTTCTTATACACGGCAAATAAAGGAACTGTGGAACATATAGGAATCACGTTGGGTGCTTGTTATGGTTATGAGTGAGTTTCATCATATGCCTGGTAAATGAAATAGTGGTACAAATCCCCTGCCATGACTCCATGCCATTATTGCTCATTTATTTGAGATGAATACTGCATCTGCTTTGAGAAGAACAGAAAGAAAAAAAAAAAGGATGACAGTGTGACAATGCAGTTATTTTTATTTTTATTTTCCAGTCAGTGGAAAACGGAAAGCAAATTTAGTCTCTGTATGGCATATGGCATTTAGGGAAATGAAATGGCAGTGGCACTATGAGGCTGTAAAACTGAACAACATTTATTCCATGAGCTCCAGGCCTTGAGTTCAAGAAATGTTCATTCTTTACTTTTACCTATCTGCACCTATAACATCTGTGAATGACAACAGTTTGTGTATTTCAGAGCACTCAAGACAGAATACAAACTTGGTTTTCTTAAATACGGCTGAGACAGTTGAATGTGCTCAGTTTTATCTTAAACATTACAGGAAAAAATATTTTCTGACATTTCATACCAGTTAGACAAGTTAAAGATAGTTAAATTTGTTGCAAATATGTATCTGCCTTAATACTTTTTTTTAAGATTTATACATTTCAATGTGCATTTAACGATAACATGATTTGTATTTTTATAACTTTTCAGGCCTTAAAAAAAGTTAGCTATACAGCTCTCTAAATGATTACTTAGTTACATAAAAATAATTTCAATATTTCTAAATGTAATTTTAATGTGTAATTTATCATATATTTTGTTTATCATATTTAATGAGGGTTTCTCTGACATTTTATTTGGACACACATGTGAGATTTTGCATATTTTAGTGATTTACTCAGATATGAAATTGGTGAAAATATAAATGAGTATAAATTCATAATGAACAATCAAAATACATATTTCATCTTTAGACATCTACTTTCAGATGAAAACAATTGTCATGTCCTGTGAGACTTGTTCAATGTTGTTGGGGTGATCTTGGAAAGCTGGACTTTTCTGATGAAACTTGAAAAATAAGTTTCTTTTCTTAACAGAAGACATGTTGGGGTGATTAGGTGACAATGCTGCTGATCGCTTATTTGTGTTTATGTAAAGAAAATTAGCATTGGGTTTTGATCTAGTTTGACTCTCAGTTCTCAATTAGGCATAAGCATAAGCATACCTGAATGGGGAAGTGTAGTTCCAGACTAGTGGTATTTGTTAATATTATAGCTGTAAAATGTTACAAACTCATGCATGCCAAGGTATTAATATCAAATTAAAATGATGTGAGTATATGTGGCAAAAGCACAACTGAAATACACTTCTCACTGAATGCTAGGATAGCCCTGAGCATGTCCAGAAAGCAGGATACTCTGTAGCATAGCCAAAAGTTCATTCTACCTCTCACTTCCAGATTTCTTTGAGCTTTAACACCTCTCCATAGTCATTCATAATGCATTTTCTAAGTTGCTCAGATTTAACATTTAGATGCTGAGCTACTCATTATTTCACTTACCCTTAGTCATCTTGTTACATATTACAAATATGGAAATGTCTTGTTAATATTAATAAAGTAGTTGCTTATTTAGACTGTTAAAACTACAGATTAGGTGACAGTGGGATGCTTAGAAGAAAAATCCATTAAAGACGTCTGTTTAAGGGAAAACTGAGCATAGGATAATAAATTTTCATCTGCGTGTAGCCATCATTACCTCTTCAGCGTAAAGTCTGGGCTTCTCATTTGTCACACTTTTTAACAAGGGTAGGAGAGGGATGGAGTAGAATGAATCGTTGCAAATTTCTATCAGCACTTCCCATTACAACGATCACAGCTAATACTGCATTTAGCTCCTGCTGTGTGCTCCTTTA
>NW_008824791.1:7621233-7624424 GCF_000699105.1 Pygoscelis adeliae
TGCAGGAATATTTCACAATTTTACCTTGTTCTGAATTATAAAGTAGTGTTTTCCAAAATGTGTTGTACTATGGTTTCAAAAACCTAGGAATATTAAAAAAAAAAATCTTTTTTGAGAAATTGGAGTTAGAACAGAGTACTGTTTATCTCTTCTGCTTATTTTTTATTCAAACCATCAGAATTTCAAACTTCTACCACCACCAAAAAAGGTGTTTTGAACTAAATACAATCTATCAGTAGAAGGAAATTCCATTCCAAAGGATTTTTAAAAATAAAGTGTAATCATTAATTGACTTTATCAGTTATTGTGATATGTTAGTAGTAATAGAAAATTATCTAGCCTTTAATGATGGTTTGATACAGAGCATTCCTAAACGCTAATCCTATTAGTGTATTCACGAATGTATGTAAACATTCTAGAGACAATATAAACTAAAAACCTAAAAGTTTGTCTAAGATTAATACTACAAAATATTTGTGGAATCCATTGAAATGGAATACAAACACAAAGAATATACCTTTTAAAAGAAAAGTAATGTTCAATAAAACTTTTTTAAAATATACTTTATTAAAAACAGTATCTTCATGTTAAGTGCTGTTTCAGAAGAGTCTTTGTAATTAGATACATGCAGAAGGCTGTAAGGTGGTGATACTAGTATTCTGTTGGACCTGATGGACTCATACTGCCATTGCTGCTAGTGAGGAAAAAAGAGGAAGAGATGCTGAATCACTCTGTGAGACTGCCTTGTGCTTCATAAAGTCTGAATCTTTAACAGGTGCAGATTCCTGAACTCCATGATTTTTTCCTTCACTCATTTTCTAAGAGGATCATAACAGAGGAGAAGCTGCTAAGAAAACTAGATTTTCGAAATTAGCCACATATGGGAGGTGAACATATGGAATAGTTTAATACAAAATTCATAGTGTGTTTTAAGAAACTCTTCTGAAAAATATGACAGCTAGTGTGAGATATTTGTGCTATTTAAAAAGACTTGTTCAGATAAATGCTCCTTTTGTAGCTTGGAGAATATACTGAAGGTGCACTCAAAAAAATCTTCCATCCGTAAAATTGTTTGTGCACAAATAAGACTGTATAAAAGGAGATAACACTGACCTTTTATTTTGCTTATGGCCTACAGACCCTAGTCATCATCATATAAATTAAGTATGTGAAAAGTGGTGTCCCACTCATACATGACTGGATTTTATGAGTTGCGTCCGTCATGTCACTGTTTAGTGCCATTGATCACTCTTTAATTTTGAGTCAATGTTAATAGAGATCTGAGTTTGAAACCTTTCACATAGGCTGTATAGTCAAGGTAAATATCAGTGCTGTATGAAAAAATGTGGCAGGAGATTATCTGTGAGGGATCTTTTGCTGTGTAGTTTGTTTCGCCTGGCTTCATATTCACTGATCACTGGTCAGATGGTGAGTTACTTAAGATTCCTACAACGTTTTTCCAGAAAGGGTGGAAATCAAGGTTTTTTGGCTGTAGGTGGTAGTTATCAGCCACTCTTTTGCTAAAGAGCATTCCACTAACATTATTCCATGCTCTGGTTATTAACATTATTTAATATTCTGTTTGTTTTCAAAGAGTTGTTTCAGATGCAATATCTGTGATAGCCTAAGCTTGAGGAGGACATTTTTAAATAGTCATTTTAAATGAATACACAATGCTTTGTTTTACTTAGCTGCATAGAGTCTTATAATTCATCAAGATTGCAAACAAAATGCTGGGTTCAAATGAGATGTGTGTTTAGATATAGTTGTATCAGAAATCTCACAGGAAAAAATATCCTTTAATTTCTTACCTATTAGATATGAAGAAAATGTCTAGTTCCTACTCAGGGCTCACCACTACTCAATTGAAGATATGTTGAGTTATCTCATCTGTCCAGTGACAACCTGACCCTAAGATATCTTCTACATTGTAGAGCTCAGTGAAGCTGTTTTTCTTGTTTTCATCGCGTTTTCTTATTTTCTAAGTATGAGGTTTTAAGGATGTTAAGGAGGAAAATAATGTTAAATCCTACAAATCGTTAAGAATGATCTTGCCTCCATTCTCTCACTCTCTCCCACACACACAAAGGCCTTGAATGTGTTCTAGTCCAGTGAAGTAGTTAAATAATATGAATGCTAAATAAATTTAAATTTAAATACTGGAGTTAAAGCTAAAGAGCAATCAAAGTATTTTTAGGACTTAATATAGTTGTGAACATCTTTATGACTTCTTTGACTTCAAAATCAGTGTTGTATGCCAAGCTTGTAGCTGGATATTCTTAGTGTACCATAGCATAAAGTGCTACAGATATGTCATATAAAAAAATGGAAAAATCTGAAAAACACTATGCCATACTGTTTTCAGGTGTTTGACTGTTCTAATGTGGATAACTGTCTCTGAAAACAAATAAGCATACAGAGAAGCCAGGTTAATGATCAAAAGATAATTAGCTTTGTAGATATTTGTAAATAACTAAATTGGAGGACGTTGCATTTAGCACTGTATAAAAAGTAGTACGTAACCATCAAACTATCATAAAGGAAATGATATGCTCCTTTAGTATATTGTCTATAATAAGATTATTCTAATGACTGATTTACATATACTTCTTTCCTCTTATTCAGTAATGTTAAGGATTGACTTGAGATTTTTTTTTCATTTTGAAGAGATTTATTTTACAGTAAATAAAAATTTGTTGGAGAAAATTCTTGTGAAAAATATTTTCAGAGTATTTCTCAGATCCAGCATGAATTTGACTAGAGGTTGAGGCATTTATCTAAGACCTATCAGGCTCTAGATTCGTGGTGTTATTTTGAGGAATATTTGGCTATTTCTATGTCAAAAAAACCTGTCCTAATTGTATAGGGAGGGATTGCATAACAATACAGCCAGCAGCTGAGTCTGTTTGTCACAGCAGTGGAAGAGCCACATTTTTAGTGGTTGGTGTGACTCTCAGCAGTGAAATCAACATGAGTATCCCATGAAGTCCTCATAACTATGAGGTTAGTGATTACTTTTTGTTTTGTGAATGCTCTCCTGTTGAAAAACAAACAAACAAACAAAAAACAACCTTGAAAGGGCTCAATTTTGACCTAATGGATAATTAGCATTTTTCAGGAAAAAAAAACCCAAAAAATCAATCTAGTTCTTTCAATAATTTCAACTTCTTACTTTCAACATATAATCATAG
>NW_008824791.1:7624460-7653289 GCF_000699105.1 Pygoscelis adeliae
CTTTCACAGTATTTGGCATTTTGGAATAATGAAAGACTGTCTAACTGTTTAAGATAAGAGTTTCTGACTGAGCATAATTACAATGTTTATTGTTTTGTTTTCTGCTTTTTTGTTTTGGTTTGTTTTGGTTTGGGTTTGGTGTTTGGTATTTTTTTTTTGTTTCAGGTTTTTTTAATTAGTTTTCTTGAAACTATGGAACATGACAATTAGAAATGGCTGCAGCAGCTGTTTTTTCGTGTATGAAAAATTCTGCCAGGTATAGAGGTCCTTTCTCAGCCATGAGGCTCTTTCAACTTTAAGAAACCGAATTAGTCTCACATTTTTGTGGTTTTGTTGTAGATGTACCACAGCCTCCTGCCTATGTGATGTCTGTTTTAGCCTGTACTTTACTGGTGCCATGATAAATTCCAGTTTCTGTTGAATGTCATAATTGCTGCCCTTCTCCTTGTCTCTGGAGCACAACTAGTGATAATACCCTTTTCTAGTTCTCATCAATAATCTTTACAGGGTTTATTGGAAACCGTGCTTACAGTTTGTTTTTATCCAGTATAGACTAAGCTGATGTTCCTAGCTGAGCAGGCTTAAATCTCTTTGAGATGAATATAATTGATAACAGTCCTTGGGATAATGTACCTCTGAAAAGAGCGTCAACTCAACTATATATAACGAGCACCATATGAGGCTGAGGATTCGGGAATAACTTTGAAATGTGTCTTTAATCTAAATTAACCATTTATCTAAATAGGTTCTTAACTGTTAAAACAAAGTATTTCTAATGTACTAAGTAGGGCAGGATATTAGTATATGCTGTGATTATTTCACACAACAGAACTTCATTATTATTTAACTTTGTATGGAATATTTTGCATTTCTTTTGTTTCCTTTTTATCATAACACTTCTGAGTCACAATATCTTCTTTTTGGTGATCCCCAGACAGATAGTAAGCTAAGCCAGGAATTCCTTTGGGATTTCGGTAACTGTATAATTTCCATGTTACAAATGGGGCTGTGAGGCACAGAAGAGGGTATAAGTGGGATGTATAGAGATATTGGGCATCTCTAACCATGAGAAATAAAATCTAGATCTTCTGAATTATTATTGTGATTTGGAACAGCCACACACCATAACTGTTTTCCCTTTAATTTGTTCATTAATGAGTGTCCCAGAACTTTACTGCACCAAACCTAGACACCTGTCCTATAAATTTAAAACCAGGGAACTTACATAATGTAGGTGACTTCTATATAAATATCTGCTGAACTCTTTTGGCTTTGATTTTACAGCCCTAATAGGAGATGATAAGCTTTACAGCTTTTCTGCAAGTCAGAAGTCCAATACTCTGGGAATGGAAAAGAGTCAAAGTGACAGAAATCTTATTCCCTCTCAATGACTCTGGCATATTTATTGTGTTAAAGCAGCGCATCAACCTCAAAGTCTCTAATGTGGAGTCAACGTAAGTTATACCAATTCTTCAGCCACTCTTCTTGACCTTCTCATTATCACTATTTCTATCCAGTCTGCAGAAGGATTGCAGCTAATTAGTCATATCAATTTTACAAGTCACACAGATATTTACATTTTTGGTAGCAGATTGGAGAGAGGTTCAAGACCTCAGAGGCGTAAGGCTGTTTTAGACAAGATGAATATGATAGCTAATGTTATGTCCTAAATATACATTATATATGATATATATACATTTCAAAAAGCTAAAACAAGCCAGAAATTTTCTATTTAAGGATAAAATCTGTGCTCCCCAGGCATAACACGGTTCACATGTAGAATATGTCACCACAGTGACTAGAAACTGATTTCTTGATTTTTCCTAGTTGCCTTTCTAAGTTTGTGATACGTGGCCTAACAAATAGTTTTCCTGTAGCAGGGAAGCACAGTAAATTTGTCATTAAATAATCTAATCCCCAGCTAGCAATGAGCCAAGGAACATTTGAGTATTTTCTATACCGTCTCACAGTTTATTTTCCCTCTTATTGTAGATCTTGTGTAAATTAGGAGGGAGAGTCCTACGCTTAGGCCAAAGATTGAGAGTCAGTTATTGAGGACTTCATTCTTTGTATCCTCTGGAAAGTCATCTGTATTTATTATGCATCACAGCCATCAAACAGAGATGCTGAACTCAGCTTGGATCATGTTGCTTCATGCCTGTGTGTAGCTCATTTCTTTAGCAGACAGCTGATTTACATGATCAAGAGTATTTGTAGCCTGCCATGTAAATTTGTAGCTGGTGACTGTGACTTCTAATGGGTCTCTTTCCATCACGAGGACATGTCAGTACTTCTTCAGGTTCACATGTGCCATGCATAGCTGGTCAGTGGATGACTCGCTGCACACTAAGAGCAGACGTGCAGAGGCACTGCACTGAAAATGTCTTAAAGGAGCAGGCAGCAAACCTGATTGAGTTGATTTTTCTGAAGGTAATATTAGATCTGACAAGTTTGGTGATATTAATAATTAGCTGTCCTACTGGGTTGCTGTGAGGTTTAATTCATTAGTAGGTCTTACTCTTTCACGTGAATGTAACTCTTGATTTTGGCTGGGAAATTTACATTAGCTCAGGTCAGAGGAGGATTAGATTGTGTAGCTACAAATCAAATAACTGGAAGCTATTTGATACTAGAAAGTACCTAGACAAAAACCCTTATAAATTTTTTTCTTGTAACATCAGTAACAGTAACAAAATACAGTAGTTTCTCTGCCTGGAAGATGCAGGATGTCACAAACAGTTTGAACTCCAGATTTATGGCATTGCTTTGAAATAAAACATAATAAAATAATCAGAACACTTTTTCTCTCACGTGGTTAGCCTTGTAGGAGAATACTGCCTGCCTACTTTTGTGTAATATATGTGGCTGGAAATGATTATGAAATATGATCTGTGAAAAGTTCTATTAGAATGTGTTAAAAAGCTATGTGACAAAAACTTACTCCTCTTGCTGAGCTTTGGGACATCTGCTCTTTTAACTCATATACATATTTTCCTAGAAGCCAAAAATTAATATGAAACCCAAATGCAGAATTTTCTTTGTAGCAGAAAATGTTTAATTTGTACTTTATTTCCAGCCTTATAAGAAGCTTTCCAAAGATGGCTTTTTCTTGTATTTTACAGCAGTATGATAGCCTTGCAGATGCTGTTCTCTTGACTTTTATTGCCAGTCTACCAACACAGGAAGGATCAGTTACTGAATAAACAGTGTGTTTGTAATTTTTCCTGGGAAACACCTCAACTTCAGCTCTGGAACCGTATTTTTAAAGGGAGTCCTGAGCTCAGTCTACAGCAGAAGATTAATTTTTCTGAAAATAATTTGATTAAGTTATATTTGGCTCTACAGGCTGAATGCCATTCCAAGGACTTTCTTCTAATCCATCATGTCTGATTCTATCACAGCAGCTCAGCACTGCTCCCTGCAGCACCTCATGGTGTGGCACCTGTTATGTTGACTGGTATTTCTACCTTTCTCAGTAATTACATGTGAATGTGTTGCATAAGTATCATAGTTTCTTGATAAGTGATCACTACTGTACCTTGTTGGTGTGTTATTTTGTTCCCCTTTTTAAACCCACAGCCAGATGAACTTGCTTTGATGAAAGAACATAGCACTACTGAAATGTAGCCAACGTCACTTAATGACTTATTTCCTATAGCTTTCTGATTTCTTTTGGAAAACGATGACCAGGTTTATCTTTAAAATAATGCCATAAAACATTGTCCATCTCTCAGAAATTTAAACAAGGTATTATATGGTTTGTCTATTTTAAGGGGCTGTTAGTAGTGCAAATGGTCATAGTCCCACTGATAGTGAGGGTGCTGTAAGGATTTACTCTGAGTATTAACCTCACATATTTGTATTATATGCAAAAGAGTAGCCTCCAAATACCATAATGATAAACAGACCCTAAATTTAGATAAGTAAATACCCTTGTTTTAGGTGTCCAAATTATTTGATAAACCTATGTATGGAATTTTGTGAAATCATATGCAAAATATGACCTTTTAAAATAGTGTTAAGTGATTGCTTTGGGTTTTTTTTAACTTCTAATGAGAACATTTTATAACTTACTATCCAACAGAATGATGCAATAAAGTGTATGTTTTCCATTGGTATTTTATTTTCATCTTTTTAAACTGAGTACTATTGGGCAATATTAATAAAAAAAGAAATTATCAAGTTGAGGTCATGATTTAGAGTACATGGTAATCAGCGGATAATTCTCTGAGTTTTTTGTTTATGTGGAAAAACATTAAAACTAATTCTTAAACTCCTTTGGCTTATATACAATATAAACTCCTTTGGCTTATATAAAATATTTTAAATATTTTTGTGAGTGGGTGTTGATCTGAGTGTTTGGACTTCAGTCTACTGGAAAGAACAATTAATTGTGTTCATATATGCTGAAAAATAAAATAGATATTTCTGTGGTTTACTAATTTAAGTTGTTAGTGTCTCAGGTAAAGACTTATAAAATGTGATTTATTTTAATAGCATCACTTAATATGATTTGATCTCTCTAGGAGGAAAGCAGTTCATTACTGAGCTCTCTATTTCTCAGCTGGCTCCACCACTTTACAGCACAGTACTGTTTATTTTTTTACTAGGTCATTGGTTTCCACAGTAGGTCATACTTTCTGCTAAACAGCTTGGCCTCCTATGGAGACAGAATCTGTGACCTTCTAAGGCTTTCTAGCTTGGGAGATGTCAGGTCTGCGTTAAAGAATAACTGTTTAATCAGAAGAAAACTTTCACTGATGAAGTGTTAGGACGTACAGATTATTTCAAGAAAATTTCTAACCTCAGCACTTCACAGAAAAGTACTTAGCAAAATATTGTTGAAAAAATACATATTTTTATAGAGAATACTGACAAATAAAACAGGTCCTTTCTGTAACTCCAATGCCGTTGGTAGGTGCCTGAGGTTAATTGTATTTTTATATTTGTGTGGAGTCACATTCTCTGGAACAGAAATGGAAGGGAAAATATTTCTTTTTCTTTCTTTCTGCAAGCTGCAACGTCTGTTCATGCTATATTTTCCATATGATCTTTCAAATTTTACTCAATAATTTTTTTGTAATGAACAGAAAGACTGTTAAAAATCTTTTTCTCCCCACCTCCACAGTGTTGGTTGGTTTTTTGTTGGGTATTTTTTTGTGTGGTTTGTTTGGTTTTTTTTTCTTTTAAAATCAAAAATAGCTTTAGTTAAGCAAAACAGTGGGGAAAAGGGAGTAAAATGAGACTCCAGTTTACATTCCTAAATTTTGTCTGCAGTGCTATTTGTCTTTTCTTTCCTACATTTATATGACCCTTTCTAAAATACCTTTTAATTAGAAAGGGGAAAATTTAATTTCTTTGCTAACATTATGTACAGATGTAATCTGTATGCTATTGTAGATTTATGAAGTGGACATCTTTGTATTTACAAGATATATATAGAGCAATGTAATCCATCCTCTATTTTCATGTGTTTTCTTTATCAGCTGATACCAATAATTTAGAAGAAGAATTTTTTAACTTGTCTGCTGGAAACTGACTCTATGAAATTGTGAAATTAATCTGCTCTTCTCATCTCCTTTACATCTGCAGTTGCTTTTTCATTTGCTGCATTATATTACAAGCACATATTTCTCAGATATTAAGTGATTTCACAGCTAAGTGCTTGAAGAAGCAAGTACTTCTTAAAAGTCTTTTTAGAGAACCTTCTGCCTCTGAATTCAGAAGTTGGCCAAGACAAATAAAAAAAACCCTACAAAACCAAACCAAGCCCCCAAAACCAAAACCACAATCCACTAATGAGTTTCTTATTTTTGCTGGTTTATACTGTGATAGGGCATTTGCCCACATTATTGAAGAAATGCAAAAGCAGTAAAAATATGTCCCTTATTCTGCAATGCATGCATGTTTCTGAAGGTAGAATAAGACTGGGAATCAGAGGATTTGTAAGTGGTATGTTTCCTTCAAAGAACGAAGAGTCTCTCCGTAGGGTTCCTATGAAATTTATTTAGCACTTATTAATGCTTGTTCCCAGAAATATTTCAGAGTGTGGTCAGAAAAATTATTGCAGGGCTCAAGAGCACACCACCTCTTTCATCGCTAAACCCAGCTAGGTCCTTAGAGCATATGTTCATCAGCATGTCTTCTCTGAGAATTTAATCTGGCAGCAATATTCAAAGTCAACCATGCATCTACCAGACTGGTATTTAAGTTAAGCAGAGCCCCTTCCACTCAGCAAGGTACACTGAAAGGTATTCCATCCTTTTCTATGTTATTTTTCATAGTTGGGACTCTGGTCAAAGATTCAGCCCATGTTGAATTCCCAGCTTTCTTTTAGAGGGTTCAAACCCACCTCATCCTCCAGTAAAAGGTTAAGGGGGTGAAGAGTGAAATGAAGTTTTTCCTTATGTTCAGATGGACATTTGAATGTGCCCATTGCCTCGTGTGCTGTCACTGGGCACCACTGGACAAAACCTGGATCCTGCTTCCTTGCAGCCTCCCTTCAGGCATTTATATGCATTGATGAGATCCCCCTTGCACCTTCTTTTCTCCAGGCTGAACAACCCCCGTTTTCTCAGCCTTTCCTCATAGGAGAGATGCTCCAGTCATCTTAGTGGCACTTCACTGGACTCACCAGTATGTCCATCTCCCTCTTGTACTGAGGAGCTCAGAACTGGACCCAGCACTCCAGGTGTGGCCTTACCAGTGATGAGAAGAGGGGAAGGATCACCTCCCTCCACCTGCTGCAACACTTTTCCTAATGCAGCCCAGGATACCATTGGCCTTTGCTGCTGCACATTGCTGGCTCATGTCCAACTCGGTTTCCACCAGGACATTTTCTGCCAAGCTGCTTTCCAGCTCGTCAGCCCCCCCCCAGCATATACTGGTGCACGAGGTGGTTCCTCCTCAGGTGCAGAACTTTGCACTTCTACTTGCTGTAGTTCATGAGGTTCCTGTCAGCCCATTTCTCCAACCTGTAATTCTCAGGTTAGGTTTGTGGATCTGCCATCTGATTTTCCTTTCCTTTCCCACCTTTATCTGAACGGGGTAGCCTAATTATGTCTGATCACAAAGTTATTTGGGGGAAAATGTTCTTAATACATCTGTAATTACATCTGTAATTTTGCAGAAAATAATTCAAGAAATCCAGACCAGAAAGGGGGAAAGGCTGTTATTGATTCTGTCGCTTAGTGGTTAAGGGTGTTTGTCTGGGTCACTTGCTCCAAAAACAGCTCGGTAGAGCACAGACTCTTCCAGCATTGACAGCCTTCCCTTTGGTACCTCCTTCTGACACCTGGATGGGAAGCAGGTTTTCACACCAAGATTCAGACACCAAAAATCTGACATTTCAATTCTGACTGTTAGATATGAAAATTCATTTACAGAAATTTTCACACACAATCTATTAGAATTATGGATGGATCTTTTTAAAAAACAAGCCTAAGCATAACAAAGAAATAACTCTGTCCAAAACAGTATATCTGATCTCAATTTCTTTTCTTGATCCAGGAAATTTCTAAGGGTAAGGTACCTTCTTTTACCTTTGGTCCCAAATAGGGGGTGGACTGAGCGGGTTATTTTGCAGCCATATCAATTCTATAATTAAACATTGATCCATAAAGGACATTTGAAAACTACCACGTGTTTTGATTCATTTTGTGGATTCTCTCTCCCTTTTGCAGCTCTTCCTAAGAAGTGGTGTGATGGTGCATTTTGGTAGCATATAAAGACAGCATTAAATGAGTCTGTTGCAAGATCATATTGATATTTTTGCACATTTCTTCTAAAAGTCCAAATGTGCTTCTCTGAGATGCATAAAAAGAAGGTTGTTTCCAAGGTTTTATACTAGGTGTTATTGCATTTTACAACAATAATGTATGCCAAGGTAATCCTAAAAAATAAAGTGGAAAACTAAGAATGCAATAATAAGCTTAATAAGGATATGAAAACAATATTTCAAAGATATTTGTAGATAATCAACTGACATTTAGGAAATTAGGTAGAAAAAGAGGGTTTTATTTAATATTTAAGTTTTTTGAAGAAACATTCAATGTAGATCAATTATAAACGAATATGACGATCTCTGGATATTGCTGCTCAGCCACTTAGAGAAAACACTGAACACGCTGCTAGACTGCCTGTTTAACAAGTGCAGCAACTTCAGTAGCTATTTAGGTTTATTTATGTTCAGTGTACTGTACTGTACAGGAATCTAGCATTATACATACTTAGACACACATTTTTATGGAAGTGATAGCCATGTGATAAACACCATAACCATTTACAACCATAAATAGCTATTAGGGCTATCATATGCTTGGGTTTCCCCACACATGTTCTTCTTTTTCCTTCCCAGAAAGTTTTTCTCTAGACAGAAGAAGCCTACCTTGGCCACCTGCTGTGACTCTCAGATGCTTGGCAGTCTGGTTGGAAAAGTGGCTCTGAATGAGCTGCTGGGCATCCCACGACCAGAAACAAAAGCAATGAGTCTGAAACCAGGATTCACATGTGTCTGCATCCACAACGGCCTGTGCAGCATGTGTGTGGCACTCCTGGCATGTCCTAGAAGCATCTTGCTTGCTGTGCATGCCCAGGGACTTGGTTTGCTCATGCATAGTTGTAGCAGATGATTTTGCCTTTACTATCCAGAAAATACCTGGTAGAAATATTAGCATCCTGTTAGGGCTTAACGTCTGCTCTACCTATCAAGTCATAACTTAGTAAAGTTCTTTGGTAGTCCAAATCTCAGGGCATCTATCTAAATAAATGAAATTTATTTTGTTCAAGTAATCTGGTTAGAGAGTAATTTCTTGCTCTCTATCCAAAAATGGGACCTTCTCCTGAAATCGTATCCGGAAAAGTTACAATGTCTGGCTACTTACAGATATTCTTTATGTAGAAAGGCCATGGATATAAAGTGCCATGTGTTTCTGTTATATTGAAAACAAGACTTTTTGTGGAAAGGAGTCTGCAAATAGTGCAGCCTGCGAAAGCTGTTCGCTTCGACTGCAAGCTTGCACAAATGGAGAATCTTGTAGCATGGTATAGTATAGTATGAAAAAGCTACATTGGGTATGTTGTATGTTGTTGGGTTTTTTTCTCTTTTTTAAGGTCTTTAGGGTTTGTATGAGAATGGAAATTGTATCAAGGAGTGTTTGATAAGACACTTTTTTATATACAAAAGCTTGAGTATGTCTTCTCTTATTTTCTTTATTATAGATTTGACAGGCTGAGACAGGAATAATAAATTCCATCTTGTCATCACTAGTTCAAGGCTTAGAAGACCATCTTGTAAACGTAACTCACATATGTAATTTTACTATGATTATCATGACAATAACATTCGACCCATACGACATTTTAAGATATTTCAGAATGCTCAAAAATCAAACGGTTTTAAAAAAAATAGTCATGCTATGTACCAAATGGCACAAAGTACTGGCTCCCTGTCTCGAGTCGTAACTGGAGAGAGATTGTATGTACTTTATAGGTAAGCAATATTTACTTGCTAGAATAAATTATTTTGAGAAAATATTTTTAAATATGGTTAAAACAAATATATTTGACAATGATTACATGTCACGTAATGATGATTTATAAAAGTGAAGGGTATTGAAGGTTCTTATTAGGAATCACGGCAGACATATAATGAACAAAACCATTCATAATTAGTTTAATTACCTGGTTTTGCATATGTTTTTTTACATTTCTACAGTGTGCCTTTGCATCATTTAAAAAGAGTGTCTGATTATATTCTTGGGGTTTTGTCTCAGAATCATTTTCCCCACAGTACGAAGCATAGACAGGAAAATACATACTTTGTAAGGTGTTTCATCTGTAGTATTAGTGAGAACATTAATGAAGAAAGGTTTATCTGTCTTTATTTTTTTCTATCCTGTGTTTATATTTTATGTTAATAGTTGGCACAATCTAAACGGTGTAGTCTAGTTGCTGGAGCACAAATGAGAGCCACTGTTTACTGAATTTTAACCCTGTTTTGCCCAGTCCTAACTGCATGTCTTTAGGCAAGGCACTTCTTATCTCAGTTTTACAGACAAGAAAGGTTTTTGCCTATCTCCCAACAGGGATGTTAAGAGGATTAATTTGTTAAAAGCATGAAGATTTAAGTAAAAGCAAAGCATTGCTATTAATGTGTTTGACATGAATTGGAGTACAGGATCCTAAACAGAACAAAGTTTTGAAAACTCAAGACATTTGCAATGTAACATTGCAGACATAATCACAAAAACTATTGTGGTTACATTTGAGAGGTTTAAGACTTTACCACTTCTTGGATTTGGTTACCAGCCTTGGAGGTTGTTGACTCCTGATGACTCCTGGTCCACTTCAGTCAACGAGAGAACTGGTGATTTTAAAGTTCTCTGGAAAGCGGTTTAAGCTATTTTACTATACTGCCCAACCCCAAATGATGAGGATTCATGTATTCTTTCATTCATTTATGTGTTTATTCAATTTCAGCCAGGGAGCTGGTACCCCCGAGGAGTCAGAGGGCAATTCCTTGAGGTGTTTGAATTACACTGTAACAGTAAGTGTGACTGCTTTCTGTACTATTTACTTCATTTTGTTTGAAGGATACAGCCCATCCAATGTTTGACAGGTGAAGGTTAAAGGCATCACCCCACACCGCTGTAAACAGTGGTGCCCAGTCTTGCTGCAGTTCTTTGAAGTTGCATGGCTGTGGCCATGTGAAGGGAATTACCCCTGCCTCAAAGTACACCTTTTTCTTTATTGTCCCACTTTACTGTGGGTGACTAACAGAAAGAGTTTTTAATTTAAAAATTCCTTATTTCATTTAGTGGGAATCCTTAGCTGTGGCAAGCCTTAATCCTGTTTTTTTTTTATATGATCTCTGGTCTGTGGTTTGGGTTTTTCTTTACCACCCTTCCCAAGTGTGCCATATGAATAGTTTCTCAGGTTTTTCATCTGCCCTGGAAATTATCTGCGATTCTACTCTGCCCTCCAATGCACTCTTTTTATTCCCTTTCCAGTGCCAGCTGACCAGGCTTTTTGCTTTAGCTGGAGTCAGGCATGCACACTTTCAGTTTGAGCCAGTCTCAGGGTGGGCTGGCACAGCTCCATCTACCAGAGCTGTCAAGTGGGGTGACCCAAAATAACCCACAGGGGCTGTAACAGGGTGTGGCTGAGAACAGCAATGCAAATGATGTAAACAAAATTTACTGACTGTGGGAACTTACTCTGTGGGAAAATATCATTTGCTGTGGTACTGATGGAAACCCAAGACAAATACATTTATGCATTTTGCTAGAGAGCAAAGAAACAAGAGGGTTTTTTTACATTAGGAGTAGTAATGGTATTGACAGACTGGAAAAACAGATCAAGCCGCTTGATTAATTTTTGGCAAGGATAAAGAAAATCCACAAAGACCGCAAAATAAAGAATACTTCATTCGTTTGTTGTTGCCCCTAACATACATGTGAAACAGTTACGTGCTTGAGTAACAGTGAATAATTAGCTCTGACCTATCAAAACCAAAAGAAAAGAACAAATCTTCATTCTTGGTTAGGGATGATTAGACTCAGTGACCTTGCATTGAGCTGTGATATTGTTGCTATGTGAAATTGAGGGTTTAAAACTGGGTATTGAAGAACTTGGTATTCCCGTGGGAGAATGAAAGAAAAGAGAAATCATTTTAATGCTTTTATTATCACAAAATATTGCTCATGCACAGAATAGACCTCTATGTCATTTAGAAAATAACAAAAGATTTTTAGTGGTAAAACAGTATGGCTTTAAAGATGCAAGATAAGAAGAGATGGCTTTGCTGTACCACTTGAGGGTTTCTCCTGCAGATTTTGAGGTCACTTGTGCAAAGAAAGGAGCACTTTTTCACTATGGTATATGCAAGCCACTGTGCCTGCTGATTTGCAGGCTGAATAGCATGTCTTTGGCTGGCCTGTGTTCACTTTTTAGGCAACTGATATCAAGGCCCAGAATTTCTTGAATTTTATAGGAAAATAAACAGACATGAAGATAGTGGCGATTCATGGAGTGTCTTTCTGTGGGAAGTATGAATGCATTTCCCTCCCAGATGTGTCAGTGCTTTTGCCAGTCATGCCTCTAAAAAAGAGTTCTCAACCATCCATGCATACATATTTGTTTTGACTGTTTCATCAGTGCTCGGTAATGAATGGTATCTCCCAGGAGATGAGTTCCCACAATAGGTAGATCCTGTTTATAGCCTGTAAGCTGCTGCAGGCCCTTATTCCTGTCAGTCTTATCTTCCCACAGTATGGGTGATTTCCAGATATTAAGACTTTTTTTTTTTTTTAATGTGTTTACTTATAAACTATAGAGTTTGAAAACATTTAGCTTGAATGGCTTGCAACTAATGTAAACTGCTAGTTAAAACTTTTACTAATCTGTTGATATTCACATTCCTTTCAAGTAAGAAAAAATATTTTACTGAGTAAAAGCACATGTATAACATAGATAGTGGTTTAAGATACTTTTGAATACTGAATTAATAATTATACTTTACTTTGGGTGAATTCGAGGAGCACTAAGAACAATATTTGTTTAATTTTGGTGAAGTGAGTTTTGGTATTCCAGGCAGACTATCAGTTAAGTTTCCTGAGGCATTTTACAACAATACATTTATTTGTGCATTGTTCAGAAAAAAATCCCACATCATTATGTGCTAAGAAATAATAGACATCCTCTCAATGCCTGAATGCAACAAAGTGTAATAAAGTAATCAGTCAAAGTTCTGAAGATATAAAATTACTTGATCAAAAGTGTAAAACTTGAGGTTGTAATTCAGAGATGTTTTTCTTTTACTGTCCTCTAACAATTAGGAAACCAGTCTTAGTTTAAATTCTCTGTTATTTCATCTATGCATTTCTGGTGTGTTTTCTCCTTCCACTGAATCTGAGCAACTTCAACAGGAATGATATCACCCCTCTGGGCCAGATACCATCACTCATTTTCTGGGTTTATGTGGCTGTCCAATCTATACCTAAGAGACTGATGGAGTCCTGCTGGTCATAGGTGCTGCTAGCTATGGGAGGAATTATATTTGAGCCCCTTTCAGCAAAGAGATGATTAGTCCCTGTAAGCATAGTTCATTATTTCTCCCTTTCTAGGGATTTTTGAATAGGGCTTGCTGTTAACAACTGTTTCTTGTTTCATCCTTGCATTATGTTTATGTCAGGAAAGACTAAGGACCTGCACTTTATGCCTGATGGGGATGCGGTAAGTTTTATATTCCACAAAGTGAATGGTTGTGGGTTACCATAAGCTACATTGAAACCTTTAACTCAGTGTTTATGTATGCTGAGATCAGGCTATGATTAACATAATAAATACAAGAACTGAGACCTTAGGCTTCCATCTATTCTTTCATAGCAGACAATGAGAAAAGTATGATATGCTCACAGTAGTCCAAATTATGAAGGAGAAACACTTCAGAATTTTTGCTAAGTGAAATTTGATTGCAGCATGATGCAAAATCATCCACCTTTTGTCCACCATTTGAACACCTTCATTCTCCAGCAACATAGTCTCCAGCTTGCAGCATCTCACCTTCAAGTAGTTGTTCCTTGCCCGTTAAGTGATCATACCTAAGCAGTTTCTCCAGAAACCATCTGCACTTTGCTGTTGATACTATTTTCTAAACGTACTAATCTATTAGTAATGTATTAGTTAAATGTGAATCACAATAAAATAAGCAAGTTTTACTGTACCTTTATTATCTATTTCCATATTAACTGGTATTTTTGTTTTTAATAGGTTTGTGATTTAAAAGTACTCTGGGAATTGACTTGTAGTTTTAAAATAATTATTGGAATGTTCTGAGCATTTACTATTGATTAAATGATTTTTACTATTTTTATTTAGTATTGTTACAGTATGTTACTATTCTAATGGCTACAACTATGTTAGCATAGGAAAAGTTAATCACTGCTCGGAGGTTCTCTCAAAATATTTATATGTAAGTTGTTTTTTTTTTTAAAAAAATGAGAAAGGTTAGTAGCAGTCTAGCAAAATATAGAAACACACCATGGAAAAATATGAAATCCTTACATCTGTTTTCTAGCACTACCTCCTTTCGTATTACTAAGAATCTGCTAGGCACCAAGCAGATGTTTCTTTTTAACATTATTGCACGGTTATTTTTCAAGTGCCTTCTTAGCACAGATGTTTCCATGTATAGATACACCTTTCATTTGCTAATACTTTTTTTCCTGTGTAAACAGCAGATTGCATTGCTGATGCCTTTTTGATCAAAAGACAGTGAACTCCTCAAAAATGAAGCAGATTCTCAAGTGAGGCTTTTCTTTGTGTACTTAGTGATACTTCTTTTTCCTGCTCAAGTGATGATTGCTATCATTGTAAGTTATGGACTGGATCTGGCTCTCTGGTGCCTTCCTTTTTCTGCACAAAGCAGCACGAACCATTCCAGGGGCCCAGGCAGCTAAACACTTGAGCATGCATTTAATGTAACATAGTTGTTTGAGAATCACAGGAAGCAGTAAATCTAAACTATATTCATCTTAGACACATAACTGTTTATTATATTTATTAATATAACATATTAATATTTATTTAGTATATTTGTTATTTATATTATTTAATGTATTATATTTATTAATAATCCATATTAATATGTTTTAATTTATGTTTTAATATGTTTATTTATTAATAAAACATATTAATAAAACAGAAAACAAATGGTGGGGTGGAGGTGTCAATTATAGACTTGATTCATACAGGTAAATGCATATTTTTGTATAGGCCAAGGTAAGGAATATATCATCTATTACACTGAGAATCACTGAGAAGAGTCTTTGAGTCTTGCAGTATAAATCTGTAGCATGTAGCTCAGATCTAGCTTGCTTGGAGTGCAACAAAATAAATGCACAACTGTCTGCACCAGTCCATGCAGACAAAAGCATAAGCTCTTGGGGCTCTGTAATGGAAGTTGCTTACCAGATTTTTTTTAAAGTAAATAAGTGTACCATTATCATAAACTTGATCTTATTGAACTTAAATTATAGATTGTGTCACATTTTTCTATGTTGTATGGATATTTCTCTTTTTGTACATACAGAAGGGAAGTTTAAGGTTTGAGGTGCTATGTCTTCATCAAAAATGAATACAAATATGAAGTTGAAACGTTTAATATACCTTCCATCTATATTTAAAAGGAAATTAAAATTAGATGGAACCATTTCTTGCCTTCTTTGGTGTTTGTAAACTAAATGGGAATGCATTAGACTGATAAAGTTTTGCAGAGCATGTTATAATAGTGACATCTTATATTTCCTTTGCATCCATATCTAGAAAGGAAATAAATCAATGAACTATTTTTGAAGTACTTTTTCATGTTTTCCCTAGTGTATAAAGTGTATGATGACAATGATTTTCTCAATCACTGCTACAGCAGCTTCATGTATTTCACTAACAATTGCTTTTCACCTTCGATAAAACTGCAGGAAAAACCTCAAGTAAAAAATAGTTTCTGCCAGTATATGGTAGAACATTTTTAAACTGTAAATTCTGTGGTAATTTCATGGTAGATGTGAAATCTTCTTTGCTCTGTTCCCTGTCACTCCCTCCGCCCAACATTTTCAATTTTTAACTCTTTGACTATCAGTTTTTTCCCTGTCTTTCAGGCTTTTTAAATGGAATAACAGAACTATAAGCTTTAATAGTAATCAGAGTTTGAGGGTGCATTCATAGCAACCAGAGTTTCAAGACACATTCATAAATGCCTTCTGAAGCTAGGAAATAGTACAGAAATAATTTCCTAGTGGACACATATAGTATATTTGAAATGATTTAATAACTTTAAATCAATTGCACGCATAGTAAAGAATATGGCACATTTTTTCACGAAAATGTACTGCCATGGCAGAATTTCATAGTGTATACCTTATCCAGAGTGATGTATTACTGGGCTATCTAATTAGACGCATTAAAACCTGTAAAGAAGAAGTATAACATAATAGTCCCTAGATTCTAATATGGTAGGGTTACTAGGCAACTGCTAAGAAATCAGTTACAAGTATTAAAGTAACAATTTCTGAAGCTTCAGATTAATTTTAGGTATTTCCAGATTAGATTTAGATTTCCAGATCTATTTTTCTCATAATTTATTGTGTATTTGTTGCACCTAATTTTGCAAAGTCTGTGCATTTCTACCCATGAGTTAGCGCACTCACTTCAAGAACCATTTCAAAAGTATTGGATGAATAAGGGAAAGATATTAACAAATTTGATCCATCTTTTTCTATACCCCCAGGTACCCCATCTGCAAATCAGCGTAGACACGTGATTTCTCCTAGTTTCTTAAAACTTTGATTTAGTTCCTAAGGTCTGATCCTTAACTACTAAGATCTTTCCTATGAAACTTTAATCTAAGTTAAAGGTCTTCTTGTGTGCTCTTGCTTTAGGACACCAAGGTATGTAGCAAGTTGGCAGAAGAAATTAAACTGAGAACACACCATGACGAGGAGTGTAAGCTATGTGCCTAAAAATAAAACTTTTGTTTTGAGCATGGAAGTAACAGAACAGATAAACAGGAACATTCAAAAATGAATGCAGAGCTGAGATTTTATTTCTAATGTTATGAAGGCCAAGAGGACATTTTCTAATTTCTTTCGAACTTTTTGATGTTCAGGAAAGTTATCTAAGTATCTAATGATAGGCACTGTAAGACATAACTTAACTATGCAGTGACAGGTCACTATTCATTCTTAACACTCTGCAACTTCTCATAATACAGAAAATGACAAGGTATTTAATGAAGCCCTCCTGTGCATCTTACACAGCTGAGTCATCATATCACTTTGGGGTGATAACAAGGTGTTCCTTTCTTGAAGGCAGCTAAACAACTTTTTTTCATTTTGTCTCCTGAACAGTTTTAAAGTACTCGATACCTCGTTTTAAGAAAAAAAAATAATTTCCTCTCCTGAGCCTCAAGATGGTATAGTAAATGGATGTTACCTATAGCTGCTTAACTTTAACTTCTTCTAGTATTTGCAAATGTTGACCATGCTAGCTATTTTTCAGTTCAGAAACAATTATTTGAAGTATTTATCTATATCTGTCATTGATCAAGCTGAGATGAAGCTCTGTGCTGTTTTTGTATGGTCAGTGACAAGTCTGTAACCCTTAAAGGTTAATATTATTGGTGTTTTAATTCTGGCCTCTTACATTCAAAAGTTATGATCTGCACCTATCTATCTCATCTCAGTCTAAGCTGCTGTTTGTAGACAAACCTGTGTTCCCAGATACCTTCTTTTTGCCCAGTTAGCCTTGTACATGCACATTCTGCTCTGGAGAGAGGCAAGAGAGGAGTATTGACAAGAGTTGTTCTGTTTTCTAGCAGACGGTAGAAACAGGCAAATCAGGCCAAGCTTATAATTTTAGCAGTTCTTCCTCATCAAGTACGTATGTTTCTCCTTTTACTGCTCCCAAGGCTGTTCCCACTGTCAGCTATGTTCTTAATTCTCCAACAACTGAAGGATAAATATAGCTAGAGATATAGAAGGGCTTAACAGTAAGCCAAGAAAAAGAAAAGGTAAAAAACTTGTTCTGCTTTTTAGAAAATAAAAACTGTCTGGACTCCAACTTATGTGCATTTCCATTGAATGTTACTGGTTGATATTAAATTAAAAGCTATCATGAGGTATACCCAGTTAATTTCTCTGATTTCCTGGATGAGGGGATGTCATGAATTTTCTACAAGCTGTGGTGCAGCAGATTGGCTTATACCAGTGCAAAAGCTGTGTTCAGATCAGTAATTGTTCATGACCAATGTGCTGAAATGATAACAATGATAAGAGCTTGGTGAGTTTATTGGCTAGGAAGTATACGTTACCTGAGTATTGTCAAGACCTGGGCTTCTTTGAGTATACTGGCTCAGTACTTTTATCTCACAGGAACTAGAGTCCAACTTTCTGTGAAGTGACTACATTGATTATTTTATTGTCTTGGGTATAGGACCAAACGAACTACAATGATGAGGATCCCGAAAAATCATTAGTAGTAAAATCTGTTTTCCCAGCATTATATCAAGCTATAGAGATTTCAGATGATTGGTTCAATATCAAGACATGCCTCTCAGCTTTGTTGTTGACGTTGTGACTTACTATAGAGGCAAATACTTATTCTTCCAAGCATCCATTCCTTTTCTTGCATCCAAATATTGCTGTAAGTAGCCACACAAAGAGAAACCTGTTATTTACTCTAGCTGACTGGAAGCTCAGTTTCCCTTTTCTGTTCTGCCTCTTTAACATTTTTTTCCCCTCGTAATGTGGGATACAGCTTAATTCAGTAAAAAAAAAAAAAACAACCAAACAATAACTTTCTGAAAATGAAGAGATGTAAACCACAGGCAGCAGGGCTGTTCAACAAAGTCCTAACTGCGCTCCCCTCTCCTCCCCCTGGCATCATGTCTGCATGTTCTATACTTATCTTCTCTGTAAATATTTTGGCTCAGAGAGGAAACCTAAGAAATTCTTAATTTTCTCTTATCCTCTCTGTCCTGAGTCCTGTCAGTAAGAGCTGGGTGCTCAACAGGTTCCAGTATCAGGTGCAGCAACTATGTTCACCCTGTCAGAGAAGAGAAAAGCCGCAGGTAGCCAGGCAAGCTCAAGGGTTCAGCACTCATTGTGAACTACGCAAGAACAGTTAACAATGTAAACAAAAGCAGAACTCGGGTAAACATGAAGAAGTTGAATTGTTCTCAAACATTATACCAACTTTATCCCTTCATAAAATTTTTCCCTACCGTTTTCAAACTGAAGGGTTTTTTTGCTATTGTTTCATTGCTTTTAAAATGCTTTTAGACATCCATGGCATGATTCAACTTGTAAGGTAGATATAACTTGCTCTACTTCTCTTGCACTGATATAGAGAGAGCCCTATATGTTATAAATACATAGAAAGAATAGGTTATTAGAGATACCTGCTGCTCTGCTGCTTCTAAGTGAAAACAGTATTTCCCTTTAGGGGAGCTATCTTGTTAATACCCTCCATTTCAAGGTGTGCCAAATTTGCTTGATAGAACTGTACGTTTAAAAAAAAAAAAAAAAGAAAAAGAAAACAATCTTTCACAAGCAAAATCTCTCTTTCATCTGAAGTGGCATTCAAAGACTTCCAGAGGGCTGAAGTCTCTCTGTACCATGGTGTAGCAGAGCTCCTTAGCAGAGTCTCATGCAGCTGGGAAGCTTGTTTTCTCACCTGCCAGTCACAGGACCAAACTGCAGTATGTTATTACTTGATCATTAGGTTAACAAGTTGGAAAATGCTAACTGTCTTTGCTGCTACACAGGTTTAGTTCATGTCTTTGCACTGTTAGACTGGTGTAGCCACTGCATCTGTTTGCTTTACCTTCTCTTTTCACCTTCTTCCCTGCAGGACCTGTAAGTTTGATGTAAAACTGGGAAGGAAACAGAGCCCAAACTCTGCTGGAGAGAAATCCTGTTGAATTGTTTTATTTTAATTTAAATTTTTGTGGGGGTTGGAGAAAAAGGAGGAAGTTGCTAAAACAGTTCATGCTGTTCTATGTTCACATAGATCCCTGACAGTCTGTTCTCCAGACTTGGAGGTTCAAAGGGATAATGGAAACATCTAGAGGAACGCCAAGAAGACAGAACAAGGGAGGTCCTCACCACAGTAAATCAATGAAAATGAGAACGTTTCTATAGTTTCCATATAGTATAGTTACTATATAGTGCTGGGAGGCTACTTACCTGGTCAGAATAGAGAAAGACCCTTTTTCCATCAATTAAGATGCAACAGAAATAGGTAAGCTGTATTCTTTGATGCACTTCACTTACATAAAATGTTTTTGGAAGTAAAATAGTTATCTGAGAATTCAGTTTTAATTAGTAAATCTTCAGAGGTCTCCTGGGAGTGAGAGAGGAAAGGATGTAAGCTTCAAGCTAAGGGGAATCCAAGGGTTCACTGAAGAACTGTTTTTAATTTCCCATGAACTGTGTAGTTTTTGTTAAGAAAGACAGTTCCCTTCATCCAATTCTGTCCATCCTCAAACTTCAGCAAAATTCATTTACAATACTCACTGCTTGTGTTTTTTCCCACAGGAACAGCATAGTATGAGAGTCCAGACGTCACAGAAGGAGGACTTACAGCTTAACTTTATTTTTTAATATCTAAGAGTTAGGCTTGGACTGTGTTTGGGTATATGATCTTCCATCTCTGTTGTGCTGCAAAGCCATTATGCTTGTGCAAATGTGGCTATATGGATAGTGAAAATGGGAAGTTTAAGATCCTTATTCCCCTCCATGATGGATATAGAACTCTGAGATGTTTTACTGCATATTTAATGTTATTTCTAATAAACAGAAACAAAAGTCCCGTTTTTAATAGTGTTTGCATAGGCAGTGAGAGTCTCTACATAATGAAGCCAAAGCATAGATCTCCATGGATTTGATGCACTTTAATTAGGCATTTCCTGAGTATCTTATAATTTTTCAGTACTGTAAATCCAAGGAGGGTAGAGTGTGAACAGAGGCAGCAAACTTGACAGTGATTTTACTGTGGGGGCATATATTTATAAAAGTTAAACCATCTGAAAGTTCTGAAGAAACTTGAAAAAATAGTTTAAATCCCTGTTTTAGAAGGAGAATATTATTTTTCACACACAAATAGTACCACACTGAATGAGAATCAGATGTGTTATTCTTTGCACAATTTTGACAAATTATTTTTACATACTTTGACCTGTTCTTATCAGCTATGAGCGTCTCTCTTGAGATATAACATACTCTCAACTGCCATTAGAGCAAAGGATATTCAAGGATCTTCACCAATTTAGAAGACCAGTCCCTGAAGTACTAATTTATTGGTTAACCTTTTCCTTCCTGATTACATCTTGTACATGAAACAATGTTTTCCTTTCTGTAGTTTTCTTTATTTCATCTCTTTAAATACAACAAATCTTGATGTACAGGCAGTAACCAGGAGATTACTGCATCCTGTATAGTATTACTTGAAATTAATTAGACATCAAGTCTCATTTAACTATATTTAAATTGGCCAATTCATTTTCTCTGTAAAGGAACCAAAACATTTTATGTATGTTGCATTTAGGTCATCGTTCATTTCTGCTTTGGCTGCAGAATCAGCTAACGCAGACTGTCTCTGATCTCAGACTTCTTTCAGTCTTAGTATAATTTAGTGATTTGTTGTCTGAGAGACTGTGCACTGTAACTAGAACTTTCCTCTCCCTACAAATAGTTTTAAAGTACTTTACTGATAATTTTCTGCTCCTAATGCTAATCTCTGAGTTCCACTGACTTACTGCTGTTTTTACAGAAAAAAAAGAAAAAAAAATGCTCCCATTGCATTATATACAAACAAAAATAGAAAAAGAACAGAACAGATAGAAAAACAGTTGGTTTTCAAGTGTCTCCACTAGTACAGGGTGACTAGTACAGGGTGTAGTGAAAAATAAAAAAGGAGAAATTCATACATAATCTCTTTCTTTTAGAACTCCTTATTTTCAATTACCTTCCTGTAACCAGTTCCCTTAACTCCTGAAACACAAATGAATATAATGACACATACTCCTTTTTAGGGTAAAGAAAAAGTGGAAGAAGAGCTATGAACTGCAAGACTAAATTATAGCAGTTAACTGCATAAATTAACATGTATCATATAATATGTAATTAATACGTATCCCCAAAACAGAGAATGTTTGGAGCAAGCAGCAGTGGTCGCGGTTTGTAATTACTGTTTCAAGAAACAGATGAGCCTGTATTAAAGGTTTGGTGACTGATTAATGGAAATTTCTCACATACTGGGTAATCACCTGGCTACAAAGAAAGCGAGAAACATCACTCTATCACTCAGTGTTTAAAAATAGAAATTTGTCCCAATTCTGCTTAAATATGTGTTTATTCCGATATAAAATTAAAATAGATTTTAAAATCTTGAAAGATTTTTTGTCTTTTAATCAACTCTAATCAAAACATTCAAAATATGTAACAAACATGTTTGTTGTTGAAGGTGTCAGCCTCTCCCCTCACTTTTTTACCCATACCCATACCCAGAGATATTGTAGTAGCTGCTAGGGAAATTTGAGACTTATCCTGTTTTCCAATATACATCTCATGTGGTGTTATAATGACAAAATTTTTCCTGATATCTCTTTCATGAAGACTTTTTGAGATATTTCCTAGGCCAAATGATAATGCTTAATGGTTTATGCTTAAACACATTCTTTAATATATTTATATTTTTTTATTCCTGGAAGAGGAACTTTTCAACTTTTCTTCAACTTCTGTAGGGAGAAACTCTGACTCAGTTTATTTTACCTAAAAAACTCTTTCCACTTCCAATCCTGAAGTAGCATAAATTATACTTTAGTTTTCATTGGCTTCTGCCCACAAATTATATAGCCCCGTCTGCATGTATTTAATTTTAACAATACAAGATCTCCTTACAAACTACTGGGAAGGGATGTTTCATTATTCTAGTTTCTTCGGTGTAAGGTAGAGCCTTTTTATTTGATGCAGCAAAATAATTGTCCACCTGATTTAAAGAAAATCCCTGCCTGTGAACAGGTCAGTGATTCATATTCTACAGAAGTCAAGGTGGTATCTATTAATGAACACAATGTCTCACAACTGAGCCCACTTGATGATGTTCTTCAGAAAGAATCACCTCATGAAAAGAGAGATACTGTTCTTAAAAGGATCTGGAAAGCTTGCTGTGACATTATTAAAATACTCCATTTTAACATGAGGGTCAAGTTGGAACAGCTCCAGCAGTAAGTCTGTGGCAGTCATCTCACAATGGGCACAGTAGGATAGGAAATGTCTCTTTGACTTCAATCCCATTAGTAACCTTCCATGTGAGGGAGGTCCACCAAAGGGTCTATAATAGACTGCTTTTAGCATTGTTTTCTATTACACCTGTCATTAGCTTGTGAGACTTCAGATCACGAGGCCTTTTCAACACAACTCAGATAGGTAACTGGCATGCAATTTTTTTATTGCTTTTGATCTTGTTTGCACTACTAATGGCAAGGTCTTTAAAAACAAAATCATTTGTTCCTGCTCAAAATAAGTATAAGGCTGCATAAAGTACTTGGTTCAAGAGTTGTCATCTCTGATAGTTGCACGATTTTTTTGGCATCAAATGCTAAGTCTTTAAAAACATGAATTATTGCTGTTAAATGTTCATAACATTTAGCTTGATGGTTCAACAAAAGTACAAATGTGGATGTCACAGAACTTGTTAATAATTGATGCCTTTTGTCGTGGTGACAGGACACCTTTTAATACAACGTTTAAACATTGGCTTGAATTTATTAAGATCTGCCCCAACTTTAAAGCTGTCTTTTTGGCAGCAATCTGATCCAATATGACCAAGGACACTGAGGGTCTTGATAGATCCAGTTTTGTGACAAAAAGCCTCTGTTAATAATAGTGTTCACCCTTTAAATTGCCAAATAAGAAATACTGCTAAAATATTAAAATTTTTAATGCTATCTGATGTCACACACTTTTAGGACTTTGATTATTGCAAGTCATTCTTATTTAACTTCTTGAATTAGATTCTGCTGTCTCAGGAGATGGTAAAATGCCGATATTAAGATGTTATTCCATGGATTACCTCTGTCCATCACTCTTCCCTTGTATTACATTGCCTTCAATTAAGCCTTGTACTTATTATCAAGTGTTTACTGGAATTTGTATTTACCCTTTTATATTACGACTGACTACATCTATTCCTGAAAGAATTTTGTTCATGTTTCTGTGTTCCTTTAACCACACCAGTTCGATGTGCCTCAGCAAAATGCAAATCTAATGCCCCAGTTCTTCCAGCTTTGAATCACCTTACATCTCTTTCATACCAGCTCCTAATACCCAAGCTCCCTCAGTTCTTCTGAATCTACTCCATAGTCTTTGCTATCCCAACTGTAAGGTTGTCTTCTCCTTCTTCCCCAGAGGTGACCACATCCTCATTTTCTGCATCTTTCCAGCCTGTTCAGATGCCTCCCATCTGCTCTGCTGTCACCGTCATCCCATCAACTCAAATATCCTTACTCTACAATCCCCGCTTCCTTCCATGCTCCATCCTTAACTTCTGCCAGCCTGATCACCTCACACACCTTGGACCCTACCCTCCAATCCAAAGCTTCTCTGGTCTGTATAACTCCTAGGTCCTTTTTCCTGCTTGTGGCTGATTTCTCCCTCTTTTATCTCTGCTCCTCACAGATGATGCTGTTGCCACACATACTACAGTACTAATGGCTTGCTTCCTTTGCTGGCCACATCTACTTCTACACCTACAAGGCTTCTGTTCTGAAAAAGGCTTCTGTTCTAAAAAAGGCTTAAAAATAAAAAGACTCAGTCCCCTGCCCACATCCTCCCATATGAGTAGGACACATTTCCTAGGTGGATTACAGATTACCATCCCTATTTTTTGGCCCTTCGTAGAGAAGGTGGGAGGCAAGGAAAGAAGAGATATTCCCTGCCATTATAATGACTGTTTAAATTACTTTTATATTGCAGTTAATGTAAACACAGATATTGCGTTACTACACCTTAAAAGAACAATTCACAGAGAAGAAGGGCAGGATGAAAAATAAACAAGAGCTGTGCCTTATATACAGTCCATTATCTACCGTTATAAGTCTGATAGGAATACCTAATGAATCCAGTAAGAGTTCCTGGTATAAATACCATTTTAAGAATACAGAGAAAAAAATATTGTAACAACATTAGAATAACAACTACCTGTGAAGGTTGTCCCATAGGGGTAACCTGCTGCACATACCTTTAACTGTGCTGCCTCACTGTCTTCTCCCTGACCACAACTACATTTTAGGAGTGCAAGCAGACTGCTGCCTACCAGAGGTACTACCAGAACAAGCTGATGATTGTTGTAGATATTGTGCAACTGATTCTTGATTACAATTCCTTCATTGTTACGTTTATCATGCTAGGAGGTTGTATCTTTTTCATACCCTTTCCCATTATGTGTGGGAAGAAACATCTTGCCTGTATAATATAATCTATAGGAAATTGTTGACTGAATGCAGCCTGTTTTTTATTTTTCCTAAGCTGAACTTTCAGAAATATGTCTTTTTGCTCAATATTTCTTCTCACCTTATGTAAAGTGATGGATTATTAACTCATTTGTTTACCAGCTAAATCCTTCTATCATTTTGTGTTGGTTTTTTTTTTTTTTTCTTTACTAGAACCTAGGACAAGGATGTCAAAATGTCTCTGCTGCTGGTTGTCATCTTTGATGTGGATACATTTTCATCGCTGCACCCGTTCTCCATTCTTAACTTCTCTGAAATGTCAGTTTTTGTCACACCACCACCAGGTTCACAACATCCTAAATTGACAGGTATATTGAAATTGGTGAATCTCACTAGCACGAAGAAGGGAGGGGAGAATGTTATCTTGGGTATCCTATGTTTTATTTGGCTTGTGTGGTGAACCCCCAACTTTGGGAAGACCTTTCTGTGTAGTCTCTTGTAACTGCTTCTGGGACAACCTTTCGAATTGCATTAAATTATCTAAAAACTGAGTAGTGCCATCCCAAAGCATTTTCTCCTGTTTCTACCAGTAGAACAGTCTGAAGTCTAAGTACTTTTCATTTAGTGTTTGTATAAAAGGCATTTCTAAAACCTTTAAATGATTCTAACTGTATTTCCTTATGAAATTGCTGCTTAATAGAATTATTTCATAGCCTGAAATTTGTTTCATAGAACAACAGTTCCTGCTATATTAATGTGTGTCATGGTGGGTTTTCTTTTATCTGTTATCTTGCTGTAGATACATACTACCAAAGATCCCTGGAAGACTCTATGACAATCATCTAAACATTTGTATTTTAGCATTATTTTTAAGGAAATGTTTAATGCATGTGTCTTGACTCGTTTGCCCCAGTCATGTCACAGTAAAATAAAAGCGGAAGTTGTTTTTTGGTTTGTTTTTTGATGATCATCTTTAGTATAGTCTCACTTGCCTTTCAGAATAAGTTGATTTTTTTTTGTAATTTATAGATGCCTGTGATTTGAATGTCCAGAGCCTCAAATCAGGTTAGGTACCAAAATTCTCCTGGATTCTGTAGAGCAGCTTTTCTCTTCAGCAGAAATATTTCTCACTAAATCTATGAATGATTTGTTGTAAAGACACAGAGAAGTTTATTCTTCCTAGTCTTCCTTTCCTCGATGATAAATCGTTACTTTTCTTTCACAGTAGATAGTTAGCTACATGGACAGAGAGCAAGCATGCAAACAAGAGGGGTTTGTGGCCTTGAAAACTGCTTCACCTATAGGAGCTTTAAAATCAAGTATTGTTTATATTTGGAGGACAATGTTAGCAGCTAACAGTTAGCTTGTTAGACATTAGTCAGAAATCTTCATACTAATATATTCCTTTATTTCTTGTTGATACCAGTTGTCCTGCCAGTTATTTGTTAACACTCTACTTTTCTAATCCCAGAGCGAAAGAGTCTTCTGTTCAAAGCAACGGTCCGATCTTTTCTCTCACAGTCTTTTTGTTATCCTGCCATCTTTATAGGGGTTCATCAGTGGTAGGACTTAACTTTTTTATACTGAATGACCAATATATATAATGCAGGAGCAGGCTATGAGGGACTTAAAAAATGAAGACAAGAGCTTATGTTTGTAAAATAAAATGAAGGGGAACCAGTGAAGAGATGACAAAGACAAAGCAAAGGGCTTATGGAAGTGATCTCTTCAGCAATGTTTTCTGGAGGAATATTGATTGTGTGAGATTGCATTTGTCAAGGCCAAAAGGAAAGGGTTGCAGCTATTGATATATGATGAAACTTTAGACAAGCACTTTATCTGCGAAGGCAAGATAGGAAACCTGTGTCTTAGACACCCAGTAAAGAACTATCTGCAAGTCTTCAACAACATGAGAATCTAGAGTCAAAAGTATCACCCATGGCTAAGTGACAGGCTGGGTGTTGTCCACAGAAAGAAGATAATGGAAGGGTTTTGAAGAAGAAGAGGAGTAGCAGTGGAAGACTTTCAAGTTACTAAGGGATTGTGGTCTGAGACTTGAAAGGAAGACCTGAAATGTAATGCAGAGTAATAATGTACAGCACCAAATGTTGATGTATCTGAGTTCTAATTGTTTGGTTTCCAGCTCTGCAACAGGCCTCCTCTGGGCTCTTCGATAAGGCATTCAACCTTTCTGTGTCTTTGTTTCCCCATCTGCCAATGAATGATAAAAATCTAGTTCACAGGTGCATTGTGTGGCTCAGTTAATTAATATTTTGAGGGTTTTTTGCAGTCATCAGATGGCACAGCTATAGGAATGCTAAAGCTATTAGTTAGCAGTCACCACTAAAAACAAGAAACACAGAAATGGCCCTGCTCTCTAAAGCTCTATATACTTAATGTAAATTACTTTGTGATACATATCAAAGTACAGTTTTGTAACGTAATAACCTGGGACCAGAATAAAAAAAAGATTGAACTGCCCCAAAAGGCAGAAAAACACATAGCAGGATTAACAAAAGCACATGAGCAGGCAAGACATTTAACCAATTTTTAAAGACAGTGGCAGCTAGCCAGTGCCTGGTTAGGCATTTGTGTAAATCCTGTGGCATGCCTAGCTGCATCTTCAGATGTCTCAGTGCATTTGCAAATCTGGCTCACACATCCCAAGCCACCGACTTTGAGGCCATTAACATCTCTTCCATAGCTGTTTGGGAGCTCCTCCAACTCTGTCCCTGGCCCCATGGGGTTCATTGTCACAAGGCCTTTGAACAGCTGATGACGGTGAGGAGACTTTTGAAATGGACTTTGAACTTGAAATGAATCTCTGTTTTAACAAGAGAGGAAATTGTTATAGAGGTAAGAGGGGAAGCCAAGAGGGAAGAAAAAGAGGGCTCTCTGTGTCCTATTCAGTCAGACTGCTGACATCCCCTCTTCCCAACAGCAACCTGAATGGTCCTGCCTCTTAAATAAGGGTTCTCAGAGATTTCTTCTTTCAGGCAATGTTGTGGGGCAGAACAGCTGGAAGCTTCGGCAACCTGTAACCGCAAGCTGGTTTGCTCAGCCCCTGAGCTCTGGATGCTCTGGATACAGTTCCCGACACAGTGCCATAGCTGTGAGCGGCTGGCTGTGTTTCAGACAGCTGCAAGAAAACCCTGACAGTGCACACACAGCTCTGCGCACCATACATGATCAGCAGAACAGACTGTGGTTGAAAAGGTACTTGGAAAGCTGAGCCGGCTTTGCACGTGAAATGTCATGTCCAGCGCCCATCCTGCATTTTGCTGCTTCCGTGTCATTTCAGCACACTCAGGGACCGGTGCAAGGGCTCGGGGATGCATGTGTGACACAGAGGTGACTGGCTGAGTGTGCCTGGCAAGCTGGGTCGCAGGACAGACAACAGATTCAGCAGTCAGGAGGCTTGTTTCTTTTTCTGGACCTTGAACTCTAAGGAGTCAAGGTGAAAGTCATGCTTTTGCCAACTACAAGTAAGGTTGATTACTGACCTGATGCAGGGGGATGAAAAAAGGAGAGGTGAAGGCATAATCTTTTTGTTTGAACTATTGGGAGCCTTTAGCATTGAGTATAAAAAAAAAAAAAAAAAAAGATAAAGTGCATCTGATTTTTAGTTCATTATCAGCATGATAATGACAGCAAATCCTAGAGTAAAGAGAATGCTTCAGAAAAATTATTTAGAAAAATTAGGACATACAAACGTCTGTAACATTTATTAACAGCAAAAATTCCTGACAAAAAGTGCTCTGATATACTAATCCACCTGGACAGAACCTAATGTCATGTTTCAGCTGAAACACACTGCTGG